>NW_009952711.1:8793970-8813872 GCF_000747805.2 Chaetura pelagica
TTCAGCAGGGTTGATTTGTAATGCTACATGGAGTAGCAGCAGCATTGAAAACTAAGAATGCTGCTTTGAAATGGAAATATTTCGATTTTAAATAAATATTATTGTACTATATAGAATTTTGCTTCTGATTATGTCACTGTGCTATTGTACTGTGACTGATTGATCTCAAGAAAGGGGCTGAAGATTTTTTTTGGCAAGGGAAGTTCTTACACTGCAGACCCTACTCGATATGTCCTAGTACTAGCAGTGGAAGAGTATAGGGGGAAGTGTGGGACATCTGGTCTGACCTCACAGTACTGGTACTTGGGATGGTCTGACAAGTAGAAGTCAGGTTTGGGTTGACTATTCTTGAGACATTTTGTGACTGCTAGTATTCGTTGGTTAAAAGTAATTAAATGCGCATGAGTCCTTTGTTGGAAATGCCTCTCCAGTTGCTGTTGTTAGTCTATTGTTGACATAACCTGATTTTGGAGTTCGGTAATTTTGCTAGATTTTTACCTTTCTTCCACTAGATGGCCCCAGCAGGCTTTCAAGTGCCGGATGAGAACTGAAACTTTTACTTAATTTCTAAAAAAAATATTGTTTTAACTGAAGTTAAAATTCTATGTAATGCTTTGTTCTTGTTTAAAATACAAACACTTCAAAACACAGCCAAGAGAATGTTGTTAATGTAAGACATGGTAATGAAGATTGTGTCATGGATGATCTTTTTTCCTGGATTAGAAAGTTTCTTACTGAGTGTAGTACTATGTTTAGTTTTGCATTGAGATGAGAACTGAGGTACTGTCACTTTGGCAGTATATTCAGCAGTAGTAGGTCAGAGCGACTCTGAAAAGGTGTCAGTCTCAGGCTGAAGCTTGTCTTTAGCATCTCCTGGGAGTGAGATTTGTGTTTTGTAGACTACCATAATTGAATTATTTTTTTTTGCTGCATAGTGTTTTAGTAACAACTTTGCAGTTTATTTTGCCCAGTACAGATGTGGTCCGTGAATAGGTGTAGGTGTTAAACATACACACTGTAATTTAATTCAGCTATTTTTGTTGTCTAACACACATCAAGTATATGCTTGTTCTCAAGGCTGTCTTTTTAGTTAGTGGACAAAGAGAGGTATAGAGAGAAGGCAGCTCTTACCATGAGGGTGGTCAGGCACTGGAATGAGGCTGAAGAAGCGGTGGGATGTTTATTCACAGAGACATTCAAAACTCAACAGGACTGAGTGCTGCACAGCCTGAGGCTATTGGGCCTCCTCTGACTGGTGGATTGAACTAGGTGACCTTGAGGGGTCCCTTCCAGCCTCAATTATTCTGTACATTCCAAAAGGAGACTCTATTAGTTCCTTTTTCTCTACTCATGTTTAAACAAAAAGAAATACAAGGAAAATGAGCTGATGTCTTTCTGAATTAGCCCCTAACTTCAGTGCTTTGCATTAAGTACCAGCTTTCCTTTTGTTTCTGAGGACCTTGATGTGGTGGTATTAGACCACCAGAGAAAAAGTGTGTGCCTGTATGTGCTTTTTCCCTTCTTAAATTGCAACCCCCATCTCCCTGCCAAAAAAAAAAAAAAAAAAGGTGCCATATAAAGGGAGTGCTTTATTTCAGTACTGCACTTGGCAAATGCCCTCCTTGTCCTATTATTGGCTTATATATTTTCTCCTAGTGTCTCCTTTTAACAGGGATAGTAGATTTTATCTTATTCCTGTTTCTCTTTATGGAAGAGAGTCAGCTGTTATCCCTTCCTCTGTATCTGACTCTGCTCCCTTTTTCCTTCCTTTTCCCATTGTCAGTACTTGTCCTTTCCTGCCACCTTCCTGCTCCTCTTCCCTTTTCTGGCTGGAGACAAATCAACATGTCCATGTCTACTAGAAGGATGGACATAAATGGAGTATTATTTTGGTGAAGGGGATATTGCTGCCTGCAGTCAGTTCTGTAGACAAAGAGGTAATCTGTTTCAGTTCATGGCTCTACTGATACATGTTGGAGTTCTGCATTTGCAGTATTTCTGTCTTCTTTCTAATTTCTTCCAGAGTCAATAGCTTTCAGCTTATTTGGCAATATGCCTCACAGACTTTGCCAGTTGAGTCAGGTGCAGAGAACTTTCTGAATGTTTGGTTTGTGATAGAAGTGTAAATTTAAGAAAAGAGATTAAAAAATAACCTACTGGGATTTCTTTTTTGAACTTATATACTCTAACTTTGTGTAGGAAATTGGCTGTCTGGCCTTGCAGCTGCTGTTTTTAGTAATACAGGCTTTACTTTGCTTGTAACTGGAATTAGCATCTTGGTAGTGGAAAACATAGGTATAGTACTAAAATGTTAATGATATATTTTGGTTAGTAGTGTGAGTTACAGTACAGTTCTAAATTTTCTTTTTCTTGAACAAATTTGCTAGCAACTATGAAATAAAGTGGGTTTGGAAAGATGTTATACTAAGTAGTCTTTGATGCCACAGAAAAGTAGGTCATTTGTCTGCACAGAGTTTTGCATAGTCTGTATGATACGGAACTTCTGTTTACATATTATCTAAAAATGTTGTGAAAGTTTTTCATCTAGTGTCTTGGTCATGTCCCAGTCAAAATTTTGCTGTTAACATGTTCTTAATAGCTGTAGACAGTGGAAGCAAGTGGTAACATTTGTTCTGAGTATAATAGTTTATATATCTGATCTAAATAGTACAATAGTATATGCATATTGCATTGTTTTGCAGCTAGGAATATAGAAATTATATTTTAGGTTGAACAAAATGACGTGATAGTGATGGACAAGATGTCAGAGAGGTGTTGTGCTTCACATCTATCTAAATACATTCACATAGTGGTATTTCTGAAATACATGCAGGCATTTTGGAGAAGTGAATGCAGTGCCTTTGGGCCTGTGACATAGCAGCCAAGATGTAGTACCATCTGAAAGCTGCACAAAGCTGCAGAACGTTGCAGGATCAGGTGAGAGCTTCTAAACCACTTTCTGCTCTAAGAAACATGCATCCAGTTCAGCTTAAGTTTAGTTTGATGTAAGCAGCTGCTGAGGTTACAGCATTGTAATACTGCAATCTCCGCCTCGGTATTGGTTCTCTTTGGCTGACAAAAATAATTCTCAAATTAAGCTGCATGTTGCAATCAATAAAGCTTGTTCTCGTGTCTAAAATACCTACTCCACGTTTTGAACTTTTCAGTATAGTTCAGAAAGAACAACTAAAAAAATGACTGTCATTTGTGTACTTGCAATAGTATTAACATTATTTTTCTTTATATCCCTGTATGTCCTTCACTAGATGTCACTAGTAGATTTGGGAAAGAAACTTTTAGAAGCTGCACGAGCAGGTCAAGATGACGAAGTTCGCATTTTGATGGCAAATGGAGCACCTTTTACCACAGACTGGGTAATGAAAATTTTTGCAGTGTTTGTTAAATCCTCTTAACTTTTCTCACCTGAAGAAGAACAATCACACTATTCTTTATACTCTGTAAAAGCCCTGACAGCTTCTTTCCTTGAGACTGCGAGGGAAATTTATTTTCAAGTGGTGGCCTGACACTTTATCAAACTCAGTTTGATAGCTTCAGGGTATGAAGAAACACTTCATACTGACAAACGCCACTTTTCTGTTACGTTACAGCTGGGAACATCTCCACTTCATCTAGCAGCACAGTATGGGCACTACTCAACAACAGAAGTGCTGCTGCGAGCAGGTGTAAGTCGTGATGCTAGAACCAAAGTGGACAGAACTCCATTACATATGGCAGCATCAGAAGGCCATGCCAGCATAGTAGAAGTCTTACTTAAGGTAAAGACTCCTGAAACAAGATGAGAGGTGGGGATATTACAGTGGTTTATGATCAGATATTTGCAATTTCTTTTTAGTAATGAAAGCAACATTGAAATGATAGGAATATTTATGCTGTGTGCGTTGAGTGCTTTGTTTTCCTAGTAAGCTGTAATTTATTTTATCATTAAAATAATAATTATTTCAGATTAATTGCTTATTGCTGTTTCAAAATAAGACACAGTGGTAGAGAATGACAATTTTTGGCTTCATTCTGCTACCAGCATTATTTAATTGAGATACTTCTAATGACGTCATTTATGCAATGATCTTGTTTGTAGCACGGTGCTGATGTCAATGCAAAGGACATGCTCAAAATGACTGCGCTTCACTGGGCTACTGAACATAACCACCAAGAAGTTGTAGAACTGTTGATAAAGTATGGAGCAGATGTCCATGCTCAGAGTAAATTCTGCAAAACAGCATTAGATATTGCTGTAGACAATGGAAATGAAGACCTTGCAGAAATATTACAGGTAACTTTTGGTTCATTATGTTAAGGGAACTTCCTGCAAAGTGTGTATTTATGCATGGGATAAACTAAGCTTTTAATCTAGCATCTGTGAGACCATATATTGGCTAATAATGCTGAACTCCAGTCTAGATCATGACATGGAAATGAGGTTAATATTAGTAAACGTTAGTTGGCCAAAGAACATTTCACTGCTCACAATGTCAGGGATGAATATCCTTGATTTTCTTGAATTTGCGTGTTGTAGTACACAGAACTAGGTGAAGTCTTCACAAGAAAGGTGTAGAACAACTCCCTACTCTTGCCAGTGCATTTTGACTGTACTGTAGTGTTCAATTAGCTTAATATATGGATATTGATTATTTCTTAACAGTTGGAGAGATCAGGAGACAGAAGAGATGGCAATTTTTCTTGAAATAGGAAAACTAGAATTGAATTGTTGAAGAAGTGATTTGGATTATAATAGATCCGTGGAAGTGCAACCTCACTGTTCAGTAGTGTTCTTAAAGGCAAATGAATTGCTAAGCATTATTGAGAAAAGAATAGAAAGCAAACAAAAACCCAATAAGCCACTGTATAATTCTGTTGTTCCCCAACATCTTGAACTGTATGAACTTCTGGTCTGTTCCTTTAGCCTTGTCTTCACTGCAGAAACAATATAGTAAATAAAAGTCAAAATAATTCAAAGGCAAAAATAAGGATGCCATCTACAATTCATGGCAATTACTAAGCTGTCAGAGCCAATTTTCATGGCATGCAGCTGCCACAGCAGTCTTGGTTCTTCAGACCTCCATTTTAGATACGTGAGCTTGCACATCTACAAAAGGGCCTTGTCTTGATGCGATCCTCTTTGTTTACAATAAAGGGTATGGAGAAGTAGCAGTGTGTCATTATTCTCTTTCACTTCAACAGACTTTTTGTCTGCAGGATTTTAGAAAAAAAAAGTTTCTTGTGTACTTACGCTGAGCACGAGATGTGAGATGATGTGCATATGTTTCACGAGTATAATGAGAGAGATCCTGTCTGAGCAGAATATGCAATAATTCTGGTTCTTGCGAGGTAAATAACTTATTTATACCTGCAATTGGAATAATATTATTTGTGCCTCCTAGATTGCAATGCAGAACCAAATCAATACGAATCCAGAGAGTCCGGACACTGTGACGATACATGCAGCGACACCACAGTTCATCATCGGACCGGGAGGGGTGGTGAACCTAACAGGTCTGGTATCTTCTGCAAATATATCAAATGGAACAGGTATTTAGATGTCTAAAGGAAAGCTGCTGGGATTTTATACTTTAATTGTTTTTTGACCGCTTACTGAAAAAGCTTGAGGAAAAACACTGGTAAGAATTGAGTAGTTACCAGTTCCTCTCAGTGTGTTTTTTGTGTTGTAAATACCTAGCTACATAAAACAGCAGTGCAAGAATAATGACAAAAGGGACTTCAGTGGTTTAAAATTTGTCAGCTAACTTTTTTTTTTCATCCTACTAGATGAAACAGGAGTGTCGGCTGTACAGTTTGGGAATTCATCGACATCAGTATTAGCCACATTGGCAGCTTTAGCAGAAGCATCAGCTCCACTGTCTAATTCTTCAGAAACACCAGGTTAGAATGCCAAGTTATTTAACCTCATTTAATATACTAAAAGTACATAACTGGTGCTTTTGGACATAACTGTTCAACAGTTCAGAAATGAGTTTACAATCTTTGTTTTTTTCAGTATGAACAAAATGTTTTCCCCTGGAAGGCTGCCAGATTCATATGTACAGTTACTTCTTAATAATATTTCTGATATTTCTGGGCCTAATTATGAGTAGCATATTTATCTTGCTGAAAGGAAACATAATTCAGGAGATTTAATTTACATCTTTGACTACATACAGCCTAGTTGCATTTGGTTGCAGAATGTTTTCTTAGAATGTTTCTTTCTGTTAAATACTGGGAAATGGCTCCCAGTGTTGTTTGCATATACTTTGTAATCAGTTTTCTTAAATCTTTCACCTAAAAGACACAAGAACATTTGTTGATCTTGATGTGCATTTTGCCCATTAGAATGTCTAGGGATTATCTTTTCAACACTGAAGAATTCTACATGCATTTATAGCAGTATGGAGTGACTAGTATGTCCCACTTCAGGCTGGTGTGTGTCCTGGCACTCCAGGCAAACATAATCCCAGGAATACAGGATAGCTCTCCTGCGGAGCAGCAACCTGCATCCCTCACTGCAGCTGTCTGCACCCACTCTTATTCATAAGGCCAGAAAGACACAAGGAATCTCACTGCCCCTAGTTCTGAAGTTTTGCATTCTTCTTTCTTGACACAAAAACACTTCACCCCCGCCCCATGGATATTTGCCAATTACTGTTATGTCTGGAAAAAACTTTGGTCAAGGTTCCACACTCTGCAAGTTGCTGGGTTCATCTTTCTCCAGTGTTTCTGAATAATGTGCTGCTTGCTTTGTGTATTCCTTCACTGTTGTTCACTACAACATGCAAAGTGAAGAAAGAACTGGCAGTCAGGAGTCTTGCAGTGTCAAAGCAGATTACAAAAACTAGTTTTTACCACTAACAGGTTTGAGAGAGATATAAGCAAGGAAGAGACCTCCTTTCTTCCTTTTATAATTTAAACAAGTTGTAATACCATCTACAGTAAAGTTAAAATATACCTGAGTTTCCATCCTTAGTATTTTGAAATCCTGCAGGATCTCTCCTTAATACAGTTCTTTTCTCATGATAATTCTCAGAGCAGTACCTAAGTACTGTTACACTATTTTATGACATTTAAATATTTTAAGTTAAGTGATTGATTCCAAACCAGAATGCAGTGTCTTTTGTTACAGAAGAAGCTGCTGCTATTATAAATCAAATAATATATTTCAACAAAGTTCAGATCTAGTTGTAGGAGGGGGAAGCTCAAGAAGGGATTGCATGGGATTACAGATCATTAGATGTGTATCCAGGACTCAGTAGTAGACTTTGGTAACTTATCAAGTGTTCTCATGTTTCATAGTCCTACCTCTGCAGCAGGTCAGTGTAACCTACGTTACATGTCAGTAAACTACTGAAGATAAAAATTACTAGAGAGGAGGCAGGAGTGACAGGCAGAAAGCAATAAGCTTGATTCCAATTTCCAGTAATGCAGTGTGCATCATACCTAAGCCTTCTGTTTATTTCAGTTCTTCTGCTTTGATTTTTATACAGATGTGTGGGCAATCTTGCAGCATGTTACTGTCTGCAGATTATTTCCTGGATTCATACTCCTTTAATAACTGTTATGTTATAAAGTGTAAAGAATACCAAAGCAGCTCTTTGTCTCCATGCATCAGCAACAAATGTGTTTAAGAAAAAAACAAAACACAAAAAGACAACAACAAAAAACCTTATTCTCTTCGAGCTCAACTTGTAAAAGATTCATTTATAAATACTCTCAAAAATTGTAGGATTGTGAATTCTGCTTTTGGCTCTTACCTTGTACTTAGGCTCTTGTATTTAAGACTATGGACTTGGACAAAGCGCTTAGGTTCTGCCTTTTACATTGTTTCTGTGTAGGTTTTTTCTCCTCTTTCCAAGGTAACTTTACTTTGATCTCTGCTGCCTGGTTCCTCATGTCTCACAGTTAAAAACACTTCATTTTTGTAAAGAAAGAAAGGTGCTTCTCACTGGAGCTAAGTAGTCAGGGTTGTTTAAATTGTTACTCAGATTAAGTGTATATGAGGACATGGATGTTACATACAAATGTGGTGCATAATGTATGTATGGAACTCAGAGTTGGATTAGAGAAAAATGCAGTATTTAGTGTGCCCGTGTTGGAATTAAGCATGTGTCTTACTGCAGGTGTTCTCCCCAGCAAACACTCAGATGAGAACAATGCACATTAATAGAGATTCTTGAAAATAGTAGTGCTGCTGTTTTAAATTACTTCAGCTTTCCTGCAGCATATGAAGTAGTGTGGTAACTAGTGATTAAGTGGGTATAGATGTGGAAGAAGAGCAAGGAAGGAATAAGGACTACATTTATGGGGCTTTTTTTCTTTGCCATAGAATAATTTATTTTTAGAAAAAAAAAAAATAAATTCTTTCAAGGTCTGCACAAGTCTTAATCATGTTTCTTTCCAGAAGCTCAACATTGAGTTTGAAATTGAAAGATCAGAGCTACTTGCCTCATCATCTGGTATTGGCACTTTCAACTAGTTTTTTTTTTTGTGACAGTGCTGCTTCTTACAGTTGAGCCTCTATTGGACTCAGCACCACTTACTCATGTAGGACTTATTGTTTTGGTTTACTGAATAAACACACTGTGAATATTTAAGCAGTGCTGTAGGACAGTGATCTCTGAACATAAAGATCTTCAGAAAGCAATGACTGCAGTCAGTATTTGTGTGTGTGTTATACTGTAATTAACTTAAAAGATGAAAGCTTCAGGGTTTTATCTACCTTCTCTCATCTCGAGCATCACAACACAGGTCTATAGGGATTTAATTTCGTCTCTGTAGATGGAAAGCACTCTACTATCTGTTATTTAAATCAAAGGCTTTGCTTTTACCCTGAAAAAATGGAAAATAAAATACAGAGGTAGTCTGCTTGAAATTCTTTGATCGTGCTACTATTGATCTTACTCTTTGTCTTAGTATCTTGTTGTTTTAAAGAAGAGTGGTAGTGTGAGACCTTAGTAACAGTGTACACTGCAAGCTGTGGTATGTGTTGTATTATAAATGTAGTCACTGTAAGAGTCCCCTGTTGTATACTCATCATCAAATAATGAATCAGAAATATTTCGTTGAGCTGGGATTTTTTATTTTTACTTTTACCTGTCAAATTTATACATACAATGTTTATTTTACTTTTCTAGCTTTACCTTTCTCCTTTGAAGGTGTAAAAATGTCAGCCCTGCAGAACTTTTCCTTTAGTCCTGTTTCATACTTGGTATAATAAATTAAGTTTTTAAATGAAGTGGTTGAGTTTGAAGTACCCATGTAGCACAGACAAAACTTTAAGGTTCTCTAGAGATTTAATCTGCTACTGTCTTGAAGACCTCTGTGGTAAGCACAGAAATCAGGGCTGTGTCCTGAAATACACCTGGCAAGGTGCTGGTTGAGGAGTAGTCTTAAGCTAGTATTTTTTATGTTATTTTAAAAAATTATTTTATGATATTGTTAGTGTAACTTAGTCCAGCAAGTGTACAATGAAAAAGTTGTATGTGTTCTTAAAAACAACTCTTGTTCTTGCTGCTATGTTAACACTGACCCCAAAGCCTAAGTTTTGAGTAGGTTGTATCTATTAGGAAACATGCTAAAAATTATTATTATATTGAGCAAGGTAAACCAGGACAAAGTTGCATGTATGTTTCAAAATGTTAGTGTTCTGTGTTGGCCTGGTGAAAGATTTGTATTGACAATATAGTAGTAACTAGTATAATGCGTTAGCTGAGGGGTGGAGGGGATTGAATTTTGAAAGACACAGGAGAATTTTTTTCTCAGCTGTACCAAAATGCGTTTGAAATAATGAAACCTGATTTATAAACTAACTTAATTCCTTTGCTAATCTGTTAATAGTTGTGGCCACAGAAGAGGTTGTGACTGCAGAATCTGTGGATGGTGCTATTCAGCAAGTAGTCAGTTCTGGAGGTCAGCAGGTTATTACTATAGTTACAGATGGCATTCAGCTTGGTAATCTGCATTCGATTCCAACCAGTGGAATAGGGCAACCAATCATTGTGACCATGCCAGATGGGCAGCAAGGTGAGTGGAAAATTGTATGGTTCAAACTTGTGTAATTATCGATTTAAATACATCTTCAAATTCTTATACAGCAAAAGGCTCAAACACATAAGCTACTGTAGTGAAGTGAGTTACCATGTCAGCTGAGTCTGCATTAGGAGAAAGGGTGGAAGAGTTACTAAACTATATGGAAGACAAATGGGACACAAGGGAAAAGTGATAACTACTTTATTTGCCTTCAGTAAGCTTGATTCTTGCAGTCTTCATAAGAAAACTAGAAGACGGTGTAAAACAAAAGCCTTTTTCCAATATTTAAGCTGTTGCCCTACTTGAAAATATTGTTGGGAGCTGAAGCTTGGATTTAGCAATCTGATGGATGAAGCAAGCTGTGCAAGTCCCATGGACTGTGTGCTTAACAGCAAAAGCCAAGTCTTCAGTGGCAGAACCAGAGGGGCCAGGGTGACACATATTGTCCTATTGGGCCATATGTACTTTGTGGAAACCTCTAGTGTAATAACTGCTGTTTTGTGACACATGTTTCAAGTGATTTCTTTTAAAGGTGCTCTGCTGCTATTAATCAGACAAAACTTATGCCTTCTCTGGTTTCTTCATGAAGACTCCCAGTGTGGAGCTTGAAGAGTTGTGTGCTGGAGAAACTATCTGATTCACAGTCTGTTTGAACAAGTACAGAGTTATTGGAAAGTACAAACTTGGAAGTACAAAGTTATTGGAAAGCATGAACATGTGTAGGTAGTGATTGAAGTGACAGAGCATTTATTTGCCAGATGGTTGCATAAGTAAATTGGAGTATGAATTTCCTTAGATCCCTTTTTTTTTTTTCCTCCAAGGTTAATAATTTCAGGATTTTTAAATGACCTACGGTGTTTTAATTAATCAAAATACAGTTTTGTATTTAGTATTTGCTTAAGAAACATTATAAAGAAGGTGGTCTGCTACATAAGTTACTAAGTTGATGGACTGGTATCTCTCTACAATTCACTTTTGTATTTGTTTACTCTGAAAAATGGCAATGATACTCCAGAGTCACAGCTAACTATTGTAGGCCTTGGCAACAAAGAATTTTAAGATTCTTTGGTAATGTGCAAGCAGCTGTTTTCAGTAAACTTTCCCTGTACTGACTTTATAGTACACTTTATTAAATTGAGTTTTCATAAGGGAAGGGCTTTGTGTTTTATTGCTGTTAATGAACTAATAATTGATGTAATATAGTGCAAATATTTTTTAAGTAATTACATTTATATGTAAAAATGTTTTCAGTATTAACAGTTCCAGCAACAGACATTGCTGAAGAAACTGTGATAAGTGAAGAACCACCAGTGAAGAGACAGTGCATTGAGATTGTTGAAAATCGTGTGGAGTCTGCAGAAATAGAAGTAAGGAGTATATTACATGATATGTGCTAACCAGAGTGTTCAGCACTGAGTATCTGGTTGTGGTTTTTTGTGATGTTCTAAAGTTTAATACCTGTGTTACCATAGGATGAAGTGTGTTAAAGAATAACTTGTTCAGTCTCCCCTTTTCCTGGAATATATCTTTCACAAATTTCATCCTTTGGTTGTGCATGTAAAAGTGACACTTTTACATATGACATACATGACACACATATGGTAACTTCTTGTTTTTCCTTTAAGGTCACTAGCTAGATTTTAAAACTAGGTACTGATACATTATCGAGTAACTCAACTCTTTCCGCTATCAGTGAATGGGAGCAATGTACCCTCATCTTTCTGTTATGACCATATGCTTCTCCTGATTGTAAGATCATATTTTTAGCACTATTTCCTTTCCATTCATGATATCTAGATAACTGTGAATGGAAATGTGAAACAGTAAGATTCTGCATTTGTCAGTTTTTATCTGCCCCTCCCCTCCTTTTTTTTTCTTTGAAGTTCTGCAGCAGTTTATTGTTACACATCTTTGCATCATCCTGTTTTCTTTTTTTGTTTGACCTAACAACGTTGAGAGAGCGTTTCTTTTCATATGTGACAAGTAGATGTAGCTGTTCGGTTTAAAATGGCAGCTTTCTATATTAACCACTATAGGTCAACCATCTCATTCCTCCTTCTGTGCTGACCTGGTTTGGTCACAAGTTTATGAAAATTGCTGTCTGCCTTGACTAGGCTGTACATGCTGGTTTTGTCAACTCCATGATATTTCATTTATCAAAAGTTGTACTCTCCAACTTCTGTTCATATGATTTAATTGTGCCTATTTGAGTACTTCTTATTGTACAGTATGTGTTACATGTTATCCATGTCTAATAGCAATAATCACTACCTTTCATCACTCCTTTCCCTATCCCTAAGTTGTCACATCAAATATTTTGACCTTTGCAGCTTTATGGTCATTAACAGATTATCACGACAGTTGAAATTTTCTTGCTGCATTTTAAAAAAAAATGTATGACTGTTACAATAAAAGCATTTATTTTGCTAACACTTCTAAACATCTGCCTGAATTATTCCTAAAGGAAATTACATTTCCTTAGGTATTTTAATAATTCTTTTAAGTGAAGAAAATAAAATCTAGATTAGTAAAATTAGTCACTTTGTCAGGTTTAGGTGACTGACTTTGTCCCTGCCTGTGCAACTGGAAATGCAGGTGCAGAGCTCTGCCTCTGTGTGGAGGCCAATTGACTTCAGGAGCCTTATGGTGGCTCACAGGGGTGTGCTGGTAACTCAGTTTGGTAACAGGGACATTGAAGATGTGCATGTGAAGTTGATTCACTTTAAATGTCATCATAGAAGGCAGTAGATACTTGAATTTGGAGGGAGTGGGACCCCTCCTCTCATTAAAGTATTTTTTTTAGTGTAGGAAACTTCAATTTCTTTGTTTCTTTGCCTCACTGGCATTTGAATCTTCAGTTTCATTATAAGGAGTTGATTCAAGGCTAAGTGCTTTCTTCAGATGTTTTAGATTTATTGTGTATGAACAGTTAACTGCAGTTTGAAAGTCTAAGTTGAACATCTTCACATTCATGTGAAGTAACAAACTTTCCTGTGAAAGTGCTGTAAGTGACTGAAGCTGCAGTGATGCGGGTTTTTTTTTTCTCTTTTGGGTCTGATTTTGAAGAGTAGTAGAAGTTTTCCTCAACAGTTAGATAATTTAAACATAGAATGGCAGCAAAAAAACTCAACCTTTCATGCACATACTGTTTTTCATTTTCATGCATAATTCATTAACATACTGTGATTTTTGTTTTCATTCCTGAATTTTACTGTCTTTCCCATGTTGCATGTTTGAAAGGTGATATTCATTAGGGACATAATTTAATTAGACTAAAAAGATCACATAAAATTCTAAATTCATTTTTATTAACTTAAAATGCTTTCTCTGTTGTTGAAAAGAATGCTTGGGTGTTCCTGTTGTCAATATATAGATTGTTAAGACAAATTACATGCAATGAAGAAAATTTCCTGATAAAATGGGAGAATTCTTGTGAGCACTCAGAATCCTCTAAATTGATTTTTACCTGGGTAGGTTTTTCTGTACTGATACAAAAGGACTTCATATAATTGGGACAATTTCAGTTGTGTTCTAAAAATGCTGGAAGAACACTTTCTGAATTGGATGAAATTAATAGACCTCCCTATTCTAGATGTCAAAGTTAAGGAACCAGTTTTCACTGTCCACTCCACTGTAGATCTGTGTTGCTCCTCCAGAATCACAGGTTTCTTTCCACTGCCTAGTTAGACCTCATACTCTGCCTCGTTCCTTAACTCATTCTGTTTATGTTAAGACTATGACCGTCCAAAACCTACACCTGTTAATTGCTGGACTGGTGTACATGCTTTGAAATGCTAGTCTGTCTGTTAGATACTGTTTTTATCTTTGTGTTTCTGCTACTGAGGCTTGTATGTTTCCCTTTTTTTTTTTTTTTCTATCTTGCCTAATGTGTTGTACTGCTTATTTCTCTCTTTTCAATTTCTCTCTTCTGTGTGAAATACTTATAAGATGTGGTCTGAAAACCTCTCTCCCCCAGGAGTGTTTGCAGTCTGCACACACTTCATAGTGGTGATAGCACCTTGCTTTTTGTATTGTACTGCAGAACCACTGAGCTGCTGATGCTTCTTAATCTTCTGCACCCCTGTAGATAGTGCAGCTTTGCTTTGTGCCAGTAGTAGATTTCTGAAGTTTTTTTATGTGACAAATTCCTGAGATAATGTCCAGCTCAGTATATGCCAGAGCTGAGTGCCTTCAAGAGGGAAGGGTTTCTTTCCACATGTGGCAGGTTCAAGGGTTGTGACTGCTTCCCTGAGAACTATTTCATTCATGAGGCTGCTTTTACATAAGTTGATGGCTTCACTTAAACTACTTAGAAAATATAGAGAAATAGGAGTATGTTTTGGTTGGACTGGTGCTGGAACATGACTGGTGTAATTCCAGGTAATTTGAGATGTAGGCTCCAGTGTTCATTTGGCATTCATCAGTCCAGTTGCTACATGGGTTGGCCATTGTTTGTTTAAAAAGCAGAATCCAGATTTTCAGACATGGAAGCTGAACTTCTTTTCAAATAAGCAAGGTCAGATGAGCTGTCATTTTATTAGCATGTGCTCCAAATGAAGCAAACCCTAGGTAACTTCCTTCAGCTCTTAAAGCGTTATGTAAAATCAGGTCACACTTAATGAAGTTTGTTCTGTTCTGTATCATAGCTAGTCTTTATAACCTGTTAATAACATCTCTCCTTCACCTGTTGTTTTTGCTATACAGATGCTGCTGTTAGCAATGATCTGATCACCTGTGTCATTGTATTCCAGCACATTCAGCACAGCATGTGACTGCTAATGTGACTGTGACAAGTACTGAAAGCAGTAGCAAGTAGAAGGGAGGCAGAGTATTTTGTATTTTCAGGCTCTGACCATGAAAATATGTGAGTGCATCAAAGAGGTGAAGAATAGGGATGCTGTTATGGGGGTATGGGATGAGAAACTTCAACTGTTCAAGGTTTTAAATGGGAATGTGATACTGAACTGGGATGAGAGTAAGGTGAAAAGGCAACTTATTTTCACTGGGCCTTGTTTTTTGAGTTTTGTTTTTCTGCAAGATGGGTTGCTTCTCTGACAACCTCCCTCCTGTGGCTACTTAAGAACTACAGTAGAAGGAATTATTTTAAATCAAATACTACCTTACTTATAGAAATATGATGCATTCAAATGAAATGGTATTTGGTTGAAGATCAAAGCAAAACTATTTTCCAAGCAAATTGCTTTTTCAATTGGGCTCAGTGCAGCATCAAACAAAATACCCACGTCACTGGAGAACAAAATGCATTCTGTTCCTAAGACAGCTTAATAGCAAGTGGTATTTCCCATATTGTTTTGCTTGGAAACCATTTTAATGAACTTGTATACAGGATGAAGCCTTAATATTTTTTAACTGAAAAAGCTTACCTAGCTAAATGCCTGTTAATTGATAAAAATGTGGTGTCCTTAGGGATGTAATTATACCTCTGGATTGCAAAGTATCAATAACTTCAGCTGACTTCATTTAGAAATGAGTTATGTGTATTTTTCAGTTCAGTGGCAGCTGTCACTCTATTGCAAACTGCTCTTAGGTAACAGGTCTGGATTATACTGTCTGATTAAAAATACAAAAGAAAGGGACAATCCTGTTAGATTGGATTCCAGTCCTATTAGAAGTTGATTTAAAACAAATGAAAACAAGTAACAAAAGGAGTTGGGTAATTGGATAAATGTTAGTATCTTATTTAGTATTTTATTACCATGTTTCTGCCTTTTTATTTCACTCTTTCTCCATGAATATTTGCTTGGTATCTTTGCATTTAAAGAAACTTGGATTTGCTGTGTATACACCTCAAGCCTGATTGTGGGGAGTTGTCTGCTGTGCTAGTTGATGTTTACTTTGCACAGCAGCATTTGTGTGGGTTTGCCTCAGCAAGAACTGAACAGTTTCTACATGATACCGCAACGCTCCACCTCCATGTAAAGAAAATGTGTATTTTAACTTGTATTTGATACATGTTTGACAAAATGTTGCTGGTTCTGTTTCTAATAGGAAAGAGAAACTCTTCAGAAGCAGCTGGATGAGGCAAACAGAGAAGCACAAAAATATCGCCAGCAGCTTCTAAAGAAAGAGCAAGAAGCAGAGGCCTATCGGCAGAAGTTAGAGGCAATGAACCGCCTCCAGACTAATAAAGAAGCTGTGTAATAAAAAATGAACATACTGCAAAGCCTGTTACTTTTAAAAACCTGCAGTACAATCTTGAACTGTACACTATATAGGTACAGACACAGGATTCCATGATATAGAAGATGCTACAAGTTGATAACTGGACTTATGCCATGAGCTCTGGTGGATTTCTTGTAACATAAAAAAACCTCTGAATTTAGAAATTGTGAAAAGTATTTAAAATGAAATACTGTAAATAGTTGTTTTTTTTACAGTTTCAAAATGAGTTGATAAATCTTTTTGAAGGGATCCAGAAACATGAGAAGCCAATGTTTTTGTGAAATTTTTGATTTTAGTATTAATCTAACTTCTGAAAAACAGAACAGTTTTAAGGGTGATGATGTTGATTTAAGCTGACAACTTGAAAATTAATTATGTGACAAAATGAGTTAACAGTTATTTCTACATGGTAACAACTTAAAATTCTCTGAATAAGACATTTCCAGGTGGAAATCTTTGTACAGCTTTAAGTAGTTGTCTCAGATTCTCTGAAAACCATTTTTGGTTTTTTTTTATTTTAGGCGGTGAAATTTTTATATTTAATTTCAGATATATCCAAGTAGATTTACATGTATATGAAGCTAATATTTTTTAAACTTTTCAGTTTGTACATATGCTGCATGTTTTTATAATTTCTACACATACATCTTGCATAGGTATTTTTCAGCAAAGATGAGAAAAATTATGAGAAAAATGTTTAGCTTATAGGTCATTTGAAGTAAGCTAGCAGCCAGTTTTATTGTGGATGGTATATTTCTTGGAAGAATGTAATTTGTAATTCAAAAGAACAAAAAAAATAATCTCAATTTACATATTAGAGGCAATTCAAAATTTGGTAGTGGAGGCATTGAAACTTCACTTTGTGTGTCTTACACTTTTCCTGTTCAAACATTTTAAAGTTCAGAAAAGAAAATAACATCTCCACTGGAACACGGATAGTAGTTCTCTTAGAATATTTCTATTGATCTCTTTTCCCCAATAGCCTTGAAATAATTTCAATGATAGTTTTTTTCTAAACAGACCTTTGCATTTTAATTATGCAATTGGACAAGTAATTTTTTATTTTGTAGTGATGCTCTTCTTACCTAGCATCATTGTTCTTCACTGTGATACTGTGCTTGTGTGTGTCTGTGCAGTGATCTATTATGCTTAGAATTTATATAGCACGTTACATCTTCAGAGCATTGTAAAATCTTTTTAAAGAGCCCTTACTGTACTGCCTGAGGCAGGTGAGTGTTATTGTCTCAATTTTATAGCTGATATAAGTGCAACACAAGGAGTGTTAAATGACTAGCCCAAGACCACATGAAGCTGTGGTAAACCTGGGAGTAGATCTCAGGAGATCTGGCTTCTAGTCCTGTGCTTAGACTGAGCTGCCTTAAGATTGTTCAGTGCTGTGTTACATTAAGTTTTGAACTACTGTGCAGGTTCCTTTTTCCTAAGATAAAACTCTTTGTGCTTTGCTTTGTTGTTCCATGTTTCACTGCTTTTATGGAATTGTTTATATAAACTTAAGCAAAAAGTCTAGTTTACCTATTACTGTACACCGAAGAATTACCCTTAAAACTGTACTCTGGCCTACTTTTTCTATTTTACAATTAAATATCTTTTCCACATATATATATAGTGTAGAATCAATTCCATTCCAGTCGTTTTGTATGTGTTTTGAAGGTCAAAGCTGTGCTGTATCATGCATTCAGAAAAGTATGAAAAAACACTTTTAGGCTTAGAATGGCCTTCAAAGGCAGGAGGGTGGTATGGGTGAAGAATTGCACTCTGCAATGTGAAGTAAAATCTTCCTTCTGACTTTGACTTGAATTTATACAGTTGGCAGTTAGGAAGAAAATCGGAACTATCCTGGTATAGGTATAAATTTGGCAAATTTTATTCCAGTTGGCAAATTTGACCCACCAAAAATAAAAATGTCATACAAAATGGAAGATCTATGATAATGGTTTTTAGAATAATTATTTTCAAGGATATAATCACACTCAGCTGGTACTAGGACTTGAGGCAAGCCTTTTGCAATGATTAACTGGAAATTGCTTTTTTTTTGTTTTTGTTGGTTTTTTTCAGAAACTATCCATGATGTCAGTAGCAAGTGCCAGGAACCAGTTAGTCAAGTTAAATGTGATGGTTAGTCATTGCTCCAATTGAATTATTCTGTGATGAAAATAACATTTGTGTCCTCAGATCCCACAAACTTAACTACAGTTTAATCTCTGTGAACTCTTAATAATGATAAGAATTTCAGTGTTAGCCTGAGTAGTGATAATGGGTAATGTTAATGTCCAAGTGGGGAATTTCCCACGGTTTTGATGGAACAGGCCTTTGCAGCAAACAATGAAAAGAGCATTTTCTATTCATTCTGCTTCCTGTGAGCAAATATTGTATTCCTCTTTGTCTACCAAAATCCTTCCAAGTGCAGGGTAGCTATAACAAAAATTTATCACCAGCGATATTTACCCTGCCTGTAATTCATTATAACCTGTCTTATTCTAGGACCTGCTGTTTGCTCTTTTCTGTGCAGAACAAGAACTAACCTGATCAAACTAACAGCTTTGAGCAAAAGGCCTAGGGTGTATGTCCTGTGGATTATTTATTGTGTAGTATTAGCTCTGAAAACATGCTTAGAAGTATTGCTCCTTATTTGTTGTTCCAAATTGAAATTATAGATGTAATTAGCTACCAGCTTTCTTTGAACAGGCATCTGTATATTAATGTGTTAGTTACTTGTAATGAGCTATGATCACTGCTTTTTGGGAACCCTAGACTATTTTTGGGTTGGTGCTGGTCTTGGTGCTGGCCTGTTTTCACCTTCTTGTGTTCCCCTTTATGGTAGCATTTACCACTAAACCAAAGGAGGTTCATGGATTGATACTAAGTGTTTGGTCAGCTTGTTACTTTTTTTCCTAATATTTCTGGAGAAATGTGAGATAAAGCCCGATGAACTTGTCTATGGTGTGGACAGTTCTTTTGGGCACTTCTTGCACTTATTTTAATGCCTTTTTTATCAATTTTTTTTCCATTTCAGTATAATGATCTGGTGTGCTTATATCGGAGCATCTTTGTCATATCTATGAAACAGTTTTTTTCTCAAGTATCTAATCACAGCAGAAACTAGGAAAGGTTTTCACACTGTTCTGTGGAAAGGACACTGTGGAGACTCATGTCACAGCTGCTTGTGTTCAGGCTATGAGGGAGAAAATTAGAGCTGCCGTGAGAGTCTATTCTGTGTGATGTGAACAGAGAAACTGCTGTCATGTGTCAGGTGTAGGGTCTGCCTAGCCTACCATCCTGTATCCGACAGGGCCAGCCCTAAGCAGGAGCCTAGGGTATAGCTAAAATAGGGCAAGCATATATTGAATGATGTAATAATTTTTCCTTCTGTTGCTTAATCCTTAAGTTCTAACTCTCTCTTTTCCCAGGGCTGCCTGGTATCACTGTAGAGCAAATGAGTTCTTTCTGGTGAAGATAAGTGCTCCACATAGAGTACAGTGTTAAAGGTTGTGCTACCAGACAGGTTAGGATGTGTTTTCTGATCCTGAAACTGGAGCAAGGGGGCATCTACATGGATGTTCTTCTAAATTGAGAACAATCCAAGTGGAGGAATTCTGGTGATACAAGGCCAAATTCCAGTGTTTATGCATATCATATGTGAGAAAAGCAAGCAAAGTGTAGGGA
>NW_009952711.1:8814024-8838801 GCF_000747805.2 Chaetura pelagica
AAAATATGCATTTTCCCAGATCAGCCATCTAGGGTGATACCACTGGAGGAACATCACCCTTCAGTGTAACTTGGTCTGATCTGGAAGAGCAGAAAATCCAGAAAGAGGATCATTGCTGCTTTGTATTGCAAATCTGGAACTAGCAATAATTTTAATAGCTTTCCTTCTAGCAGTGAGGAACTCAGCAAAGGGATTGAAGACTTGTGGGATGCAGGTATACTATCTTTTTGGGAAACCTCAGTCCTGCAGTTCATTTAAAAAAAAAAAATCCTTGCCCACAGTATCAGATTTATGTGCTGGTGCCTTGTTTTAATGACTGCTGCTAGTGCAGTAAGTTGGTGTGCTAGACTTAACATGGTTGCTTTTGTTTGCTTATGGAAGCTCTTGAGTTTCTCTCCCACAAGTGGGATGTGAAAGTGTCTTGTATTAATGTCATAGATGGCTGTGAGACTTCTGAAAGGTTGTTGGAAAATGGGGAAGGGTTAGTGCAGAGGCAGCTCCTCTTGGAGATATGCAATCTTACAGATCAAAAGAGCACAGATGAGAACATACAAGAGATGGTAAAAACACTCAGTTGGGAGGAGTTAGATAAACATTCCCCAATAACCTGCCTACGTTAAACCTTTTCCAGAATGCGTGAGTCTGAGAGATAAAGGGAGCTATAAAGGGTGCAGCAGCTTGCAGGGCACCAGACCAAAGTGCCCACAGCTCCTGGAAGGTTGTGGCCCAGGTTTGAAGAGGTGCTGTTAGAAGGAATCAGTATGGAGCCTGAGGAGTACAGACTGAGAGGTGAGTGATCCTCTGTTCTTGGGAATAAGTAGCATTTGCTTATGGAGGTCAACTGTTATAGGGCTGGGAATGGTACCCAGAAATGAGGATGGGCTGAACACTCTTATTTGCACACCTGTCCTTGAGACTTAGATCTGCTGGGGCTCAGACAAAAATGTGTGCCAGGGTTGCGTTTAAATTAATGAACTTAAGAGTCAGTGGACAACTTAGGCTTTTTGGTCTTACATTTAAAATACTGTGGGAAAGCTGCCAAATTGTCATTCTGAATAAACTTGTGCTAAGGAGTTGTGCACAGTGGCTCTTTTCCAGCTGACACCATGAAACTTAAGTGATACTGGCACAGTTCTGCAGCTGGGAAAAAAACTTCAGTTCCAGGGCTGGAGGAGATTGCCAGAAGTGTGGAGAAAACGTGTGGAGTCGTGCAGCTGTTTTCAGAGGATACAAAAAGGGGTGTGCCATAAGGACAGAGAAGCATGGGGCATTATGAAAACTTAATTTCTATTAAATGTGGTTTGAGTTAAATTATAGGCAAGAAAAATCTGTATTTTAAAGGTACATTTGAACTATTCAATGACAACACTGAAATAACCCTGTGAATGTCCCTATGAAGCCTGTTCTAGAAGCTGTCTCTACATAATTAGATGGGACAAGTGTAGGATCAAGGTTAGTTCCTGTGGCTATCCTGGGAGCCCAAGCCCTGTCCAATGCTAATGACAGCTTGTATGAAGTGTGAGTCCTATTAGTGAGCTTTCCCTCAACAAACTCAAAGCACTGGTTTGCCTTGTCCAGGGAAACAGATGGTGGATTACATCTGCCAGTACCTGAGCAATGTGAGAGAGAGACGGGTGACTCCGGATGTGCAGCCAGGTTACATGAGAGCTCAGCTGCCAGATTCTGCCCCAGTGGACCCAGACAGCTGGGACAGCATCTTTGGAGATATAGAGAAGATTATTATGCCTGGGGTAAGAAATAAAGTATAACATTAACAGGAAAAAGTCATTTCTGCCTGGGGTGAGCACCAAATCCTGAGAATGCATGGGTGTTGCAGAACATTTTTCTAAGAAAAGCAGCCAAAATGTAGAGTAAGTCTTGTAGATATGTCCACAGAAGGATTCTGGAGATTACTGTTGTGTTCCTAACTACCATTTTAGGCAATAGACTGAATGTATTTTTTAAGTATTTGATACACTAAGAGTAATTCCTGTTTCCTTAGAGGATTTCTGACACTGTTCAATTTAACTACACAAGGCCTCTGCCTGTTGAACTGCACCATCTCAATTTCAGAGGTGTGGAAACCTCTGTTGCCCAAGGTCATGTACCCATAAAACTTGTCTCCTGCTCTTTGAATATAAAGGTCTACTTATACATAAATATATCAGATTCTTCTGAGAGAATTCATACTACCTAATTTAATGTTTTATGTAAGAAGCTATTTCAAAGTCTGTTTTAAAATTTTCTTTATTAGATTTTTACAGAAACTTGGTCTGATGTAGAAGTATTCACAATTAACATGCTTAGACACGTCCCATATACAAGCTCCATAAGGTGTATAGACAGGGGCTAGATAATTCGAAGTTGCTGTGTATAGCTAAAGGAAAGCTGCTGGTTGACACTGAACAAGAGCAACTTTGCAAGGATTCCCCTTATAAAGATCAATATTTTGATTTCTGACTCTGTTGTGCTATGTTCAAAAGACCATTCTTTCCTGTTCAGAATCTTTGAAAGCCTGTTCAATACAGATAAATGCTGTTGCTTTAATTTGAAATTTATCTAATAACGACACATGTTATCACTTGCTAGTGCTGCACTCCTGTTGATGTTATCTCCCTAGCTTTCTGTTAGCAGATCTATAATTGCACATGTTGCTGTGATCCTTTCCCATCACTTCAAACAGATGATAATCACTATGTCTGATGCAGAACTTGGTGACATTTTCAGACTTAACTTCTAGATAATTTTGTTCTAGGTAGTCCATTGGCAAAGCCCCCACATGCATGCCTACTTTCCAGCTCTTACTTCTTGGCCTTCACTCCTGGGAGATATGTTGGCTGATGCAATTAACTGCTTGGGATTCACATGGGTAATTTCTTTTTCTTGCTGTTATTTTAGATATTCTCCCATGTGTATTACACAGGAGCAGGTCATAGTCATTCTTCTTTGTTCTGTGAATCAATACAATTGTTTACTTTTATCAACTGTGTGTTGTTTGCATAAATTAAAAATATCACTTGAAAAAAACCCAGAATATGTAAGCACCAACATTAGGTAGATGTAAGAAGTGAATGAAGAAAAGGTACCACCAGAAATGTCTTTTCTAATTCTTTGCATACCCACTGTGAGCATTGTTCTCTGCCATCTAGTATGAGTGCCAAGATGGTTACACAAGCACTGCAGGCAATAGAGCAGCCACCAGCCATGACTGCAGGCTAGGTTGGGCTCCATTCCAGTTTTCCTCCTCCTTTGAGAGGACATGTTTCTTATTTTTCCTCTTCTGAAAATAATTGCTTGGTGGCCTGTCCCAAAATACCTGGGTATTTTGTGTCCTCCTGCAGCATCTGCACAGTGCTGCTTGGTTATCACTCTATGTAGCTCAGCAGTGTTCTGAAGTCAATGTTCTCCTGACTGGAGAAGTAGCCCAGGTTTTTAGAAGTATGTCTCCATGTAAGAAAGCAGTAGAATCTCATAAACCTTTAAGAGACTAATGGTTATGGTCTCCATGTAGTTGTATTAGATTAGCTCATTGCATACACAGAAACATCCATTTCCATGTCATCAAACTAGTTTTGATGGATTTCTGTTGAGTTTGCAGCGTAAACTGATTCTTTCATTGTGATTTCTCTTTTAATGACTCTAAAATAATTGGTAGTTTAGAAGCTCAACATGGTGGTGATGCAGGGAATCAAGAGAGAGCATGTTAAGGAGGCTGGTGAGAACCTCTGTATTTGATATTCCAAGAGAGCAGTTGGTAATGAGCAAGGTTAGCTGGAGCTCAGCCTCAACTGCAACCTTAATGCAAAGGTCTGTGTTACACAACTTACCTAACACTAGTTTTTATTACATTAGCATTGTGTGTTGCTAGGCATGGGCTATAGTATTTCAGTTACCTGCTTTTGTATCCAGTGCTGCAAAGCTTGTCATCTGCCTTTGTTGCATCTAGGTGAGATTTCTCCCAAAGCAATTAAGAAGTGTTAATAGCTATCAATTAAAATGTGGTTTATTCTAAGGGTTATACTGCTTCTGTGTTTGCAGGGTGAAGGATCTTTTTTTGATTATTTTTTTTTTAATTTTTCTAGGCCTCTAGTCCAGCCTGTACAGAACTGGAAATGAATGTGATGGATTGGTTGGCTAAAATGCTGGGCCTTCCAGATAAATTCCTGCACCACCATCCTGACAGTGTGGGCGGAGGAGTATTACAGGTAGAGGAGATCAAAGGTGGCCTCATTAACATTTTGTTTTCACTCACATCAATTTTACTCTGGGTGATAATTTTCCTGGAGGCAAAACCAACAAGATTTGCTCTATGGGTTTGAATAGAGACAATTCCCAATTTTACATTCTGAGATTTTAATATTAAACATAGCAGATTATAGAACAGGATTTGATATCGCTTTTAGTCCTGATTGTGTTTTGGAAGAGGAGCAGGTAGTCTTCTGGCCTAAGAATCAATGAGAGTCAGATTTGGTTTCTTCAGTCTGTTTCACATGATCAAATTATTTACTAAGGTGATTCTTACAGAATTAGAGAAGGAATCCTTGTTGCTGTCTTTCTGCTGACAGTCCTTAGCCACATGAAATAGTGTTTTTCCTTCTCGTGTATTTTGTGTCTCTGAGAGTTGCAAGACCAAGGTCTGGACCTTTACCTCCTTTCATAAGGCCTAAGCAAGTACACCCTGGGATCTGTGCTGAGGCTCTGTGTTATTGTAGGAAACTGCTCAGGTTTGTAAGTTTTATGGAAGATACTGCATTGTAGCTGTAGAAGAACAAAGAGAAAATGTGTTTTATTTACTCCCCCAATACAGCAATTAAAAGGCTTTGCTTTCTGTTGCTGGCCCATCAGTTGGTAATTTCTTGCTTCATCCCAGAAAAACAGGAATAGAAATGAAAGAGGGTGGACAGCTGAACACTTCAGTAACTTCAGTAAATCCCGAACAAAATAGCAATAAAGTAGTAATTTGTTGCATTAACTGAACAATGTCTTTGCAGAGCACTGTGAGTGAATCAACCTTGGTTGCACTGCTAGCAGCAAGGAAAAACAAAATTCTGGAGATGAAGCTTTCTGAACCGGACACTGATGAGTCCTCACTCAATTCTCGCCTCATTGCTTATGCGTCTGATCAAGTATGTTCTTATGGTTACAAAGAAAACAAATTAACTTCTGCTGTTTCACCCAGACCATACAATGTGAACTTGTGCTTCTTTACCAAGGGAAAAACACAAACATGAATGGCTCACAAGCACGCACAGATCTCTCTGATGTGGCTTTCTGCAGATGGGAAAATGAAATCAGTGCTAGATGAGGTTTTGTAGTGTCCTGACAGTCCTCAAGAGACTGTTTCACATGACCTGTTTCTGTACTTTCTGTTTCACAGAGTGTTACTCCAGTAACTAGGTGTTGATCTTATGCTGCTTCAGCTCTTGTTTTTTTCACAGCCTCTCTCCACTCAGACAGGCACACTTGGGGCACTACCTCTGCACTGCTCCTTTGGTGCTGCTCCAGCTTGTGGTCTCCCCTCTAGACCTCTGTGCTTGTTCTTGGAGGAAACACACACACAGTACTGTGACTCTGCCTGCAAGCCCATTCTGTCCAATGGCTCATGAACTGAATACAACAGAAGAGAAACTCATGCTTGTTCTCCCTTAGTACAACTAACAAGGGCTTTTTCTTGTGAGGGGTTTTGTTCTACCCCAGCCCAGAAGTAGGCACACTTCTTATGGCAGGGAGGAAGGAATAAACTGAAGCTGATCCATTTCTAGAGGGTCCTTTAAGATCTGATTTTGGATAAATGGCCCACCAAACACAAGGTGAGGATGCCCATTATTACATTTTAGAGTCCAGTACCCAAATAAATGGCACATAAGGGTTCCTGGGAATTACAGTGTATTAGTTCTTTTAGTTATTCATGAAGAAGAGACTTTCAGACTTGTATTAATATGGATTATCAGAAGAACTTTATCTCTGCTTTTCTTGCAACTGCTGTCTTTTATAGGACCATAACTTGTCAGAGCTGTGCAGCCTCACAGCTTGTTTTCTCACTGTTTCCTTTTGTTTTTTTTAAAAGGCACATTCTTCTGTAGAAAAGGCTGGCTTGATCTCTCTTGTGAAGATGAAATTTCTGCCTGTGGATGAGAACTTTTCCCTCAGAGGTGAAACTTTGAAGAAAGCCATTGCAGAAGACAGAAAGAAAGGCCTAGTGCCAGTCTTTGTATGTTCAGTTTTCTGGCTGGGGGTACTGACACAGTGTTGTATTCTTAATGTCAACATAAAATTACATCTGAAACATTTCTTATTGTCTTAAAATACATTAGCCAAAGATTAAGATGTATACAGGAATTTTTATTTTATTGAACAAGATTTTTAAATATAATTTCAAATTTTGGAGTGTTGAATCTATTTATTTTTAAAATGCCATCTTAACAGGTTTGTTTTCTTTTAGGTTTGTGCAACTTTGGGAACAACTGGCGTCTGTGCTTTTGACAATCTCTCAGAACTGGGTCCAATTTGTAAGTGTCCATTCTTCCTGATTTCAAACCATGGCACCACAGAAAAGACAATGTGAGAATTTTTCATGTCAAAATCAAGGAGAGTAGAATTACTAATCAGCTGAGTTTTTCAGACATGTCCCAGAGATCAGTAGAATCAGGCAAAACTTTCCAGAGATATTTGTGATATTTAGATTAGGATGCTAAAATACATTCTGTTCAAGATGAATTCAATTTGTCAACTGATAGATCTTTCATGTGGTTATGCAGGGAGTACAGACTGTACAGGACAGACTGGAGAACTCTTGTAGGATGGATACATAAATATTTAACCTAGCAAAGGAGTTTGGTAGGACGCCCTTGGTAGCCACCAGTTCAATAGGTGAATTTGACATGGTTGCAGATTTTACTCCAGCATAAATTCTGACAAGTAGCTGCTGAAGATCTGCAGCACTTTCTCCTATGGCTCAAAGTGTGGCTTCTATCTCTGGGTCCTTTTTACTTGCCATGGTGTCTTTATTCTAACTTTGTGCAACTGCCAGAATTCACTTTGTCAGATTTCACTTAGCAAAATCAATCAAACATTAAAAAGCCTCACACAGACAAAATATGGAATAGTGAATTTCATTATAGAGTCCACCTGATTTCAGCATTGTCCTGTATTTTGGGGTTCTGGATCCACAGCTTTAGAGTAAAACTAGGTTGTCAATCTAGCTGTTTTGTGTCAGCCTGTCCATATCCTTCAAAAGCATACACCCGGTTTTCAGAGAGGAGACATCAAGCATGTACTTAGATTCCTTATGTCCCTTACATAACAATAATTTCAATTCCAACAGGTGATGCTGAGGGACTCTGGCTTCATATTGATGCTGCATATGCAGGAACAGCATTTGTATGTCCTGAATTTCGATTGTTCTTGGATGGAATTGAATATGCAGATTCTTTTACTTTTAACCCTTCTAAATGGATGATGGTTCATTTTGACTGCACTGGATTTTGGTGAGTAAAGGCAAAACACAACACCAAAAGACATGCGAATTGCAAAGTCTTTCTCTGCACAATTCTTTGCTAAATACAGTTCATTCTGCAATTGATAGGGTTAAAGATAAATACAAGTTACATCAAACCTTCAGTGTTAATCCTGTCTACCTCAGACATCCCAATTCAGGAGCTGCTGTTGATTTCATGGTAAGTTGTTATTTGAGCTGATATTTTAAATTGCCTGTGAAATATGTAAATCCCCCACACTCTGGTGTGTGCTTATCTTCTGGCTGGTCTTACTATGTAAAAGCATAAAACGATTTATACAGAGATCCGAATGCAGATTAAATAGTAAAAGTTTGAAGGGAGCCCTGGTTGTGAAAATTAATTATAAAATTGCATTCAGATCTAGGGATTGAAGTACTGAATATTTTTACACAGATGAGGATCCAGTTTTGTCTTTTTAATTAGAAGGTTAATTTCAGCATTGTGCTGCTGAAGTAATTCCTACTGTTGGCATTTTGGCTGTTTTTCTTGTATTTCTAATATATAATATAAAAGGGAAAGGAGTAAGCAGTGGAAACACCATGCTAACACCGTGCTCTGAAACAGCTGTAGAACGAATTACATTTTTCTTCAGATTAAGGTATTCATAGGAGAGCTTGAGAGGCATTTTCACTTTAGATCCATCTCACAGCAGATTCAGTCCAGTAAAACAAAAGAATATTCACTGCCAATTGTTTCTGCTATGATCTCACCCTAGTCCTGAAAAGACAGTTGTTTTCTTGAAATCAATAGTTCTTTTCATTAGAGAATGTGAGTGTGGAGGGGAGGGAAAAACACATCAATGAGTCCCTCTTGTGGTTAATAGGACCCTGCATGGAATTGTGCAGCTCCCTAGAAGTATTCTTTTACATGTGTTGTCACTCTTGTTCATGCAGTAGGTGTTACTTCCTCTCTACCTCTTTCAGCTCTTGCTGTTCATAGTTGATGTGGGAAAGTGCAAATTATGGGAACTGAAGTGAGCACTCAGTCCTGAAGCATAAGTGGACATACCTTAAATTGATAATGCTCTTTAAATGCAAAAAAGTATTGTTACTGTCTGGCTATAGATTAAGAGAAAGAGCCAAAATCTTTTTTTTTGCAAATAATTGAAAAATATGTAGACAGAGTTCTTCTTTTATGGCTGTTTCCTAGGCTTAGCAGATTTCCAGTAACATGAAATTACTTGTGTCAATGGAGGTTTCTGAGCTGAGTCTGAAGCCACAGACACAGCAGTGCAAGGGGCTGCTCCTCTCTGTTGTTTCTGCACTCACTGTTACACTGTTGTGTTTCCACAGCACTGGCAAATTCCTCTGAGCCGTCGCTTTCGTTCTCTGAAGCTGTGGTTTGTGATTCGCTCATTTGGGGTGAAAAAGCTACAAGCTCATGTCCGACATGTATGTGAATTAACAGTGCAGTCATAAATGTGTTATGGTCATTTCTTGGTAGCTGAGTTCAGTGATGCAAAGATGAAAGATAAATCCTCTTGCATGCAAAGCTTGCATGTGAACACTCAATGTGTGCTGATTTTGCTCTTAAGTAATCTGTGAAGATTGGCTGTGAGACAAAACACTTCCTGTGCCCTTCTTGGAAGCAACAGGCAATGGAAAGGGCCTTGATAAGTCAATGCCCTCTGCACATTACTGAGCACTAATCTATAGAAGCTTTCTTTGAGGAGAAGTGGTAGCTTTTTTGAGAGGCAGGCTGCGATGGATGGCTGAACCCATTGCTATGAAAATTTAGAGGCTAAGTCTTTGATGGAGTGTAAATACAAGGGATCATATTGTGGATCGGTGGTTGCTGCAAAAGGACTCTGAGAAGGCACGTTCTGTTTTCAAACCTTCCAGAAAATTTCTGTGTAGTTCAGCTACTCTTGTTCATTGTCAAGGGTTTGGGCAAATAGACTTTAAAATTCTTAGCTTTGTTGTCATTCTTCTGTTTGCTACCACTGTGTTTTAGTAAGGAAAATTCATCTTTTTAACTACTTAATGCAGTGTCTTACAGTGGGTTTGTGACAAACCAATATAACTTTTTTTTTTTTTTTTTTAACTCTAGGGTACTGAAACAGCCAAATACTTTGAATCGTTGGTTAAAAGTGATCCACTCTTTGAAATTCCTGCCAAGAGACATCTTGGACTGGTTGTATTTCGTTTATAAAATTTTTTTTTTTTTTTTTTTAACTCTAGGGTACTGAAACAGCCAAATACTTTGAATCGTTGGTTAAAAGTGATCCACTCTTTGAAATTCCTGCCAAGAGACATCTTGGACTGGTTGTATTTCGTTTAAAGGTAAAGATTGGGCCTTTTCCCTGTCCCTTTGGAATGAATTTACAACAGTTGATCTCTCCCCAGATATGAATAAACTTCTGCATAAGTATTTGCAATGCTGTAATTCTTACAGATATGTCTGGATGTCACTGGAAGTTCTAACTATAGTATTTTTTTTCCTTATTCATATTTAAAACAGGGTCCCAACTGGCTGACAGAAAAACTCCTGAAAGAACTCAGCAGTTCTGGCAGGCTCTTCCTTATTCCAGCAACCATTCATGACAAGTTCATCATTCGCTTTACTGTAACATCTCAGTTCACAACCAGAGAAGATATTCTGCAAGACTGGAACATCATTCAACACACTGCTGCCCAAGTCGTTAGCCAGAATTATGGGCTGCACTGCTTCAGTTCTGGTGGTGGTGCAAGAATCCCTAACAGGATAGATAAGCCTAGTTCTGATGCCATTAGTAATGCTTCTCAGCTTTATCTAGATGGAGGAAAATACAAAACACCTTCTGGAAAAATAGTAGTTCAGCCTAAGAAGTTAGCAGGGAGTCTTAGCACATGTGTGAGTAGTCAAGAAGTGAAAGGTCAAGGGGATCCTCTAGATGACTGTTTCCCAGAAGATGTCCAAGATGTTACCAAACATAAGTTAACCTCTTTTTCATTTGGTTATTTATCTGTTCAAGGCAAGAAAAAGACAGCACGTTCCCTTAGCTGCAACAGTGTGCCTGTGAATGGCAGTCTGGAGCAATGTAACCCCAAAGCAGCAGCCACTGACAAGAAGGAGACTCATGCAAATGCCAGAATTCTTTCCAGGCTGCCTGAAGAGGTGATGATGCTCAAAAAAAGTGCCTTTAAAAAACTAATTAAATTCTACAGTGTCCCAAACTTTCCAGAATGTAGCATTCAGTGTGGCCTTCAGCTGCCTTGTTGTCCTCTGCCAGCCATTGTTTAACAAGTAAGAGATTAGTCCTTAAGACCTCTCCAGGTAGAAAGAGAACTAAAGTTTGCTTATTCATATGCAATACTACATGTTTTGTTCAATATGTAAGCAGTGGGAATGGCCACTGAGAAAATTCCTGTGCTTTTACTGGTGGAAACCTTGTGTATTTGCAGATTAAAATCTTAAATAAATCTTATAGGCATGTAACATGAAACTCTCTGGTTTTTAGACTGTGGCAAGTGGAGGGGTTATAGCAGGTAGTCTAGAACCATTTTGATAAAATACACTGGCCTTAGTAGTGTGTAAACAAGTTTTCTCTCTGTTTTCACTACTGTTGTTTTTTTTTATACCTTGACTTAAACACTCTAGACTGCTGAGAGGATCTGTGTGTGCAGACAAGGCCTACATCAGTGCTCAAGTGTGCAAAAGGAAGGATGTAACCTATGAGATTTTGCAGTTTTAGGGCCAATGAAGCCAAGAAGCCAATGATTTACATTTTTTTCCAATAATATTTTAAAATATTGGCAGAAGAAAAATCTATGGAGGGCAGTTTTAAATTCAAAGCTACAACTCGAGTCAGGAAGCATGATGATTGCTAGGAGATTATTCTGGGAAAGCACTGCAAGATGCTTGCTGCTTTCTTCATAGTTGTTTCTAGACACCTATAATCATCCCATTTGGAAGGCAGAGTACCTGGCTAGATGGATCATCAGTCTGACCCAGCACAATTGTTCTGAAGTTGTATGAACAGTGACCCTGGTTAATCTGGACAGTTTCCATACCTTTATACAACATCAGCTAAATTCACAGTGGGGTATACTGAGGCATGTGTTAGAAGGAACAGTAAAATTTGGCTACTAGCCCCTTCTAGTAAAAACTGGTTTATTTTATTCCATTGTCATATTATTTGTCTTTTTTTTAAATCATAGGGAAACCTAAGGCACACTTTATTATGAAGCATCTGGCCTGCCATTACTCTACTTGCACACAAAGGAAAATACACTTTAGTTCTTACACATTGTTCTTCATCTGTGTGTATTTGTTGCATAAAACATTAGAGGGCATCTGCTGCAATGCATAAAAGTTAATGTAAGCATCTAATACAAAATTTTTTTATTAGTTAATTCTAGACAACTGTAAGCTTCATTAATGGTCTTTTATAATGAGTTTGTGTTTTGACGTAGGGGTGTAATTTTTACTAACGCAGTGGATCATCCTTTAATATGAATCTAAATGTATTTGCATAAAGATGTCTTATGTCATACTCACTTTACACACTTGGGTGCACACATTAACATTCACAGCATTAACAAGACATCCACATGCAGAAGGAAGGTAGGTAAGATTCAAAGTATGAAGCAGAGGTGAAGTAAGTCTAAGATAAAAGTAGAGTTGGAGAAGTTCTGCTTTATTAAAACAATCTCACATTCACAATTGGTTTCAGATACTGAAATTTGCTACTATTAATAAATAGGATTTCCTGGCAAGGTTAGAATAACAGATGCTTTAAAAACTGAGTATTACAAAACTCAGATTTTTTTTTTTTTTTATAGGCTCATAATTTGAAGTAATGATTTTTTACTGAGTTATAAATGTCCTGGGTCATTTGTACGTACAGGTTTTCTTTGTCATCCAGGAAATACAGGTGATCTTTGACGACTGCTGGATCAAACCCCTCCTCCACTAGTTGTACTTTACGATACTTAAAAGTTGCTGTAACTTCCACAGCACTCTACAAAACAAAGTCACATTTCTTACTTATCAATGTAATTTTGGGAATTAGATTAGATTTCCTAAATTCAAAGTGCTGGGCTACAGAAACATTACTGAAGGGCTTACTTTAATATTCTATTTAAATGAAGCAGGAAAACACTTATTTTCAGCTGGTAGTCAGAGAGATCCAAGGGTTTTATCCAGGATTTGTTTAATTACATTGGATCAAAAACCAACTTAATTTTTCTCACAATAACAAAGAAAATGGCAGTTGAAGACTGGGCAAAACTCACTGTACTGTACATGTGATGGCAAGACAAACCACAGACTTGACTGGTCAACTTTTTTGTGTAACTCAAAAGATAAAGACTGACAAAATAATTAGACATGCTAATTTCTTTGTGTTAATTCTCTTGACTCATCTCAGTGAATATACAACCCTTCTCAAAGGAGCAGTGTTTATTTTAAATAACTTGAGAAGCATGACGGGAATGTCATTCTTGCATTTTCCAATTCAAGTTAAATTTCAGCTAGGAATTTGGCTATCTATTCACTGGTAGGCTAAAAATCTAAGGCCTGTCTTGCAAAAGACAGTTCTCTTGCAAGCTTTTATCTGTGTGTGTATCTTTATTTTGTACAGAACAATCTGTAGACAGAGCTGCATTAAACTGAGAATACAGCTGTGTTACTGTGCTGAAGAAGTCCATGTATTTTTCACTAAGACATCTTCCTGATTTTGTATGTTAAAATGTGCCAGGTATCCTACAGCTGCTGATGCAACTTGTTTTTTTCAGGCTGAACTGAAACATCTGGGCACAAGTTTTACTTTCATATTGGTCAATGACAAGAGAAAGTGAGAGGCAAAGAAAGCCTCTATGAGAATTGCTAGTGTAACTAGAAAAGTCCACAGTCCTCAGAGAAAAAACAGAAAACAATCGAGGCAGACACACAAAAGCTACTTAGGGACACTGGTTTACCTTAATCCTTATAAAACGAGGTCTTGCATACTTTGGAAGGTGAGTGCAAACATGTCTGTAAGTACTTTCTCCATTAAATTCACAGTTTTCCTTTAGTCGAATACATGCCATTCCTATTCTGCCTTCATAACCTGAAGGAATAATGACAGCAAATAACTGTAGTTCATATCTAACTTTGAACTTCAGGCTAATGTTTTTTTTCTTTCCCTCTTTCTAAGCCACTTTAGAAAACATACTAACATACTTTTCTTTAGGCGTCATAAGATTTTAAGGCTTCAGCATGCAAGATGCCAAACTCTTTTGAAAGCCTAGCATCAGAATTCTAGATTGCAGACATTTTTAAAACCATTCTTCTTTTGAAAGTCTTTGGAAAATCAGATCTAAGTACTCTGAGGCAGAAGTCTGCCTGCACCAGCATTTGACTGGGTTAATTTACAATAACTCACGGTAAATCTACTTGTACTTGTTGTGCTTACAAGCTCATCCATGCAGAAACAGGACAGTTAACCATTGTTTATTACCATATGAATGATTAATTAGGCACTGCAAAAATCCAAGTACTTCAGATTTTTTTACTTGGGTTGCAGGCTGAGGGCTCCTTCCTTCCCCCTTCTGTGGCTGAGGGATGAGATGCTACTTAAACACAAATCTTTCAGTGTTCCTTGTTTTCTGGGCTTACAGGTAATGCAAGAAGAAATAAGTAATATTCTTATATTAAGTTTTACACGAGAACCATATGAATGCATTAACAGAATTGTGTACAAGAGGACGTGAAAACGTAAAGCAGTATCTACTGCTTAAAGAAAAGTAGGGTCCAAGCATATGCTAATCTAAGATTATTCTTTAGTTTCTTTTGAGTCTTGTTTCTGTTTGCCTTTAACACCATGTACTGATGACACCTGGCATATCTTCTTGTTTACTGGCTATGTACACTATCACCCCCAGCTACATTACTAAAGTACAAGTATTTCTGTGCCATGTAGAACAGGAAATAAACCACCACCACAACTGACCCAGTTCTTACACAAAAGTAAGGTGAGAACCAGTTTGAACAGTGGCTTGGGGTTTTTTTTCTGTAAAATTGTTCTATAATTAGGTATTAACACCTCTTCTATGGGGTTTCGTAAGAGCACTGAGAATAAGAACGTATCTTCCTCATCTCATAAAGTGTAATCTGAGAAATACACCAAGAACTCTAGATTATTTGTTATCTTTATTTTGAAAGCTCTCTTAGGGCAACTGTGTATTTATCCCAACCACAAATCAGCTGGAAATGAGTCATTTAAAGAGGGAGGCTTTAATTGTTGATCAATGGGTGTGGCTGAGACATTCATGGTCGATAAAAGGTTTCTTTATTTGAACAAATTCACTATTCTAATAGATTGTCTTCGTTTATAAACAGCCTTGTTATTATAGCCTCAGAAACACTGGGTATTTCTATTCTTATGTCTTCTACTTTATACTGAAGGAAATTGTTAATGTTCTGAACCACTCACTATCTCTCACGTGTTGAATAAATTATGAAAGGAAACAGTGGATGTAGGAGTTGTGTCTTTAACAGGCCTCTCAATTCCAAAACACGAAATTGTCATGGATGTTATGCTAGTTCGTAGTCTGGAAGCCTTTCTGGAAAAGTGCGATACTTGTTCATTAATATTGTTAATGAATTAATAATTAATCTGTTACATGTGTTACTACCTGTTAACTTAGTTAAAAGGGCCTCCAAAATTCCTCCTCCTTCTTAGACTAAGGGTATGCAACACATTATGCCACCTAGTCTAAACCACTTGTGCAATAAAATACTCAGGATTTCAATCAAATCAAACTTTTTGTTTTGATTTCAGATCCCTACATCACACTATAAGAATGGGTTCCATTTGCATTGTCCATCACAACCCAAAACCAGTGAGGAGCTAGATGGGAGTCCTACAGATCTTGGATAAGTGAGATATATGGATGGGAAGGTATCTTCAAAATACAGGAGACAAGAAAGTAAAGCAAAGCTTTCTGTTCCCTCTTCCAATATATCTGGGAAATCTGCCTTTTGCAGCAGTGCTTTTCAAATTAAAAAAACAAAAAAACCCCAACAAAAACAAAGAAGAGAAAAATCTGCTCTAAGTGCTTAGAGGTGAATAGGGAGGAATCAATTTCTTAAGTGATGTTCTTGTTCTAGAAATTCAAGTCTATTTGTTTGTTCCACTCCAATTGCAGAGCTATATTCTTGTAAAAGATACGACACTGTTTATTTCCAAGATACTTAATCTCAAATATTCTTCCATTCTCCTGTTAGTATTGTCAAACTACATTAATACAAGGCTTTGGCTCTGGTTTTTTAGCTAATTAATATTTCATGCATTTCAATGATGGAATGTACCAAATGTAGCTTTTAAAAAATTAGCTGAAGTAGGACTACCTACACTCTGCAGTTCAGTATATTGATATTTTGTTAATGTATGTAAAAATTGCATTCTTGAAATACTTCAAGGATTTCACTCATACCTGGAACAGATACTCCATAAACAACAACTTCTTGTATGCAGTCAATCAGTCCTAAAACATCTGCAACTTCCGTTGTAGAAACGTTTTCCCCTTTCCACCTGGAAAATAAGCAGTCAATACAAGCAATGAATTCTATGTGTATTACATATAGTGATACCCAGTGTTTTTTATCACAACTGATACAATACAGCAGAGGAGGTGACTTGGAAGCCTCTTTCTGACTGAACTCAGATAAATTCTTCTTTGTCAGTCAGTAGGAAATACTGGATATGAATTCAAACTTGAGAGTGAGTCAGGATTTTCTCTTGTGACAAGCATTTGAAGAAAGAAACTAACCGGAATGTGTCTCCAGTGCGATCATGGAAATAAATGAAGTTATCTTTGTCAATCACTAAAAGGTCACCACTATTAAAATATAAATCCCCTTTTTGAAAGACATCTCTTAATTGCTTCTTCTCTGTTTGCTGTTTAGCTCCTGCGTAGCCACTAAATGGTGCATACTGGGTAATTTTACAGATCAGTAGTCCAGGTTTACCTATGAAGAGGAAAAACATTTGTTTAAAAGCACAGTGTAAATTGCCAAAAATAACTGATTTTCATTACATCAATGAGGTTTGCAAATGTTTGTCATTTGAGAATTCTGTCATAATAATATTTTAAAATCAGCTGTGAAGGTACAGATTGAGTTTCACCTTGTTTTCTCAATTCACTAGCCCTCAAAAATGCCAGTAGATAATACTACTTATTGCCTGCTTGTATTAATGCAACAGAATAGAATATCTAAGGTCTTGTCTGGCAAGTCAAAAATAGTTGCCCATTTTCTCTAGATAGCTTCATAAACCTAAGTTTAAAACACCTGACTCAATAGGAGCTGTGTCTACAAAGGAGACGAATACTCAGTGGCAATTGAGAGCATCTTTCCAGGCAGAAGTGATACAAAGAGATGTAATTTAGGAAGTAAATACCCTTCTGAAATTTTTTGAAGGAGTTTTTACCTTTGGAAACTCTTATGCAGAATCCATTTTCATCTCGGGCTGGTTCATCTTTCTCTACGTCATATTTAATAAGTTCATAGTGTGAGATTTTCTAGTGAAAAATTGTAAAATGTATATACACATGAATATTCAATCTTTGAAAAATATTTTCAGAATTACACTATGTAGTGAGCTTTCTATTTAACAGGGGACAAATTAATCACATTTCAACTGGATGTGCTGAGTCTAAATGTCCTTTTCCCTGAATTAGCAAGAGGTATCTGTGATATCTAAAATGGGCAGCTATACACTGTACTTGAGGTGAATCCTCTCCCTGAATAAATTCATAACTGGGCCCTGGGTTCTTCCCAACTCATCATATAAGTGGTCTGGTATATGCCCTTGGAAATATACCAAACTTTATCGAGAAGGGCAAAATGCCAGGTTTTATTGTTATTCTTACCTTCTGCAGGTAGTTTACTCTTCCCACTGCACCAATTTTTCCAGTGTAATTAACAAAAGAAATATTTCCTTCAGTCGATGCATAAAACTCCAAAATATTAATATTTCCAAATCTTTGGATAAATTCTCTCCAAACATCAGCTCTTATTCCATTTCCTATGGCAAGTCTGACTTTGTGATTCTGGTCATTGTTTCTCTAGAAACAAGAAAGTAATGAATTCACATTTCTGATGAGTGAAAGATTCTATTACTGAAAAACTCTGAAGGAAACTTCAGTCTAAAAGTATTGAGCATATTCTGAAGCAAAATGTGCACAATTGGTTAAGCTCATGATTTTTATGTGAAAAAGGAATATACATTATACAGTGAATTAGGCTATATATCTAACTGTAAATAACAGTTAACTTGATTTGAATGAAGATGGGGACAAATAATTCTATGCAGAAAGCCAGAATGAAACCTAGGCACCATGTTAAACTATTTTGTTTGTAAGCCTTGTGGTGACTATTGGCAGAAGTATGCAATTTACCCTCAATTCAGCAAAATGTTTGCAGGATTTAAAATGGTGTTTGGGTGGAAAGGAGATCCCTTCTGCCATTGTAAGTGCAGGATTGAACCTGCTAAAAATTGTATTACCACATTTGATATAACTTTTAATAGTGGTATTAGATCTTTCTGTTTACACAGTAAAGTGATATGGAGTGAGAATGGCAGTCCTTTTCTGCCTTCTCTTAGATGCTTATATTTATCCTTAACAAATTTAAGTATGGAACTGGGTCAGATGCCTGCAATGCAAAAACATATCTAACATGCTAATGTGTAACAACAGCCTGAGAGAATTTTATCAAAATATGGAAGGGTCTTTTATCCCACTTCCTGCTTTTTTCCACAACTCTTTTTTTTACTACACAATTTAATAGTATTTTAAGGCATGAAGAGTCTTTTTTAAATCTATATTGGCTTAATAACTTGGAATATTTTGTTGAAAGAATAAGACTATTCTATAAGCAACAAACTGGAATGTGTATTTGTGCAGAATACATATTTTGCCTCTGTCTTTCAGTAGGAATAGAAGATGGGCACAGAACACTGAAATTGCAAAATGCTCTTTCAAGGCATGATTCAAGAGAGAAATCTGGCCATTAAGACAAACATGTATTGGTCTTAAAGTGTCATATTGCCAGAAAAGACAAAAAAAGGCCACAATAAAACGGCTACAATTTTTAACTGTAAAGCTTTAATTTTATTTTGGACTTCAGTCACATCAGTTCTGGTTTGTTATTGCTTTTCTGCAGAATAGTCTAGAAATGTATGTCCCAATTTAGTCTAAAGAAGAAATACATTAATAGATAGTCCTCCCTGTGATATTCAGATATCTGCCATTGGCATGTTAGTAGAGAACCAAGCTTCAAGTAGAACAATGAATTATGCTGAAATTCTACATAGGGTCTAAAGGTTTCACTTTTTAGAAAATCGGAAAGAAAACTGTGGCGCATACTGAGAATTTTTTTCTCTTTTGGTTATGTAAAGGAAAGAAATGGTAGCATAGATAAAAGATACTAGCACAATAAGGAAGCTAAATAATAAAATGGCATTAGTTAGGACAAATGACACCTACTTCAGAGCGGATCTTACGTATACTGAGAGTTTCTCATGGAAAAGACTGTTAGATCTGCAGTAACAGGCCAAGCCCTCTTGGCACCATGACAGTTTAAGTAATACCATCTGCTCAGTCAAATTCTTGCATTCTTAAAATGTTAATCCCATCTTTCTGGGAGATGTGCACTCACAGTAGAATGCATGTGGGTGCCTGGGATTAGATATTAAGCTTATAAAACTTGCTTATATAAAAGTGTCTTCTCCACTGGTGTTGAATTCTATGTATTAAATAAACAAAAATCCTTGGATTAAATAATGAAAGATAAACTATGTGTCTATCTTAAAATCTGACATTTGTTGATAAGCAGTCATCAATAATGAGTAATCTGTAAAACAGCCTCAAATACCACTCAACTGTATCATTCAGTGGGCTTTAGGTTCAGCCATACATGTTCCTCATTTTTTGTTACAAATCTGTTATTTTTTATTAATAACTTCCACAGTTTAGCTAAAGGTCTCTGTGTGGCTAATGTTACCAAACTCACCTCTTTTGGGAAATAATTTATACTTGGCTGGCAACAGTACACATCTCTGAGATACTGCTTGAATTCAGGCATTTACAGAATCTGCCCTGTGACTGAGTTACGTTTGTATGTGCATACACGCTGTCAAGAAATACAACGCTAGTAATTAGTATATTGGCTTATTCTATAAAGTTATTTTTCAAAAAAACATTCTGTATGAAAGGAGGTAAGATTTTTTCCCCCTTTTTTCTCCTATTTTATTTATACCATTTCAAAATTGGCTAATTATGACTGCTTTGCTAATTGGGACTTCCCAAGAACTGCAGGACTGAAGCAAAACTTATCACTGCCCGTAATTACATTTCAAGTGTGCAGTTTCTTTAACTCAGTTTGTGTTCTCCATCAACAGTATTGAAGGCTACTGACCCAATCCAGAGGTCAAGTTATTATAAAACTTTATTAAATGCTTATTTTGGGCCAACAACTCATGAAGAAATAATACAAAGCATAGCATAATCTTGTTTAGGTACCTAATTTCTGAGGAATTCTACTGATTTTCAGTCAAGTTATTTCATACCTCTTTAACTGACAGCTGAATGAAACCTCTGTATATTTGATGTTTTGCATACATATGTAGATTACAAAGAAACTGTGGACCTGACTTATGATTATCTAATGGTGCTACGGAGACTGACTACTTTTGGTTTTACTAATTTCTACTTGCTGTTCACTAGACCTATCTCTGTGAAAGTCATTTTATGCAAACACATTTTTGAAATTAAGGATTAACTCAAGTGACTGCAGGGATCTCAGCAGCAAAGTGCCCATGATTAAGTACCTTATGAAGACAGTACATTAAGTGCATCTTCAGAGGGGGCACTCTTAAATCACATCAAGACTTTTACCTGGGGATCACCTGACTATCTTGTGTTAGGACATCTTAGGTACAAAAATCTCAAAACTCACATTGCCCAAATATGAAATGGCACAGCTCCACTGGTTCCTAGAGAACTGCTCATTTTTGGTTTGCAGCTGGAGTGCTGCTATAAGGTGTTTATCTCTTTTAACAGAATGTCCATTACTAGATTGCCAGGATTAATTCAAGTCAAAAGCTCTTTTTTTTTTTTTCTCCTTGAAAATGTTCATGTTATTATGCAACGAAATTACTAACCTTGTTAGGGAAGATTTTTGTTGGGTTTTTTTCCTGCTCCTCCCCTTTATGGTTAGATTTTCAGCATAATATAACCATTATTCCCCATAATCTAATTAGCCAAAAAAGAAAAGAGTTTGTGATACCTGTGGCACACTGCATAGATACCGAAGCACTTCGCCAATATACTGTATCACTGTTACATTATACTTCCTGCAATCATCCCAGAACTGGCTTGCTGAAAATCTGGCACGCAAAACAATAGTTGCACCTGCATAGAAAGAAGTAAAACAAATAAAAGAATGAACAATTCTTATTATATCATAACTTTGTATAGAATTTCTTAGCACAACATTGTAGAAAACTTGTAGAATTATGATTATACACCTTTTAGAAGCACTCTTCCTAAAACATACTGAAATAGAATCCATGTTGAGTAAGTGGCTTAACCTTTATTTCTATTCATCAAGGAGTTAAAGACTATTATTGGGGATGAAACTCAGTACTAATTTACTCTAAAACTGTGTAAAAGCTGTCACGTAGCATAGGATATATCCTGTCATGTCCAGGTGATGAAATAAAATGCGTACAGGGTGAAGATCTGTGCAAGTCATATGAAGATGGCAGAGAAGAAACTGTCTCCTGACTTAAGAGTTTCTGGTAACAGAATCTGTGCATGAATTCTGCACAGTGACACATTCATCCATACTAGCACACGGTACCTTTCATGATACATCCATGGACTCCAACCAGGAGGGCAGAGCTGTGATACAATGGCAGAGCAGTATACACAATATCTTCTGAGGTAACGTTGCCAGCATCAAACAAACCACAAGCTAGCATTATGCGTTCATGGTTAATCACTGCAGCCTTGGGAAGACCTGTTTAAAGTCAAGCAAAAAGGTGTGTACCTTCACTTGAACAATAAAGGCGGTACAACTGGTCGGTTTCACAAGGGCTTAAGAAAAGATCTTCTCTCATTCACTGATACAAGGGATAGTTCCACAGTTGAAGGAGGAATGCAGCTTCTGTCTATGCAACACACTGGAGTTTAGCCTTAATGAGGATGTGTCTTCCCACATGTAAGTTTGGGGTGATTACCTCCCTACCCCGAATAAGTGCCCCAATTCCTAATACTATGGTACCCAGAAATAATGAGTACCTAGAGAATGAGGAAATGGGATTTGAAGAATCTAGCATGTTGAGCAAAGGGAATGACAATACTAAGAGAGTGGTTAATCTCAAATCTCATATCTCTTCTGGCATTAGGTATGTCCTTGCAGCTCTGAATCATCCTAGATGAAATTTGGTTCATACTACAAAACCTTTTTTGTTTCTCATCAGATACAGCTAACTGTTTACTTGCTGAAGCAGATGCTAGAAGACAAAATAATGCTATGCTTGCCTATTCTGTAAGAACAGAGATGTTAGAGACATTAACAAGTATGAAGGATACCAGAGTTATTTGCCTTCTCGAGCCCAAATAGGATTCAGATACTTACTTTCCCCTCTCCAGGGGAGTCCTGCCCTAAAAGGCTCAAAGAATGAGCTAGCCAGGAGGCAAATCCTGCTCTTCCTAATGAAGCTACAGGTTTGATTGCCTTCAGGCATTGTTTTCATCCACTTTCTGCTGTTGCTAAGTGCTCTTAATGCTAAATGCACCTTTATGTAGGGCAGGTTGCAGTTCCTATACCAGTTGCAGTTTTGCACCATGGCCATGACTAGCTGTATTTTGTGCTGTCCCAATTATTTTTGGTACTCTGAACCTCCAAAATTCAATGGCCAGAGTTCAGAGTTCATGATCCAAAGTTGCTGAGTCTAAGTAAGGTGAGTTCCAGGACACATACCTAGGTCAGCAGTTTCTCCAGGAATAAGACATAGTGGATGTCTAGTGACCTTACTGGCATAAAACTTTTATGTTTAATTAACGTTTATTTCAGTCCCTACCCCCCCAGACTTAGTATTCAGAGTCAGCTTATATTATACATGCTTTTTGGTTTCAGATACAGGTATCAAATTTTCAGTTTCTTGAGGGGGAATGAATGATAGCAGGAACTAAGGTGAAGTAACAGATCTTCTTTCCTCCCTAAAAAATCATAATGTCAGGAGGAAGGTGTGGCCTTCCACAGTTGTTTTTTTTGTGAATTTATGTTACCTGTAGTACCAGAAGTATAAATGTACATGGCAGGAGTTTTAAAGGTTATATCTGATCTCCAAGACAATGGAGTAGGCTTATCTGAAGCAGCATCTACTTTATCAAGAAAACTCTCAACTCCTTCTGTAGCAGATGTCTTGCTTAAGTAATAAACTTTAACATTTTCTTTCTTCAAGGATGGTAGTATTTCTTCAACAGCTTCCTTCAGTTCTTAAAGAGGAGAGAAAAAAAAAGTATTGTAAGAAAATTCTGTATTACTCTGTAAGCTATGCCATCAGTGCATTGACTTTGCCTCAGCAGCTTACGTGCTTAGCTGCTGTTGGAGAAATTCGTGCTCAAGGTACTTCAGAATCCAGCAAAATGGACTGAAGAGGAACATCTCCCCACAGAACTGGGAGTGATTTATTTTATCTGATTTTCTGCAGCAGGAACAGAATTGCAATCCAAGCACCCTTCCCCCTGCCTGCAGACCCCGTGGGACCCTGAGGGAACATACAGCTCCACATTGCTACCTTCTCTCTCCACCACGGGGAAAAGCCTCATCTGGCAAGTGCTCACACAAACTTAGGTGCTGCTTAAATCACCACTATGTTTTATGCATAACAATTAAGCTCATCTTTCACAAGTCCCAACTCAAATGGAAGAAACACTGAACAGCAGAATGAAGAGTGACACTGAGTAAGCGATGCTATTACTGAAGCCTGGACTCCTAGATAGTTATGTTCTGTCTCTCCCTATTCCATAGGGATCCATAAAAATCCATATTTTATTTCAGGTCTAAGTAACTTTAATGACATAAAAATTATATTAATGAATTCAGCCTATTTTCTGCTCAGAAACTTATATCTGTGCAAGCACACAGACAGGATCTCATGTGATGGCAAGTTCTGATGGGACAATATTTATGTTCTGCATGAAGCAGCAAGATAATAAGGGATAAAACTTAGTAAGGGTGAAGACAATCAAGGTCCAACAGAAAAGACCTAGACTTGTTTCCTCTCCTGATGTCCAGCAATTACCAGTGCAATCAAAAATGTAGTAAATTTTTATGAATATGGTGTTTTGTTTTTATCCTTAGAGCCGAAGACTTTTTTAGAAACCTTGAAGCAAGGATGCTATAGAAGGAGGAAAAATACGTTTCCTATCCTACACAACAGCTTTTCCCATATATGCTAATAACTCCAATACTGATTAATTTTGATAGTTCAGAGATTGCAAAGAATGTATTCTCAGTGAAGCAGAAACTTATCACAAAAGGAGAAAATTTCATTGGAACTCCTAAAGTTTTGGGGCATATAAAATACTTTAGTCCATAAAATAGATTGATGAGTTACACTGTCTTAGCTGAGACAGAGTATACATTCATGTAGAAGTTGTTAATTCTAGGCAGATAAAAGATTGTCTGTGTCTTCCCATAAGGTAAGTCAGTCACACTGTATGCATGCATATACAAATACACAGATAGGACTGGGCATGAAATAAGGTCTCTGCTCTACATGGAACAGAGTGCAGCTCTGCATATGAAATATGTTGAAGTCTCTTCTACAGAAAAGGAGTATGGTTTGTCTACATGGGTTCATGCATTTTTCTTTGAACTGAAACCTGACAAAAGCTGTTAGGTGGACCACAACCACCTTCACTTGTGTAAGCTGCTGTACACCTGCAGCAGGAGAATTCTGCATTACCTTTTAAATTCTAATTTGGACATTTGTGTGAATGCTACTGTGAATTAATTCTCGTTTATGATCGAGGACTATTTTATTTCTAGGTCTTCATTACCCTTACCAGATAGCTAACAAGGTATCAGAGCTCCATGTACACCTTGTACGTGAGCCGAACGTGAAAACAGGGTGCAAATTATTTGGAAACCTGTCCTTTCACCTGGTTAGAATCAAGCAGAAGACGTGTCCCTCAGCCCCAGGCCCTCAGCATGGCCAGGGAGGGCGGGAGGAGGGAGCGCGGGGCAGTGCCCGCCCGCCACCCCTGCGCGCCGAGGG
>NW_009952711.1:8840020-8852637 GCF_000747805.2 Chaetura pelagica
GGCTCCCGGCTGCAATTAGAGGCCCCTGCGTGACGGCGGCTGTAGGGAGTGGCAGCAAAGCAGGTGGTGCGTGCCAGGGCGGATCCGCGGCCTTGCGGGTGCCTGCTGCCTCCTTCCCTGCCTGCCAGACCAGGAGCTGTGCCCAGCAGGACGGACACGCAGATTCAGGGCAGGAGGTTGGCGGCTTTTGTGGTGATTAGAACCTCTCTTGGAGGCTGCAAGCATCCTGCATGAGATACGGGCCATATGAACGTCCCCCTGTGAAGCTGCGGTCACCAGGGACAAAGGCAGCCAAGACTAGTCAAGGTTCACACCGGGAGAAATTCAGGATGAGGCCTCCTGGCAAGTTAAGTGGTGAGCTGCCCTGGGAAACATGTTCCTACCCTGCTCATAGACCAGCACTGGTGCCATTTTTCACCAGGTGGTAAATAGTCTAGCAGGTGAATAGTAGCTGAGCCAACTGAAGATTTGGGGTGTGAGTTTATTTTAATTAAAAAGGTCCACATTTATTAGTATTCTAGGTGCACAAAAGGAATTTACAGTCTCAGTCTCTCTTTTCCAAGGCTGAGATGTGTTACTCAGACAACCTTGAAGCAAACTTGAGGAATTTCACCCTTCTGACTGGTCCTAGCATCCCAGTGCTTTTCCCAGTGAAGTTTAAGCAGCCATTACTGTGGCTAAGAACTTCTTTCTTTTTCTTTTTTTTTTAAATATTTTTAATTTTGTATTTTACTGTGTCACCAAAGGGAGGCTTTCCTGCCATCTTGTTCAGTTTCCTGCTCCCCTTTTAGGTCAAATCTGATACTTTTCACCACAAGGTGAGTTGATTCAGGTCATTGATCTACCAGGAAACTTGTTTCTTCACTGCCAGAACAATTAACTTTGCTGCTAGGCGAGCTGTGGCTAGCTCTCATGCAACACAAATACTGAATGTTCAAGCAGGGTGGGAGGGAGCAGAACTGCCTGGTGAGTTTAGCTGTGGTTAGACCTCCCAGGCAGCTTCTGCAGTTGAAACTGGACCCAGTGGATTCCAAGTGGCCTACAGCCAGTGTTCCCTTTCCTGCCCACATATTCCTCCCTAGGAGGCAGTGTCAGAATTCGTGGGACTGAGGGAGGAGCTGGTTTAGCGAGCTAGTACAGGTGAAAATTAAGTAGTTTATGTCTAGGGTAAATTTTTACTATCATTAGACTTCAGCATTTTGATGAATTAGAGGATTTTTTTTACAGTTCTGTAACAGAGATACTATTTCAAACTGGTGCCCCAGGTATTTTTTTAAGAGTTAAAAGCTATAGAATATTTTTTAAAGCTTCTTTCTGTGCTAGTAACTGCTTGGGAGATGTAAGAGAAATTAGCACACCCTGTTGGCTGTGTTCATGGCCAGGCTTTCAAAAGCATTGCTGAACTGCCTTAACTAATTTCAGCCTCTCACTTACAAGAGTGTGAAGCAATAATGTGCTGTGGTCTTGCAATGGGGTCTCCGAAGCGGAGTTTTCCAATGTAACCTTTTCTTCTTCAGTTACATCTCTGACTTTTTCACTTAGGCAGCGACATTAGTTCTATAGCTTTACCGGCAATGTAATTAGTAGCCTGGAGACCTAAAAGTCTTGGATTAATTGATCATGAATGTGCCCCACTGACCTTTGGCTGCCATATTGTTCAGGACTGATTTTAATAAAAACTTACAAATTTTCACACAACAAATACTTGTTTGGTAGGCTAGCTTTTTCCTGTTACATTTTTCTTCTAAGTTATTCCTTGAGATTGATGTTTTCCGCTGTCCTCCAATTTCAGGCTCCTTGTAAAGGTTTTCAGCTCTAGAAAGATTGGTCATGAGCCAGCTAGCTTGCTGCAACAGTTACATTTTAGAGGCAATATTAACGGATGCTTAACCTAGCAATAGCAACTAGAATTCAACAGTTTAAAAAGTTATTGTGTCAGCTTTACTAGGCATTTGGGTAGCCTCCAAATTTGAAGCAACCAACACTACTTCAATTTCTGGGTTTTTTTTGTGTTAACATTTACCAAGCCACAGCTACCTTTGTCTATAGTATTCTTTCTGATACTTTTGATTTACCATTAAGTTTTGTTTTGTTATCTAAAACCATACTAAGAAAAACCCTGTTAGGAATTAGTCTGTGCTGCACAGTGGAAAATATGTTTTTCTTCAGTAATCCCAAGGGATGAAAGTTTTGTTTGTTCAAGTATTTCTCATTAGTATAGCAGTTTTAATAGGTAATTAACTGCTAGTGGTTGTTTGAGGTTAATATATCATTAAATGTGTCACATATGATGAGGCACAACTTTGAAGCAGCTGGTGCTTTTCTGGTTTTTAAGTTATTTTTGTGAGGTAATTACTAATCCATGCAGGCTATTTTGGCTAATGTTATGGACTGCCATAGTGTATATTGGTATTTTTGCTCAAACTCTGTCACTTTTGCTATAAATTGCATTATGTTGTTTGTTTGTTTGTTTGTTTTCTGAGCCAAGTATCAATTTAAATACTATCCGAGAGGCAAGGAGTGCTTTTTATTGACTAAGTTGTTTGCTAGGTTTTATAGTTCAGTAAACCCTATTTAATGCCTTCCTCTTTTTCCAATTAGATACTCTAAATGAAGATTTTTATGGGGAGAGAGCTACTGGACTTCCTATGACACAAGTTGACACTCGTTTGGTGTTACTAGAGGCATGTGTGCTTGAGTCTGAGCTGGAAACTGGCCGAGGGCTTGGCCCACCATAGACAGTCGGCAGTGCTGACCTGCACTGGATGTTGCCTGTGGGACCAGGCTCTGCAGAAGGCCCTGGCCATGCACACCTTCAGAGCCTGCACAGTCACAGGCTGTGTGGCAAAGAGATGTTGCTCACAGCTGCTCACTGTGGTTTCAGGGGGTGCTCAGTTCATGAGTTTATGACTTCCTGTGTATGCTCCATTTCCATAGCCCTCTCATGTTCAGCTTTCAGTCTCCTAATGCTCTGCGAAGGCACTAGAAGAACAGATTTCTGCTATAGCTCCATGAAAGACAACATTCATGGAACTCTTTCTTTCCTCTGCATCAATATCTTCCATGAGGCATGTATTGAATTTTAAGGTGCCTGCAGTGGGGACACAGTATTTCTTGTGTAGAAGTTATTTTTTTCCTTCATTATGAGGCTATAAATTTAAACTTACACAGTTAACTTATGTAATAAACTTCTATAAATTTAACTTATATAATGAATGCCTCAGTATTTTGAGATGGAGGCTCCAAAATTAACCATCCAAAATCAATATTTTTAGCAAAGTATTACTAACTCTTCCATTTCTTAATGTCACAGCTTGGATTTGAGTGGAGTCTTTAGTTCCTGTCCCTGTGAATGGTGCACGGGCATACTGGGACTGTTAGCTACTCAATATTTGCAAGGTACAATGAGCTATGATGATGTGGTGCCAATTATTTGTTTACTCCTGCCACTGTGGCAAGCAATGCATAGGTTCCCCTGGACTTCAGCTGTGAAATCCTAATTGCTCAACACTTGCTTATACTCAGCTTTAGACGTTAGAACCTGTTTTAATGATAGAAAATATAGCTCATTAAATGTATTCACTAATCTATTTTCTTGCATTCTGTGCTCTATTCTCATTCACTTTTTTCTTGCTTACCTCTGTTTTCAGTTCTTTATAGGGGGCTTGTTGTTACAGTGCTTATTTGCACTATTTACAGAGCAGGAAAGGAAGAAAAAAGTAAAGAAAAGCTAAACCTCGTAGGATGTTATCAAGCTCCTTAGACTTGGGAAAGACACTTCCACTCTGCAGGTTCAGACACTCGAGGCTTTGCAGGGCTTGCCAGCAGGCAGGGATACCTTGCTTTGATCCACGAGATGTCGCCAGAGGCTAGCAAGTAATTGGAAGTTTGTATTAAATTGGGATTAAAGCTCACTGTACTGTTAGTTAAGGGGAGAGTACATGGACAGGGAGAGTAGGAAAGCCCAGCACTCCTTATGCTAGCTAGCCATAGGATGCTCCGGGCTGCAGCATTTTCTGCGCAGACAGCCTCCTCTCTTTTCTCTTCTATTGTATGCATTTTCATGGTTTGATGAGAGATCTCACGGTAGTGGTACAAGGGAGCATGGTCCTTTCCAGATAGCTAAAGTGACAATAATCAAACACAAAACAGCACCTACCTAATTACTGCTGAATGGCAGAGAGATGGGATTCAGAGTGGATGACTTACAGCTTCAGTGAACCTGTGTAACAGGTCATCTGGGTTTGTACTCTTACCTGTTTCATCTGACCCTTGACACTGAAAGACCCAACTGGGTATTTTTCAGGATTCCTAAACTGAAGTCTTTGGCCTTCCGTTTCCAGTTTGAAATGCCTTTCTGTCCCAGTTTCAAATTCACAGCTACTGTGGTTGCTGTTAAGGGTTTATTTGCAGTATTACCACAGTGTTTCTGTAAGTCTGCAATCAGTTGAGACAGGTTGACCGATCCAATTCATTGGTGCTGCCAAAAAGGATGATTCTGTTTCCCTCTTCTCCTTACACGGCCTTCTAGTTTCACTGCCTCCCCTGCTCCAGCTCTGATGTTCTCCTCTGACACTTCAATCATTAATTCGGCTCACTGACCCAGCTGTATTTTGCTGGGTGAGTTATTTTCTGACTCTCTGACTAGAACTGGCTCATCAAGGAGTCTTATTAGTTCCAGTATTAGACTAATGCAAAGGAAATAATAAGCAGCATTTTGATGTCCCTTCCCTATATGCTACATGTCAAACTCTTCTTCTGTTCCATTCCCACTTGGGAAGGGGTGCAAGGTGCCTGTTAACCAGGCAAAATAGTTTTTGTAAATGTATGAACCAAGTTCATAGTTTATGGAGAGAGAAATCACTGAACCTACTCATGACAGAGTTCAAGCTACTCCATTTTTGTCCTCCCCTTCTGGCAGAAGTTCAGAAGATGAAGTTCAGTGAAATACATACTCTGGCACCACTTAAACTGTGCTAACATCAGCATTTTATTGGTATTTTTCCAGATCTTTCCCACTTCTGAAGGTTAATGCTTATCAATTTGTAACGCATCAGGATTTCTAGTAGGTCAGATAGGTGAGGGCCAGCTACGACTTGCTGGTCGCATCTGCAGCTGCTTTGACACCTCTGTTCACTGAAATACTTTGCAATCGCTGACCTCCAGAAAAGTCTCCTTCAAAGTGAGTGAATCACTCCTGTGACTCTGGAATTTCCCAGAAAGTTTTGTCTAATGAATTACCCAGGTCCTTCCAAAAAGCAAGAAATGCAGATGCTACAGGGAGCCTTTGCTGCACTCTGTCAAAACTCTTTTACATTCCTTTATGTTAATAATATTGCTTTTAAATGATAAAAAAATGTGCAAACTGGCTGTGAGTGAACATGCCATGACTTGTTAGACATAATGGCATAGATAGTCCAGATTTGCATGCTACACATACAAATCTCTACTAGTGCAAACATACAGGAGATATGCTGTGCTCCATGAAAGATGAGGGGTGTGTTAGTAAGGTAGCATGAAAGGACAACACTATTACTATGTATGCAGTGAATAACTATGGATCTTAGCTACTCCATCCTGCATATCATGACTTGGTAGTTGGTTGGAAGCATATATAGTATCTTGAGAAGAGACCTGGTCTGAAGATTCTAATAGCTCTAATTTGAGATCTAACCATTTTGTTGCAATGCCAGAATGCTTGTAGGGTTCATGTAACACTCCCAGAGGACTGAGAGTATCTTCCTTCCCAGCAGTCCGCATAGAAAACTGGAGTAGAAAGTGGAAGGGGGACCTTTCCTCTATTCTGTCTATATTTAATGGCTTTAAAGTCTTCTAATGAAATGTTTGTATTTCATTAAATTGGCATTTCACAACCAAGAACTTGTGCTAGAAAATTGCCCACCACATCTCCTTACAATACCGTGTTTGTTTGGTGAGCTTAGACTTGGTTCTCTGCTCATTTATGACTGGCTAAAGAAATTCTAGATGAAGCTGTCTGAATCATAGTTTCCCACAGCCTCTTCTTTCCATTGCAGAGGGGTTAGAAACAACTGGTATGAAATTCTAGGAACAAAATTGTAATATTCTGCAGTGACATATGAGAGATTCCTAGTGTTGGATGGTAACTAGATTCTTGGCACTGAGCCTATCCTCATCTTCCTTGAGTGGACATGTTTGGGATTCATCAGAACAGATGTGATCCTAAGATCAGGGAAGGGAGCTGTCAAAGCTCTGGAATTATCTTATCCCCTAATACAGAAACTCCAAAGGGAGCCTTGCTCAATTCACATTCATGGAGCTGAGAAAATGTTTCCATCCCATAAATAGATTTTGAATTCTGTTAGTTCATTACAGATACACAGCCAAACTCATTCCAGAGCTATGGTAGCAGAAGTGCAGATAGGTTAGTACAGGTACCCCAGGCATTGCAAGCAAGCTACTTGCTCCCTCCTCTCTCCTGAGGGCCTGTTATCTGACAAGAACTGAAGTGGCCAAGATGAGATGAAAGCTTAAGCAGAAAGCTTAGCTGTGCCTTGACCTCAGGAGAATTTAAAAGTACTCCTTTCCACATTTTTTTTACTTTACCATTATTTTTCCATTTGTGATGGAAGAGCAAATGACTTCCAGATGTCCAAATCTAGGGTTGTTTTTGAACCATTAATTTTAGGTTTGAATCATGTTCAACATAAAACATAATGAATTTTTAAATCCTCTGAAGGAGGCACTTTTATAATATTTAATATCCTACCATCAAGGCAAGCTTATAATCAGCAAACTTTTAAGAGTTATTACAGTATGAGCAACATTCATAGGTGCTCCCAATAAGAGCATGAAATGATGAAACATACTTACTAAAGAACTGTGTTTGCATAGAAAAACGGAGAGGGAAAAGAGGCTTTATGCTCACAACCTTATTTATTGAGCAGTGGCAAACTGAACAGACAAGATGTGCCATCTAGTTTAGTCTAAGGGTACCCCAGCCTCTTACACAGGAATAAACTGCATGCTTATATTAGAAAATAGTAACTAGGTAATTGCTTGTCTGTCAAACGGAATATTCAAAAGCTTAAGAAGTTACACAGAGACTGAGGTTCTGTGGTTTATTCCTCTTGTCAAGGAGTCTCTTCAAGGCATTCTGTGGTTCAGTGTAGAAAGAAGGAAAGCAAAGCTGTTTTTTGTAGCATTCTTCCAGAAGTAAATAGAGATCTAAGAACTTTGTTGCAGTGAGCTGTCTTCTTCTGGACGCTTGGGTTGGATAAGAGATTATTGGAGATCCAAGGCTTCCTGTGTCTTCCAAGATAGAAAAGAGGTGGAACAAATGCTCAGTACTGCCACAAAATTAATGCAAAACCCCTTCACATTAGGAGGCCAGTAGGTTACTTACAGTTGCCACTCACACAATGGTTAAAGGAACCAGTATTTTTGAAACTGTTTTCAGATATATAAGATGATGTGGCTGCTATTTTAACTTCAGTGCGAGTGTGAAGAAAAATGGATGAAGTTGTTGTTTTAGGGGCACAGCAAAGTTATATTAATAATTTCTATAAATATTCTTCAAGAAAGATGTGAAGTAGTTTCTAAATTTGAAATGCTGATATACAACAGCCTATGTCGCAAGACCATATATTTGAGATTCGAGAGTTTTCAAATGTCCTTAGAGCCATGAAGTTCACTTGACAGCCTTGACAGCAAGTATTGTCACGGTAGTGACCCTAGAAAATGTTGGCAGATCACATTACTGTATACATGGAATCACTGGTCTGAATGAAATCAATCCCACCAAGGGATGTGCCTTTTGCTGCATGAACCTTCGACATTTTTCAGTAGTCAGCACTGCAATGCCTCTGAAAATGACAGGGTGTAAAATGTCATGGATTATGATCACTAAATCCTTTGCCTCCGTAGAACTTTTCTCGGCTGTCACCTTTCTATAAAAGAAACATAGCATCTAAAATTAAAACATATTTATGCATATATTGGTATTCATGTTTACGTGCACATACAGTGTAGCTAATTGGAACATGGATTTCTGCAAGCAGTGTTAGGAAAATAAATAAATTATTAAATCAGTAATTTCTGTGATGTAATGTGATTCATGAGCAGCCAGAGAGACAGTGAAAAGCCCTGTCTTCCTGAAATGAGATGGATTCAGTCAATAAGGACTATTTCATTTGCTCAAAGTTCTGAACTTTTTTTTTTTACTACTTCTAAGCCAAAAGGTTTTTTTCTAACTCTTCTCTGACCAGAACTCTGCCATTGTTTTTGCATTTCAATTATAACTTCTGTGTCCTTGCTGGTAGTGTCCTGCACCTCACATGCATGCACTTTTACTACTTGTACTGTGTTCTTTGCTGAGTTAGGGAGCCTTGTTTTGAATGGGGATACGTAACTTTGTTTCTCTACATCCTTCTAGTATTCCAGCTACCTGGTTCCCAAAAAAAAAAGGAGTAAATTATTTCCTAAATTATCAGACATGCTTGAAATTTAGTGCAATACATATTAATGTTGATATGTTTCTTTGATTTACGTGTTTAAAATACATTTTTATTGTATATGTGATTTGATTGCATTTTGCAATGAAATTTTAAAGACATTTTAACAGAAAGACATGAAAAGCAATGTTTACATAAATAACAATACACTAAAATTTGAATCATACCAGTGTGCTAATACTCTTAAACATTTTTGATCTATTGCTACCTACAGTTCATATAGAAAAGATCTACATGATCCATCTGCCTTCTAAGAGGATTTTTTTTTTCATATAGACAAGATTTTATTCTTACTTCTTAAGAACATAAGATTATATAACTGGGTGGTGTGTGTGTGCATATATGTCTGTGTTTTCTCCTTCCCCTTCCTGTAACTTGAACCTGTTGGTTACTTTCAGGCAAATTTGAGAAAGGATCATAGATCTCAATGGCATTAGGTTCCTACAGGTTTTGTGGTAATATCTAGCTGCATAGGAATAAAAGACCCTTTAAGTGCCCCAGCTAGCAAAAAGGTTGCAGATACCAGTGTATCCGCAGAATGAAGATTCCTTATAAATTCTGATCTCTGATTGTGGTAAATACCATCCATTTATCATTTACCATAAGAATTGCACAAAAAGAGAGGAAATAAGTTTTACTTAGTTCTTGCACTCATTGGAGTAAGTATTTCATTCCGTAGTGAAAACTCCGTTGTAGCAGATTGCATTCAGTCTGATGGAGAATATGGCACTTCAGCATGTCAAACAGTAAAGATGTCCCTGACAAGGAATAACAGAATATTTTCCAAAAAGTACCCAGAGTTGGAATTTTGGGAGAACGACAGGATTTGTCCTCCAATAACTATGAAAGACAAAATAGGAAGAAGCCATGTAGAGTTCGTTGGTAAATTTAAAGATTAAATTTGGTTTGGTGAAGCTGGGATAAGAGAGAATTTCCTGCCATTTTACATCTGTAGCTTGTTTGGTTGGATAAGGGATTAAATCTAATAATAGTTTTATTTTAAGTGTAAAGAATGATGAAGCAAGATTTTTATCTTATTTCATTAATTTCATTTCAGAGGACTCTGAAAATAGTACATTGATTTTTCAGCTCTTATTATAGGTCCAAAGTTGAAGTAAGATATGTTAAATTAAATAAATTGCTTAAGTTATGCATAAGAAAATATTTTGACTGTTTTTAGAGTTCAAAGTTGACAACCAAATTGTGAGCTTAAACAACAACAACAAGAGTAATTTTAATATTTTGAGGTGCATTTACCCCTCCCAACTGGAACAGTCCAAGCTTCTGAACTTCAGGAATTTTGAAACTTGTTTTCTAAGAGGCATACTGGATTATTCTATGTTGTTTCTGATAGATAACAGCTAAGATTTGCTGTGCCAAGTCCTCTTCCAAGTCCTCTATGGGTGTAGACTGTTGGAATTTAGCAAGCAGTATCCTTGACAAGGCACTAGAAGGAACTGAAGTCTCTCACAATTGTATTGTTGCACAGAGTAAGGTTCTGTAAGTGAAGTAACAGTAAGGTTATGTAAAAACTCTTGAACATACATAAATGTTAATACGAGCTCACACCAGATGTCTTATACTAAATTGCTTTAATCAATAATATAGCAGAAGTACTGGTAAGAAAGGGTAGGCTCTTCTTTAAACTTTAGCATCATGTCCCTCAAATGCTTCAGGCATGTTGCTATACCACATTACAAATCTAAACGTCTGCTCTGAAAGCCAAGCCCTCAAGTCCTGGACAGATAGAAATTCACAGTTCAACAGTAGTACAATCCTTTGAGACCTCTGTTTCTGTAATAGGTTTGTGTTAGAGAAAAGGTAAGTGAGACAGAGACCAGATACTGGCTTAAAACGTAGCTGAATTTATACTTTGATCTTCACTAACTCTCGTCTTGTTGCCAAGGGTAGCTTTTCTCTGCTGCATGATGCTTTTTCTAATTCTGTGGTTTTAAACTAGAATTTTACTGCTTAATATCAGATTCTCTGGCTGTTGAGACAGAATGTTGTTGTTAAATGGAACCACATTGCTTTAAATGGATTACGTAGTTATAAAAATGAGAATTTTTTTTAAAGTCTGCGAGGCACCTTACGTCATTCAAAAATGATGGATAGAATATTACAAAATATGCATAGAGCCCCATTAAAACCACCACCAACAAACAACTTGCTAGTTAATCTTTATAGGCCAGATCTCAGAAATAGCAGTGTGAAGCATCTGTTCCTGTTTCAAGTTAAAATTCCATTCTGAGGTGAGGTTTGTAGTGGAAGAAAGCATCTTTACTAGATCGGTACATGTTTTTTTAAATGATTAGCAAATTTTTGGCTCTAGAGCAGAGCTTTTGAGGTGTTACAGTAATTCTAGAAATTGTGTATAATAGCATTAATGCTGTGATCTTTATAATAAGATTTTTTGATACAAAGAGCTCAGGACCTGTATAGTTAACCAGATGTTTAAGTAACTTTCTTGTATTTGAATGAATTAATTTGGCTTTTTTAAACATTTGAATAATCATTACCAGTGTTGTGCTCCATGATTTCTGTCACTGTTAAAACATATATTGGTAGATTAATCCCTTCTTGTAGAAGAGGAAGAAAAAGATGTAAAAAGCTACCTAGTATACAAAAAACTAGAGGACTCTCATTTTGATGCCAAAGAAGAAACTGTGAGGAGTGACAATTCCATACACCATAAATGTGAGCTCTATGAAGTCTGTATTTGGTGTTAAGGAATAAAAAGTTGTAAGCAAAGAAATATAAGTGACTGCTTTAAGGAGCCGAGATTTTTTCCAAGTGATCCAGAAGATGGTCAAGTGATGAAAGAAGCAGAGGGATACTACTGGAGTGCATTTTAGCTGGTTAGTGTATTGATAGCATTGCAAGTATCAAGGCCCACGTAAAGGCAGTCTGGGGTCAAATGACTGGTACTCAGTGAAGGACAGAAGGAAAATGCTGTTTACCATGAGTAAAGGTTTCAGTGTCAGACCGTAAATGTGCCAGTTAGGAAAAGGACAGAGTTTCTGCTTTGATTGTACTGAAATGAAGACTGACTTAGGTCCAGAAGGAACTATCCATACGAAAAGAAGAAACAGACCTTTGAGATATGGGAAAGAATGTTCTCATTGAAAAAAATACGAGCAGGAAAAAATACAATTCAGTGGAAAAATAATGTTAAAAATAGAGCATTCAGCAGAAAGATAATTGTAATGATGGCAAGGACAATTTTAGGGACCCTACAAAGCATCAAATATATATACGAAGTAGGAAAAGAAATATTGTGCAGAGTTAGAAAAACTATGTAAACTGAGTTGATAAAGAATGATCCAAAGGTCCAAAACTAGCTGATAAGTCGAGAAGGGCAGAAAAAGAAGCAAGACCTTTGGATTTAGCTACAAGCCAATCATTAATTTTTTTAGAAGGTCAATGTGAGTAGAGTGACCTTAGCAAAATAAACTGAATCAAATAACAAGCATTTGAGCAGAACTAGCATAAACTTGGGGATTTTTAAAAATTAAGAAGATGACAAAAATTGGTGACTAGGAATTAAGGAGCATCAAGAAAATTCCTTTTTGAAACTAGAAAGAATATCCTTGTATCATTTTTAATACAAGAATAATGTTTGAGGATTGTGTCACAAAGTGAGTCCTAACAAACTGAGTGAGTTATGAAAAATGTCTGCAGCCATGAGAAAGAGAGTAAAGCATGCTTGACCACTCAGTAAAATAGAACTTGCTTACTTGTATATCTAAGGCATTTTTAAACTGTAGCTGATTTGCTGTATTCCAGGACTGTAGCTTATGTTTTAATATACGTTAACACGGTGATGTTTACCTTTTTCTCCTATAGATCCGCCTGTCTTCACTAGCGCTACCTGCGATCTTACAAATGGCAGTCATGTTCAGTATCACGTCTGTTCGTATCACGTCTGTTCACAGCCCTGCCCCACTGCGCTAGCGCTGGAGAGTGAAGCATAGCCTGAGGGAGGACTGAGCAAGGCAGTGCGTGGGAGAGAAAGGCAGAACCAAAAATACTAAGGAAAGATGCACGTGTGCAGCCGCCCCCTGCCTTGGCTCCGCGCCGCTCCGCGCCCCCCGCCAATGGGCGTGGCGGGGGCGGGGCGGGCGC
>NW_009952711.1:8852660-8882964 GCF_000747805.2 Chaetura pelagica
CCCCCCCCCGCCCTGGGCTCGGCGCCGCTCCGCCCCCCCCGCCAATGGGCGTGGCGGGGGCGTGCAGGTCGCTATAAAGGCAGCTGGCCGGAGGCAGGGCGCAGTGGCGCTGCCGGGCGGGCGGGAGCGGAGCTGTGCGGAGCGGAGCTGTGCGGCGTGATCCTGCCAGCAGAGATGCTGCGAGTGCGGTGCTTGCGCGGGGGAAGCCGAGGAGCCGAAGCGGCACATTACATCGGCTCACGGGTTGGTGCCTTGTAGATCTGCCGCCGGGCTCGGGGGACTGGAGTTGAGGGTGCGCCGTCGAGAGGAGGCCCGGAGGTCCATCTGCGGCCCCTCCCCGGGCGGAGGCGTGCGGGGGTGCTCCGAGTGGTGGCAAGCGGGCGAGGGGTGGCTGCAGCCTTCTTTGAATGAGGCTTACTCAGGCATACTCCCAGTTCAGCAGCACAAAGTTCAGTGACTCCAGACGCCACTGTGTGTGCTGTGCCTCTGTGTTGTTACCCTTCTAACCCGACTGTATTAGAATGGCTCTAACAGACTATTTCTGTTAATGCTCCAAGGTATTCTGCTTTGGGGTTACAGATATAGGGCACTTCTGGACTGAACCATAGCTTTTTTTGCCTTTTGCAATGCAAAGATAATTTTCATTCTTATTTTTATTTTAAGCTTGGAAGAGCCTTTACGGGTTGGGTGCAGCGATCTTTCCAGAGCACCCAGGCAGCTACAGCCTCCCAGAACACCTGTGCTGCCGATGACAACAAGGCTACTAGCCCCGTGCCTGAGGACTGTCCTGTTTGCTCATACAATGAATGGGACCCACTGGAAGAGGTCATTGTGGGAAGAGCTGAAAATGCTTGTGTCCCACCCTTTTCTGTGGAGGTTAAGGTAAAGAATAAAACAATTTTAAATAGGAAGTAATACAGTTTTTATATATACACTTGGCTTGAGCTTGTGCACTAGGTATGGTGTTTACTTTTGAGGATTCTTCTTTCAAGTATTTGTTTGCACTCATGAAATGCTACAGCATAGCCATGTTGGTGGGGAATATGTTTTTTTCTTTCTACTTTCTAACAGAAGTCAGTAGTAGAGGGAATCTGTAATATGTGCAGTCTGCTCTAGTAATACAGCCCTGATCCTATCAAAGTACACACTCTAGCTTCTGGGATGATGAGACCAACGAAAGCTTAAATGAGCTCAAAACTAAGTATGGTTACTAATTGAAAAGCAGGTCTAGTTTTCTACTTAGTAGTCTGAGGTAGACTGATTTCTGTAGCTGTAGACCAGCAGAAGCATTGTTTAAATAGCTTATAAATAGCTCACTGCAACTCTTATCTGCTACAGTAAGTATTGTATGTTTTCCAGTTTCCAACCTACAACAGAATCTAAACAAATTCCCATTTCTTTGTTCTCGGAAATGCATTTTTGAACAGAAACACTCAAACAATGGACTTGCTTCAGATTTTTATTGTGTACTTTACCTGGCCTTTAGAGTTACTTGGTATGTATCGTTACCTGTGTTGCTGGGGATGATCTTTAATTGTTCCCTTCCAGTGCCACAGTACAGTACTGTTTCCAAGGCAGCATCTAATCTGTGGCTATCACAGCAAAATGAGCTGGCACACTACTTCTGCTGAAGAGACCTAAGTAAAATTTTAAAGGATATTTTGACAAATTTGATCAGAAAACCTCAGTTAAAATGAGAGAGTTCTTCTTATCTGTTGTTGAAGGAATAGCAAAGATATTGAAAATATGTTTGAAATGCTGGAAATTGTAGTTTAGAGTAAATATGGGATGTATGTGTGGAGAAGACTTCTCTTCCCGTAGCCCCTTTTACATGTGTATATTTTTCTTTAGAATCTGAACTATGATTCTGGTCAAAAGTGGTTGGAGGAGTGTGAATGAATTAGTGTGCATCTTGGTAGTTCAAATCCCCAGATAGAAGAATAATAATTCAACTTATATTGGGACATTTGAGATGATATCTTGACCCTAGTGAGTGCAATGAAAACTTTGAACCATTGACCATTACCCTATATCTTCCCATGATACCTGTCCCTACTTCCACTGCCTGTGTAGTGTCCATCTTGACTTTTAGTTTGACCAGCAGGCCTCAACTCAGCCATGCTGGTCTTTTGCCCTCCTTGCCCGATTTCCTATACCAGGGGATTGAAACCTCTTGTGCTCTGTGGGAAGCATCCTTCAAGATCTGCCAGCTCTCTTCTGCTCCCTTGTCCCTGAGGCCCATTTCCAACAAGGTCCTTGAAGAGCTGGAAGTTAACTTGATGTCACAGTTTGACTCAGGTCCGACAACAATGCTCTCGATCCCCTCCCCCCCCCACCCAGGTAGGGAAGGAGAGAGAGAAAAAGAGAGAGACTTGGCTGGATTGAAAACTAAACTACACAGCTTTAATTAAACACTAATGAATCATACAAGAAAATATATACAATTATATACAGATATATTCAGGTATGGGCAAAAGAACCTCTCGCCTCCCCCCACCCCAGCAACTCCCACAGCACTTCCCTGAACTGGGAAGAGTCCCGAGGAATCCCGGAGCTGCTGCTGGAGAAAGCAGAGAGTTATGGGGGTCACAAGAGATCAAGCCTGAGGATCGACGGTGATGGATGAACAGAGTCCTCCCTCTACGCTGGCCATGGACGGAAGAGAAGGGGAGAAGAAGAAGGAAGGAAGTTGTCTTCTGTGATCTCTGACCTTCCTTTGAGCTTACGTAGATATATGGAATGGAATATCTTTGGCCAATTTTGCTGTCCGTCTAACTCAGCCTCCTACGGAGGGGTCACAGATCTCCGCATAGTGTCTGAGCCGGCAGAGTGCAGGTGCAGCCTTGAAGCCTCAGTAGTTAGAAAAACATTCCACTGTCTTATCAGCCTAGCAGAACACACTGTTGCTAGTTACAAGAAAGCTTACTGAAGAAAAAAAAAATCAGTAAAGAGAAAAATTGGCTTCATCCTGGCTCAAACCAGGACACTTGAGAGGACCATCACAGGATTTCAGGAGCAGAGGATTTAGTCCTGCAAATGTTGTACTTGCTTTAATCCAAGCCAATCCAAGTGAATTTAACATCTCTTGCATTTCCTAGACTGCTGCTGTACCTGAAGTATGGCCTCTTCTAGCCCGCAAGGCATGTTACCTGTATTTGAGATGGCTTTAGAATTCCTGATATCACCTCTGTGACGGTACCAAAGTGAGGTTTTAACAAGGTTACTACAGATTTATGCGTTTTGGAGATGAGCTCAAGGTTGTTTTAATTTAAAAACATGTCTGCTAACCTTAGAAAATAGCAGAGCCTGTAGTTTGGTGTGTTTCTACAAGTCTAGCGTAATAAGAACTGTTTGGCTATACTAGCCACTAAATATTCACTGAAGTATTATGTATTCTTAGTTTTCATCTGTTATTTGATAAATAATGAGAATTTCCGTAGGGCTGTGGCTAAAGAGGAGAAGAGACTTTTAGAAATATTTATTACATTATTTATAGAAGTATTTCCATCAGTAGAAACAAGTAATACAAGTTAACGATCCATCTACATCCAAAAATAGGGGGAAACAGAAAATCCTGATAACACCATCTAAAAGTCAAACTAAACTTGCAAGTGGGAATGAAATGTGTACACAGTTCACATTCCAGAATGGCTTTACCTTTTTTCTGCTGTTCCTCTAAGGACTTTTTTCCATGTGCATCATGCCACTTGTACAGTCAGTTTTCTGTACTGAAGCTATCTGCTAGTTCAATGAATCACAGAATTTTTTGATTGGAAGAGATCTTAAAGATCATAGAGTTCCAACTCCACTGCACAGGCAGGGACACCTTCCACTAGAACAGGCTGCTCAGAGCCCCATCCAACCTGGCCTTGCACACCTCCAGGGATGGAACCCCCACAGCATCTCTGCACAGCCTGTTCCAGTGTCTCACCACCCTTACACTGAAGAATTACACCTGATTTCTAACCTAAATCTCTCTTCTTTCAGCTTAAAACCATTACCCCTTTTCCTCTCCCTGCAAGCTCCTGTAAAAAGACCCTCCCCAGCTTTCCTGTAGGCCCCCTTCAGGTACTGGAAGGCCACTATGAGTTCCCCCCGGAGCCTTCTCTTCTTCAGGCTGAACAACCCCAACTCCCTCAGCCTGTCCTCATAAGAGAGGTGCCCCAGCCCTTGGATCATTTTCATGGCCGTTCTCTGGACACGTTCCAACAGGTCCACATTTTTCTTGTGCTGGGGGTACCAGAGCTGGACACAGTATTCTAGGTGAGGTCTCACCAGGGCAGAGTAGAGGGCCAGAATCATCTCTCTTGATCTGTTAGCCACACTTCTTTTGATACAGCCCAGGATGGAGTAGGCCTTCTGGGCTGCCACTGCTCATCTCCAGCTTTTGATCCACTAGTACCCCCAGGTCCTTTTCCACAGGGCTGCTCTCAAGCGTGACCTCTCCCAGCCTGCATTTATATCTTGTGCCTGCTTAGCATATAGATGTGAAACTTAAATTTGTTACTTATTGTAAGTGTTTGTGAAGACATCAGCCATTCGCAACTAGTCTAACTCCTGCACTTACATACGTATGACTGAACACATGCACATCATAAAACATATGAGTGAAACCTTGCCAATGCTGTGTATAAATAGAAGTAGTATAGGCAAAAAATAAAAACAGCAGAGCACTACCATGATAGGGGTTCTCAACCAGGAATAGCTGGCATTTATTTGAAGCCTTGTTGTTTCTCTTTTCCTTCCCCCTCCTTCCTCCCCCTCCTTTCCATTTATTTTAGTAGAATCAGCAGGACATTAACAATTCTTAGCAACTCTTCAGAATATTGCACAAATCAAATATAAGGCACACTACAACATGTTAGCGTCATAACACATCCAAAAAAATGGGAAGTCAGTGAAAGAAAAACAAGAAAGCTTGAATGTTAAGAATTGTGTCTTGTGCATCTGTTTCACTCTAAGAAAATAAACAATGCTTATTCTTTGTCACCTGTCCTTTTGTTTTAGGCCAACACATATGAAAAGTATTGGGCATTCTATCAGAAATTTGGAGGCCAGAGCTTCCCCAAAGACCATTTGAAAAAAGCTATTGCTGAAATTGAGGAGATGTGCAATATTTTGAAAAGAGAAGGTGTAATTGTCAAGAGACCTGATCCAATTGACTGGTCTGTGAAGTATAAAACACCTGATTTTGAGTCTACAGGTAAATATTCTTCCATTGTTGAAGGCCTTGTCTGTTTAGGTCTTGTCTGAGACATTTTGGATGTCATCTAGGCTACTTTCTAGCTTGGAGCAGGATTATTGCCAGATCTAGATGAGGTCAGTGATGGCTTTGTGTAGCTATGACTTGGAGAATCTCCAGAGACAGAGATTCTACCACCTGGCTTGCTGACCTCTTTCAGTGCTGCATGGATTTCCGAATGAAAGATGTTTTCTTAATACTTCAGTTGAACTTCCCAGACCAGCATCTGTTGCCAGATTCCCTTGCTGCATTGTCACTGCCACTACCAAGAAGTGTTCATCTGTCATGTTTAATTGGAATGTCGCTTTACCTACTGGCACGTTCCTCCTTGTATAGCACCATATGATTTTGGTTATTTGCAGTGAGAGCATATTGGCTCATACTCAGCTTTGCATCAAGTGTAGTCTCCAGGCTCCTTTCATATCAAATGTGTTCTTAAAGTTGTTCTAGTGGAATTGAAATTCATTAGGGAAAAGATGATGTTAATGGAAAGTCTAATGGGACTGCTTCCTGCATTAGTTCTGTTTTTCATGAGATTCTGTGCTATTACTTTTTAGAAGGATGACATATAGAGAAAAGGAGTCCACTTGGAAAACTTGCTCCCCACAATTACCTTTTAAAGTCATCGGAGTAATTCCTAAGCATTCATCTACTTAATTTCCATGAACTGAATATGAAGCCTATGGATGGATTGTTATTTGTGAATGGCTTTCATTTAGCCACAAACCTGTTATGAGTGAGGCCTTGTAGCAAACATTGCATATATTTTGAAAAAATGTCACTTTAATACCTTACTGAAGAATGCAAGGCCTCAAATTATGCACTGGTTTCCTGAATTTGCTAAAGATGCTTTTTTGTCATTCATTTGGATAGAAGTAATAGTAAAATGAGAGTGAAAAGAGAATAAGCTGAAAAAGCTGAGAAAAATATATTTGTCTCATAGGTTAATGGCATTTTTCCTTTCAGGTATGTATGCTGCCATGCCAAGAGACATCCTGTTGGTGGTTGGAAATGAAATTATTGAAGCGCCTATGGCTTGGCGTGCTCGGTTCTTTGAGTATAGAGCATATAGACGCATAATCAAAGATTATTTCAACCGTGGTGCTAAGTGGACGACTGCCCCCAAACCCACAATGGCAGATGAACTCTATGATCAGGTATTGTTCTTATTTTGCTTCAGAACTTCAATTATGGTTATACAGCATTTTGTTGATAGTTTAACCTGTTATCCGTGTTTCATAAATTTGCATGGGGCGACAAAATGACACAGGAAATGTGTGCGTTTTTTAGTTATGCAAATATTCTGTAGCCTTTCCAGCTGCAACTGAGTCTGTCTAATTAGGGAACAAGAAACTGGAGGTTGGATCTGCTGAATTCAAGATTACTGATTGTAACTTAACATTACGAAAGAGGAAGAAATGCTAGAAAGACATCACACAGATTATGTTCAAGAACTAAGTTTTCCTGAAATACCCATATTTCCTGAGTGTATCAGGAAAGTGGGAAAGAATACGTGTTTTGTCCCAGAAAAAAACCTCATAATTCTTGTTTTGCATGAGTTTTGAAAGTTACATAAAAGCCATTGTGGAAGATCTAAATTATGAGTATTTACCTTCCAAATATTTAAGTGAATATGTTGGGGTTTTTTTCTTTTTTAATAATTTTGACTCAGACAATTTTGGTAGTTTCCCATAGGCCCTCAAATGCATTAGGATCTTAATAACAGCATCTACAATAAGCACAGTAAAACTGGTTGTGGAATGATTGTAGCTTTCTGGGGACAGTGACATCTATCAATGATGCAAAGGAGACTTTGTTAAACAAAATTACCTTAAAGTAATCTGACAGTACCAGGGAACTTCCAGAGCCTGTTCTAAAGCATAGAATCTACTTATCCAGTAGTTGGTTTGAGCTGGTTTTTAGACCTCATTTGTTATTAAATGCATTGTGTCATTTTAGAATCTATTTAGGTTCCTGAAGATCTACTTTCTGGTTTGAGTACTGTTCCATTTGAAGATGTGGGAAAAATAGGGAGTCCACTTTTTTTGGAAAGTAGCTTGCATATCAGTATTTTTGTCACTGTGCAGTCATTTGTTGGGCTTATAGTTACACTCCACTGGTAATGAATACTTTCGATCTGGAAGCCAGAATATTACAGAAACAGTGGCTCTGAAGAACAATTAACTTCTTGGTATAACTATTGTCTCTTGTCACCTGTTCTTGAATGTACTTAACTGCTTTGTCTTAAACACATTTATGTTTTTTTATTTTAGTAAGAAGTAAACCAAATCAGCTCCTACTAGCTATCAATAGAAGCATTTTCCTAATTTCAGAATGCTCTTTAGTAGCAAATAGCTTGAAAACTTTCCCTTACCATCTCCAACCTAAAGTTGTTACTCCTTTTTCTGTAACTAGGATTATCCAATCCGCTCTGTTGAAGACAGGCATAAACTGGCTGCTCAGGGAAAATTTGTAACTACTGAATTTGAGCCATGCTTTGATGCTGCTGACTTCATTAGAGCTGGAAGAGATATATTTGTACAAAGGAGCCAGGTAAACAAATGTTACTTTCAACATTTTTGGTATCTATCTTAATGATTGATACCTGCCTGGATGCATTCCTGTGTGATGTGCTCTAGATGACCCTGCTCTGGCAGGGGAGTTGGACTAGATGATCTTTCGAGGTCCCTTCCAACCCCTAGGATTCTATGATTCTATGACTCGTGTTCATGTATTTTTAAATTCTTGAACAGCATTAAAATAAGAAAGTTGAAAAATCAAATTGCTATTCATAGAATGTCTGATATATGGGATGAGACTGTCTTACAACTAAGGGGTTAATTAAGGACACAAACTTCTGTTATTTTTGCTCTAAATATTTATTTAAATAAAACCTTAAACTAAGCTTGGATGCAGTTTATATTCTAGCCTGGTGAAATTTCCTTTGTCCTGTTTTCAGGTTACAAATTACATGGGCATTGAATGGATGAGGCGACATCTTGCACCAGACTATAGAGTCCATATAATATCCTTTAAGGATCCTAATCCCATGCACATTGATGCCACTTTTAATATCATTGGTCCTGGTCTTGTGCTCTCTAACCCAGACCGTCCCTGCCATCAGGTAAGAGTGTAGTAGGGTGGGAAAGTGTTTAGTGTTTAAAAATTACTCAGAATGTTTAGGTCCCTGCTGGATAATTGCTAAACCACAAGTTTATTTGAATAATACTATATTACTGAATTTAAATAGCACTCAGACTGCTGTTCAGGATCTTGTTGTTTTGCATCTTGACCCTGGAACTTCTTCAGCAGTGCAATGACCATTGCTCTCCCCCAGTTTTCTGCTACTGCAGAAATACTTTTTGAAGAGTACAAAAGAGGAGAGACATGGTTCAGTATGTAAAACCTACTGCTTCATTCTGAGAAAAAAACCTAATATTGCTAAACAGTGCAATCAGATCAGAAAACCTTCCACAGTGTAAGAGTTCATCTCTGTTACAGACATGTTACCTGTGCTGTCAGTGCTTGGGGATTCCCATTATTTTAGAAGCTGTACAATGTCATGAGAATTAGCTGAGCCAATAGTATGTGCAGCAGATTATGGAACCACGTGAACAGCATAGCTCTTAGAGGCAGTATTACTCCCTTCTCAGCAAGTGGCTTCAGTGCAAACGGGCCCATTGAATACTGCCTCTTGTAATATACATTATGAGAATAATTTCTGAAAATCAGTACTTTCCTTCCCTTTTCATTTTGCCTGTTTTTCGTGATCTTACTTGCAAGAGGAGGCTCTTGGTCTCCTTGTGTTAAACTCATGTGCTGGGACTTTTTTAAAGGAAAACTGCTGTCTGTGTAGATAGAAAAGATAGATGCAGCTTGCTTTTCTGAAGACTGATTTGGCAGTTCTGGATGACCGGGAAATCGAGGAGGAGGTGCCAGTGAAAAGGGTCTTTTCTTTAAAATGTTGGCAGGCCAGGCTGGTTATTGAGTTTCCAGAATCGGAGCTCCACCTCGTGGTAACACTTGAATAAATTGCTCTTCCAAGTATTCAGACGATGAAGTTGAAAAGTCTATTTCCCTTAGCCAAATTATCCTCTTATTTTTAACTTAATTATGTTATTCTTAGAGACGCAAATTATTCCCTAAGATACCTTGTTTTGTTCTCTTTGTTAAATAAGCTGCATACTAAGTTTCTGATGCAGCATGGTGAAAATAAAATTTTATGTGATTTTGTTGATGCTTGTGTTTCTGTAAATGGCAGTGTATATGTAATTCATATAAAAGGCTTTCACAGTCATATGGGAAGGGATAATACAAAAAATAAAGAATTTAATACTTTTGTGCTATTACTAATATATTTTACTTTCACAGGCTCCAAACTGCATGTGTTGCCTTTTGTCTTAAACATATTTTAGTATACCTAGTATATATAAAAACAGGAAAAACAAATTCTAGTGATATGCAAAGTTTGAAAAGACTTTCAAAAGATGCTTGTATGAAAACTGGGTTTGTGGATGGAACCTGAATGAGAGCAAGAGTAGTGAACATTGGGAAGGGGATGGCATGTATATTGAAGCAGCCTGAGAAAATATGCCATAGATTGGAGGAAATAATGTGGTATTTTAAGTAGAATCAAAATGTTTAGAATAAAATTAAATTGCTCTTTCAGATTGAGCTCTTCAAGAAAGCAGGCTGGACCGTGGTTCGCCCCCCAGTGCCACTGATTCCAGATGGTATATTCACTTTTTTTTCTCTAAGAATTAAAAAAATATTCTTAAGAGTAGTAATGCAGTCAACATTGGTACAGTAGAAGGTTCATTCTCCTGTGTTTAGATCACCCACTGTGGATGTCTTCTAAATGGCTCTCCATGAATGTCTTAATGCTGGATGAGAAACGTGTGATGGTGGATGCCAATGAGACATCAATTCAGAAGATGTTTGAAAATCTAGGTATGTCCTAACAAATTTTCAACATATACTTAAAACAAAATGATTGTGATACCATCTGTGCACATCAGGATGAATGGAGGTCTCTCTTCGACTGCTCTCACAGTAGTCAAAGCAGCCAGCAGTGGAAAAGGTACTCAAATAATTGGATTAGCAAGTAAGAATAATTCAGTGATTTCTCTTCTGCACACTTCAGTCACGTGAATACAGGCTTCTTGCATCTTGTGCCCCATATAGCTTGCAGCAAATAAAGTTATGAGTAGCAATTAAAGTCACTGCTAGCAGGCTTTTGAATGAGATTTTAAAATATAAAAATGTTCAGTTTGGAGGTAAAAATCTCTCTTGGAGAGTTTGAGTTTTCATATTGCTGAGTGATGTGGATAGAGCTGCTGTCCCTCATTGCCAACATGCTTTCAGATTTTTCTAGTTTCAAACCCATTGTACTTTAAATTGTCAAGACTGCTTAACCCACACATGTCTGCTCGTTTATGGGGAGTCTTAGTCCTGTGAGATGTAACCTTGTGATAGGGTTAAATTCCTTTAGATATGCAGTGGCAGGAGAACTGTAACTTAATATAAAATAGGTAAGTCTTACTATGCCTAGCTCACTACAAAGACAAATAATACAGACTTAAAAATCTGAACTCATGCAGTTAATCAAACTGCTTCCATCATCCTGGGAGGGGAAGATGTAGGCAGATCTTCTTGTGGCTCATAGTTGGTTAGTAGGAGGGTGGCCAGATTGCATGGTGCTACAGCCAGCTGACTATTGCTGTAGGATAAGTATGTGGTGATGCAAAAGTTGACAGGGCAGAAAGAAGACAGGTGGATAGAGTGAAAGGTAATGCTTCCTAGTAGCAGAAAAGTCCTTTAAAGGGAGGAAAAATTATGCAAAGGAGAAAATTATCCAACTGTGAAAGATAGCAACTGTGAGCCTAGAAGGGTTGATGCCATGGATGTGAGTGTAATTAGTGAAGCTTCCCTCAAATCTGAGCTGATTGCAGGTGAGAACCATGTAATCTTATGCTTAATCTGCTTTTAAAGAGTGATTGTACAACCTTTTAGTGAATCATTCAGCTTTTCATTCTTAGGTTCTCTGCATGAGCAAGAAGCTGAGGATTTATAAACACTTGAAAGTTCTTAAAAGTGAAGCTATTGATGCTAATCTTGATATATATATATTGCACTTGAACTTCACAGTCTGTGAGTTCTAAAGAAACTCCTGTAGTCAGTAAGTTCCTAGGACTGAAATGGGTCTACTGGGAACAACACTATTGCTGACTATGATGGTTTCTACTGAGCTGCTCCTGAGGTCCTAAAAGTACCAAGAAGCTAAAAGACAAACTTCATAACAGAAAAGTTTTCTGATCCTAGTTCATCTATCAAGACTGTTTATAAGTTGAGCCACAGCTGAAACATCAGATCTGAAAAGAGCGGAAGCCTAACCAAGTATAACAGCCTCTTTCCCCTTTCAGAGCAAGAGGGACTCAAAGCTCTGTACTTTGATTGCTTCTTTTCTTGATATGCACTTGAAAGAGCATATTCAGTGTATTCTGAACCAAAAATGCTTACACAGATTTATGTAAATGTGCCCATGTCATATGTTATAGCAGAATTTCAGCTAATTCTTCACATACCACAAAAACTGATTTTGTTTTGTTTTAATTACTGGCACATCATAACACATCAAACACCAGCTGTGCTCCAGACACTGTATATTCCTGAGGGTTTTGCAGGAATAAACAACTCGTCGATGTTCCTAGCTTGTTCTCTGCCTAGAATTTGGTAAAATAAATTCTTAGCAAATGAGCAGGAAATACTTGCCATACTTCCATCTAGCCATATGATCTGACAAAGCATTATCTACTGTTCTAAATAAAGCTTACCACATGAATTTGAGATTTTAATTTTAAAGTATGCAATATGTTTCTTGCAGGCATTTCCACAATTAAAGTGAACATTCGCCATGCCAACTCATTGGGAGGCGGTTTCCATTGCTGGACATGTGATATCCGCCGCCGTGGTACCCTGCAATCTTATTTTGACTAGTTATGAGCCAGATAGGTACAATGGTTCAGCTTCTAAAATAAGCATAGGAAATTAATAAATTAATTTCACTTTTGTTAAAACAACTGCATGAGCTCTAGTGGTTGATCAGTGGTATCCTTACAGTGGTCTGGTAAATGATTTATTCTTACATACTCTTCACTTTCAGCAGTATAACTGAAACTACTTCCATCAGCAATACAGGTTTTCGGGCCAGCTTTTTTGAAATACATCCTTCATATATAAAGTCTTTTCACATTGGCTTTGAATGTAAAAACTTGACAAGACAGCTAAATGGTCTTACTAAAATAGCTTGGCCACTAATCTTGGGCATCTACCTCTGTCTAGTTACTCTATCAAAGAGGCAGCTTGAAATGTTAAACTGGAGCATACTTTTCTTGTTCCTTTTAATCAGTCTGTTGTCCTGATATGTTTAATGAAGTTAAAATCGACGGAACTGTACAGATCTCTTATGGAACCAAGTAATTTTTTAACATTTCTCATGTTGAGCCATACAGCTATTTACAGAGAATATCCAGTATGATCTAACTTTTAAAACATTCACTTACTTGCTGTGGCCTTCTGCATTTTTTCTGATAAGTCATGCATCTGGATACTTTTTATATATTGCTTTTTGTATTGCTGAAATTGGTTTTTATTTAACTTTTAAGTGTACAAATGATAGCTAATATTCTGCTTGTACAGGTTTTACTCTGAATTGTTTACATAACTTAAAAAAAGAAGAGCACAAAACAAAAAAAACCAAGAGCCCCCCTCTAACCCTAAACCTCTGACATCTTCCAAACTCTTTTTCCTCCAACTGTAGCAGATACAGAAAGATGCATCAAACATGCCAGATGCTGTGAAGGAGTTTGAGTATTGATTACCAAGTATGTATTTTTATGCTAATAAAGTTTTTTTGCATTCTCAATTTGTTGCCTTCCTGAAAATGAGTAAGCATGGGTACATGTTTGTAGAAGACAGATGGAAAGTCAAAATATACATGGATTTTTTTTTCTTCCTGTAAAATATGTAACATCTTAGGCACTTGTATAATGAAGACGACCCTGTTTTTTCTGCAACAAAAATGAACGACAACCCTTGCTAATCTCCTATGTTTCTGCTTCTATTTTGCACACAGATGTGACTGGTGGGAGAAAGTAATATTAATAGATGTTTCTTACCAGAGTGTGGAGGATGCAGTGCACTTTGAGAAGAAAGGTGTCACTTATAACAGGCTCACATATAAGCCAAATAGCAGTATTTTACCCAGAGCTGGGTAGAACTAAACAATATAGAAGTGTCAGCAATATAGAAGTGTCAGCAATATAGAAGTGTCAGCAATATAGAAGTGTCAGCAATATAGAAGTGTCAGCAATATAGAAGTGTCAGCAATATAGATTATTTCAAGATATGCCAGACTGGAAGAGCTAATGAGACAGCTGCCATTGCTTGACCATGTAAGAGATGATCCCTCTTTTCCCTTTGAAGTCAAGGCTCTTTAGACAATGGAAATTCATGTGAGTCTTCCTGTAACCAAACTTTGCTTTCTAGTGTTGACAGTGGTGCAAGACAGCTGCACAGAGGAGCATGCAGAACAGATCATCTTTCTCATTGTTCTGCATGCTGTGCTGAAATTATGTCTGTGTGCTTGTGCTTCCTGTAAGATACCACAAGGTATGGCTGAAACCATAAAAACTCTGGCTATGTGTGCATTAGTAGCAGGACACATGCACTCCTGATATCCAGAATTAAGGATACTCCCAGGGAAGTGGTGGAGTCACCATCCTTGAGGGGGTTAAGGAAAGACTGGGTGGGGCACTTAGTACCATGGTTTAGCTGGTGTGGTGGTGTTACATCATAGGCTGGACTTGATGATCTCAGATGTCTTTTCCAGCCTCAATAATTCTGTAATTCTGTTTTAACATCATGATAAACATGACCCCTTCTTGACAGGGTAGTGGTGCTTTATATGAGCACTATAAATGCTTTACTTCACCTCCGTGTACTCTTCTGAAGCAATTGTGCTATAAGACCATCACAATTTCTTTTTTTCCTCTTCAATGAACATGATTGACCCCCAGTGATGAAAGTGCTGCATTTATCATGACCTTAATATTCCCTTTATCTGGAAAACACACTGCTGTCTGCTATGATGTGATCAGTAGTTTCTTGTTCTTCAATGGGAGAGAAATGGATGCTGGGGACATCTGCCTTTTTATTTTGATAATTAAGGTGTAGTTCTTTCAAAAATAGCGTGAACTGGAGATTTTGACATGACATGGAAACACTCAAGACACATTTAACTTCAGCATTAGACTGATAGCTCAAGTTTAGCTCCCAACAAATGCTTGAACTCTGGAGTTTTTCAGTTACCACCATTCATACACTATTCTGATTTATAGTGTTGAATTAAGGCAAGGGTATCCAAGGGTGAACATGACTTAAAATTATAAAGAACCTTGGGTTAATAGCCATCTGGGAGGAATGAAAAAAGGAAATGGCAAAAAATCTAACGAGTACCATAATTTACCCTTGGTGTTTTGTTTTGTTTTTAGTTTGAGGGGAAAAATGCTAGAGTTCTTTTTTTTTAGTCTTTTCTGTTTAGTATGAATTCTCACCTCTGATTCTCAGGCTCTTGCTTGTGGGCTGTTTTTTTTTAGGCATGTGATGCATTTCCATAGAACTATGTAGTCTTTGAATCTACTTGACATTAGGTGTTTTTCTAGGGTTTTAGAGAAAGTTTAGTAATTACTACTTTGATAACAAATACATGAGCTCTAATGCTGGCATAAAGCTGTCTTGACAGAAGGCATGTCGAATTTTTTTCCCTCAGTTCATTTTAGGAAGCTGAAATAGACAACCAAACTGACTAGGAAGTTTATGCTTCCAGTTTAACAGTTTTTACTATGCTTTCCCATTTAGACCATGACAAAAAAAATACATTTGAAAGTATCTAGTGTCACAGTTTAGTTTTAGCCTTCTTATTTGTAATACTCTTTTGAAGAGCAGCTTCAAGAATTAATATAACTTTTTTTTTTGTAATCAGGAATTCTGTTGTTATGCTTAGGTGAAGTTAATACACAGCTGGAATTGCTCCTCTGCACTCTTTTGGGCAAAATGAATTGGGTTTAAAAAAATCCCAATATAGCCTCAAAGGATCAGAATTTTTATTTTCCATTCATAAAAGAAATTCCACTTAGAAAAGGTTATTTTTCAGAACCAAATTAAGGTGCCAAAACTGACTCTGTAAACATTTCAGCCTTTTCCCAGCTTTTTTGTTTTTCCCTTATCAAACTCTTTTCTTATCTCAAACTGTGCGCATGGTACCAAGTCTTCCAGCCTGGAAACCACCAGTATGCTTCTGAAGTTGATTTTCTGCCAGAATACAAGGGGTTTTACCTAATCCATGGAGGTTTCAACTGGTTTGGGAATAGACTCATCTCTTAAGTTATCTTTCCTTCAACAAGGCAAGCAGGCAAGTCATTCCATGTGACCAGAAGCTTTCTTTTATATTTCAGTAGTACTGTCAAAATACTGATTGGACAGACACAGCAGCAGAAATGGACTGACATGAGGAAGTGTTACTACCATCATTTTGGGAGAGAGGATCTGGTGTTATTAATATTTTTGAGACCTTCTCAGACCTGACTCCTTCACTGGCCTAAAATTGGTCAGTTAGCCAATCAATATCCACATCAGTTAAAAGGGAATCATACTTAGGTACTTCATGAGGTGCAGCGATGATTAAACAATAAATGCTTGGAAACTGCTCCAGCCTGCAACAGTGCTGAACACTGTTTGGGAGCCCTGTGGGATCCTAAGTCTCCTGCAGCACAAGAACAGGGAGGACAAAGTTTATCTCTCCTGGAACTGCAATATTTTCCCACCAGTGAAGGGAGTGTGACAGTTTATTCACAGGTATGTAACAAATGTCCCTGGGGTGGGTATGCATGTCTGTATTACAAAATGTATAATTACCATGTCTCATAATTTCTTCTGTCCTGTCAGTGTTAGTTGGAGATGTGATTCTGCCTCTATAGGAGAGAATTTATGAAGTGGACAATGCAATGATTAAAAAAGTTTGAAGATAAATTTTAAAGTTCTATTAGGCTTTCTTTATAGTAGAATAACTTGAAAAATGCTGGGCAAAATGTAACCCATTTAAGAGGAAGAGATACAGAGACAGCCAAACCTTAAAAGGAATGATGAAGAGAACATGATATATAATAACATTATGGCGGATGCCACCACATCATACTGATACATATAATCTTCTGAGTTATTTTTACTTTTGCAGAGAGGGAGGTCAGCCTGTGTCACAGTTGGTTTTGGTTAGACAAGATCCTGGAAATAGGGGTCTATGGTGAGAAACAGAATGACTTGGTTTCTGCTTTGATATCTAATTACAAGCAATTTTTTTTAGGCCAAATTACATGTGGGCAACAGAATACTATTGGCTGGAGAAAGCAGGTATGATGGTGTTTGACTGTCTCCGTTCCAGATGTGGTCAAAACAAATAAAATGCGGGCTGGACTTGAATCCTCCATAATTTGCTTTTCTCTGGCTGAGAAGGCCTTATATACTTGCTGTTGCTTGCTTCAGCTTTCAAAATAGCACCATGAAAAGAAGCAGCAGAAACACAAACCTGACTGGGAGGCCTAAAGCATCAGTTAGAGCCCTAAGAAAACGTGATAAATTGGCTGCCTGAGCTACAGTGAGTTTTTCAGGGCAAGCTCAGCTCAGCTGCAGGGAATTAGCTAATTGCTCCCAGGGTAGTGGCCCTGAGTAGCTGGGATTTTCCTTCCGTTTTACTGCTGAAACTCAGCTGTAGTAAACTCAGTGGTTATGAGAAGCCATGTGTATTTGCATAGAAGCCTGTAGTAAAGATTCTTCATGTCCGTTTTTTTTAGATAAAATACAATTCTTAAAGTATGACCACCAAACCAGAGAGGATGTGGGAAGAAGGTGAAGTATTAGAACAGGGTTAGCCCCCTGCTGTGTATCTGTAGTTTGTGGTTAGGAAAGCTAAGTTGGGAAAGGTGGTAGCTTTTTGCCCTACTTAGTGGGCAGAAGGGAAGGAATGGTTTTCTCCAGTCAGTTGCTTTGGGCTGTGTCTGTTATAGGAGAGAATGGTTGTTTCTTGGTTTTGGTATCTTCAGAATGTTTCTGCTGTCTAGCTTAAAATATACTCTTTTTTTTTTTTTTTTTTTTTTTTTTTTTGTATGATTAGTAACTGCAAAGCTTGGTGGACAGTTCTGCAACTGCTATGTTAAACGCTTAAGAAGGGTAGGCTGGTATCTACATGCCTCCATGTAAAACTAGCCTTAGTTTTTAGATAAAAAATTATGCCCACCGGGAAATAGATTTTTTTTTTTTATCTGGTTTTATGCAATGCTGGTGGAAATTACTTTGTTGGATCCATAGACAGATCCATAGCAACAGAGATGTTGCTAGAGCTGAATTTCCTGTTGTAGCCTCCCAGACTGGCCGAGTCTTTTTTTCTGCTAGGGAGAGAACCCAGTGTGTTTAGCTATGCTGAAACTGCCAGGATGCTTCTCAGCCTCTGTCATTTCTCACTTCCCAAAAGAGGTATGCTTCTGCTTTCCTGCTGCTAGAGCATTCTCAGAGCTTAATTAAGCAGGCAGGAAATATCTTTATTATAATGTATCATGTCCCAGATTAGGGATTCATTCATTGATTTAAAGGAAATTGTCAAAATTTTTAAGTTAATGAAGTCAGAGATATGAACGAGAAACAGAACCTTCCAAATGGTTTCTTACTGCTATGTTATTTTCATAAGGTTGGTAGTGTGAGCAACTGGGCAACTCCACAAAAAAATAGAGTAGCAAATCCAATGCATGCTCTGTAACAGTTTGCAACATCTTCATGCTCCCTCGATTTCTTGAAGGACAAGAATGAAGGGAAGCTATGTGGCTGAGACCCTGGCAGGATAACATGAAGGTGACTCCAGCTGGCAGAGATAAGCAGGAGGAGGAACTGGCGGAAACTAAGATAACTCGCTAAGGTGCATTGATCTATCCATTATCTATGTGGATGACAGTTCAGTGACATGATAGACTTAACTGTGCTTCTGTAGGCCCCCATATAGAAAAAGGTGTAGAAGTACTATTTTGTGTTTCTGTGTTGGTGTCTAATCGGTGTGGTTTCCTGATAATGCCTTAGAGCAGAGCTAGTGTGAAGTAAGAATATATATGTGTGTGTGTGTATTTATGTTCCAGTGTTTGCCTTTGGGGAGTTTGGGATCTTTGTCTCATCTTGATGTGGTCAGATGCTAGAGAGACAAACCCAGTGTGACTAACTGTGGCCTTGCTACATTTGAGGCACTTGGAGAAAGGCAGATTCTGAGGACTGCATGTGAGGCACTCAGAATTACTAGAGCCAAATAATAAAATAATAGGTCTATATTTAAAGATAGAAGTATCTTATGGGGCTTACATGCTCCCACATCTTAGCATAGCAGAAACAGTCTTTCATCTCTTTCATGTTATGCCTACCACAACTCTGTCCATAAGTTCCAGTTGGCTCTGAGTGTGGCTGGTCTCAGCTGCAGCCATTTCACCATTTCTCGGTACTACTTCTGTCTCATTTAGTAGGATCTCCCATCTGTGCTTCTCAGTTACAAAGGGTTGTAGCAGATACATGTAGCAGTGTGAAGGGAAGGAGGATGAGTTGATAATGGGTTTGGATGGGTGCATCTGTGTATAGCACTTGAGGCAGTATTAATTCCTCCTAGACTTTCCCAAAAGCTGCAGGGACTGAAGATGGAGAAAGGATGGTCATTGTGGCTTGGCTGCCTTGCAGCCACTCCATGACTTCAGGAGAACAGTAAGTGTTGGGTTTTTTTAAAGTCATACCTAACCTTCCCCTTCAGAAGTATGGTATGTCACCCACCCTGTTTTTACATGCTAAGTTTTGCCTCCAGCTTTTTCTTTTATGGTCACTTCTGTGGCAGATGAATTTGTGGACCTGGACTTAAGCACTTGTTTTGTTGTGACTGCAGTAGTTACTTTTGGAGATGTATCTCCATCTTATTTGGAATAGTCTAATTTCTTTTCCACTGAACAATTAAAAATTAATCTCTGCCTTTGCATTGCTATTTACTCCCATCATTTGGGAGATACTGTGCTGTAGGTGCTGTTAACACAGTACAAGGATAGTAATTGCATCACTTTATTCAAACATTTGTTACTATGTATGGATTTGTCTCCTTAGTCATGTACGTACGTCTCATTTTGTCCACAAGGTGGTGTTGATATTCTGCCCTTCCTGTGCGCTTTGTATAAATGCAATCTTCATTGAGGGACGTACCTTAAGAAGAGCTCACCTAGAGATAAGCTTTAGCACCGCCTTTGTGAGATCCTTAAAGGCCAGCAAGCATTTATCGAGTAAACCTTATCCCCAAGAAGTAATGGAGGTGTAGGAAAGGGAATGCCTCATGGAAACTGTTTCCCAAAGACACAGTCCTGCAATGAGTGTGAACACCTACTCAGCAATTTGTACAGACTAATGGGGACTAATGCCAGCTCATTGGTCCATCATAACTTCCACCTGTGGCAGGGCTTGGCACCCTTCAGCACACAGGATGTGATGAGCTCAGGGGTCCCAGCAGCCAGGGCCCTGGATGCCAGATTTTGGCCAGCATGGAAACCTCAGGGGACTGTACACTCTGGGACAAGTGAAATTTCATCCTGACATCAAATAACTAAATTTATCTGGCAAATCCTAATGACAGCAGCCCTAAAGGGTGCTGCAGTGGTGCTAGTAGCTTTCCTCTGCTCTACCCTAGCATATTTTAGAACAATTTTTGTTTATTCATCTTTGTTCTTGTTAACCTTTTGATGAAAATAAGTGAAAACAACTCAAAATGTTTTTCACCTGTAGGTATCATTTGTTGGATCATACCTAAAGTACTATTTCTCAGCATCAAAAAGTACATATTTATATATATGTAAAAGTAGTTGCTCTGGAATGCAGACATTTCCTTAAGGGTAGCTGTATGGTTTAGGCTTGCATATTGTCAGAAATTATATTAGGGCCAAATGAGGATGGATCTCTGCCTTTTGAAACCTTCATCACGTGGTCTGAGCACCATAAAAAAGGTATTGACACAGCCATTCATTTTGAAACTATGGCCCAAAAACTATATATTCATAGGGTTATTCCCCATTCTTTTAGATTCCTCATTGAGGTTCGGTTATGCTTCCACCTCTGTGGGAAATAAAGACCAAATGTTGTATTTTATTGAGCTGTGATATAGGTTAGATTTCTGTGGGTGGTGTGGTTTATTTCAGCAGTTCCTATTCCCTCAGATTACTGTTCAGAATATTTCCTTCTGTTAATTAAAATATGACCCATAAGAAATTCCAAGTCATTAAGACAAAGTACAATTTAAGTTTCTACAGAAGAAGCAATTGCTTGTGAACTACACATTATTTATTGTGCAAATTGAAATACCCTCTTGGTAGTACATCAGTGCCATAGGAAATTCCTGAAAAGAAGGGTGAAATTGGAGTGGCTGTCTTTGATTTGAAACCTTTCTTCTGCAAAGCAAAGGCCTGCTAGGAGAGTCCCCCGAGGCACCTTGTTCAATGCACCTGCTGTGACTTTCTTTTTTGAAGGGATAGGTCTCTCCAGCTCCTACCCCCCACCCCTATTTACAAAGCCCTGTTCCTTGGGAGAATACAAGGATTGTCAGGATGGTAAATATAGTCATGAAAGGATAAACAAATTAATTGCAAAGTCTGAGTTACTCAGCTATGGTGAAAAAGGAAATCAGACAAGATGTGGAGATAAATAATCTGTGTCTTCTATGTGTGTGGCTTGTGCTTTAACTACATTACAATTCTCTTTTCTGTATATCCAGTAATGTGTGGTAAATGGGACACTGGCCATGAAGAGACAGTGAAGAGGATTGCAGTGGTTGTCCTTATCAATTGTTAGGCAATGATTTCACAATTGTAGTTCATTTTCTTCATTGTGAAGCTAAGAGACGGGCTGTACTGCACCACTGCTGTCTGCAAACACCAGCTTATTCAGATCCTGCCCCCGCCTTTGCTAGAAGATAAGCACAGTATGATGCAAAAAGAGATTTCTTTCCTAAACAAGACAAGATTTATAATGGCCAAGCACTCAGGGTATGCCTAGCAAATACCAAAACCTGAACCCTTTGCAATCCTTTTCAAGATGCAGTCATTTCTGTGATAACTTGGCCCCTGAGTTCAGCTCACAAACTTTTTTTAAACTTGAACAAACAGGTTTATTTCACTATCCCAAGAGTCCATGTTTTCTCACAAGCAGCCGTGATCCCTGCTTTGCAGTGTATCTCAGGAAGGAAAAAAGAATTAAACCTTTGTTTAATGTTGATTAATGGCATTAAAGTTACATTGGGATGTCAATTAACCTGTTCTGACAGTTTTGCTTGTGGCAGCAGCTTGTTACAGACAGGCCAGGGCTGTCTCCATCATGGGAAGCCTTACTGAGTCTGTGGTTAAAGGCCTGTAAGGCCTGAGATCTGAGTTTTATGTGTGTGCCCACCGTGTGTTTGGCTGAACATCCAGCTCGATGAGGTACAATGTCAGAGTGTCACAGACAGCCCAGCATCATTGGATTTGGAGCAGCTTGGAATAATGCCCCCAGCCCAAAGTCAAATGTACCATCTCTATAGCACTGTTGGCTTTCCTCTGGTGTGCTTCTCATGTGGGGGTCATTTTTATGGTGCAGGCTCGTCTGGGGGCCTTTTACTCTTCAAGGCATTTGCAGGACTTCTTCTATCTGCCAGATCACCCATGTTTGTGAACGCTGACATCACCACTGTTGAGTTTGCTTGAAGCTGGTCTTATTGCAAAGAACTGAAGTAGAGCCCACAAGTAATACTGTGCAATTTCCTTAGGAAACAAAATGAAAAATAGTTTTTAGCTTTCCCTGCTGGTCCAGAAGAAATAACAATACTTTCAGACATTCATAATTCTCTCTACTTGCCTCTGCATTAGAAATTAGTTGTTTTGTCTCTATGGCCCTTTCCATTTAACAGCTCCCTCTGTTCTCCTGCAGAGGTAAGTGTTGTTCCTGCCTGTTTTCTGAGGCAGTGAGAAAAACTGCACCATGCTGTGGGCTCTCCTGAAATAAAAAGGAAACTGATACCCAGCTGCAATTACAGCTCCCACTTCCTGATCTCCACTCCTGGGCTGTACTTCAAAGCCATCTTTATACCCATCTGCACTTTCCCTTTTCTTTTTCCTCTTCTTTCCTTTCCTGATGAACTTTCACATCAGGACTGCAGATGTACAAATGGGCTGAAAAGTTTAGTTTCTGGTTTGGTATTGGGGCCAGATCCTCCAGCCACTGGTCACCTTCTGACGTGGAGAAGAGCAGTCACCCTTGTTTTACAGGGGAAAACTGCTGAGCTGCAGAGACAAATGTGTCTGGCCTGTCATTGCCCAAGAAGTTGGTGACTAATCCATGGGGAGAGTCCTGATTTCCTAAATTAGTCTGGAGCAAACCAAGCTGTGGGCTACCCTTCCTGTGATCTGACACAACTCGGAACAGATGTCTGGTTTACACTAAAGGTTGAAGCTGAAAACCTTGTGACTTTGCTTCTCCACAGCAGCCATAGGAATGTTTATCTTATGCTGTGTATGGGGAAAGTGTTTCCTTTGATTGCTCTGTTTTAAATTAGGAAATGGCCAATTCAAAACCAGAAAAACTGTGAAAATTACTGCCACAGAATGTGATCAAAGCAGAAGACATAGCATGGACACCTACATGGATAATGAGATACAGCACTTTAGCTTGCTACTTAATGCAAACAAACTTCAGAAGGTTAGTTTCCCCTACTCTAGAACATAGCTAATGTGTCACTAAATGGGTGACCTGTAAATAGAAACCAGAGAAAAAACAAAATGCAAAGCAATTTGATATTTCAGGCAGGCCCCTTGCTGCCTCTCTTAAAATTCAGCAGCCAAGTAGTAATCAGAGATTTTTGCCCAAGAGAATAAAAAGAATGCTGGGAAACAGAGTCCTTAAAGCTGCTGTAATAAACAGCCCTTGTGAATAATTGGGCAAATATTGGTATAATTCTCCTCCAACTCCCTTCCATGCCTTGCACCCTGCCTGAAGGTGAGCGGGCTCTCAGCTGGGCAGCCTCCCTGCTGCAGCGGTGAGCCAGGATCAGCTCTTGAGAGACTGTCAAGTTCTGAGCTGTGAAAGCACTTTGGCTCTCAGAAAATGGCCCACAGCATATGAAATCACAGAAAGTGAGATTTAAACCTGGTGAATATTTGAAGCAGCAGTCTGCGTGCAACATAATCTTATAACTGGGATGGGAGTTCTTTGGCTGGTCATCTGCTGGTTTGGATAGTGTATTTTTGTGAATCTTGAATTACTTCAGACTATGAAAAACTTGCTTGACTGTGCTTCGACAGTGGCATGTGCTTGGGACTTCGAGGACTGTAGGCTTGTGTTGGCCAGCAGGAGAAGGCTGGGATGGTGCTACACTTGCATGAAGACCCTGTTGCAGATAAGTCAGCTTTACTTTTCCTTGGGCTTATGTGGGTAAATGGTAAGAAAACAAGTCTACATGTCAGTAGTCAGAGATGCAAATTTGAAGACATTGAGTATCCTCAGTGCACAGCCAGCTGTTCTGGTGAGACACTAGTGCCGAGTATTAAGATTCACCGCACAGGTTGGGAAACTGAGGCACAGAGCTTTTGATTTATCTCTCAAAATCACAGAATCAGTGGAAAAGACAGACTAGGTTGCTTATTTCCAAATTCACACTCTTATCTTCTGCTTTGCTCTCTTTTCTTTAGAGGCATCTGTGCCCTTATACTTCTTGCCTATTTTGTTTGTCACATTTAGTTTCCCTTCTTTGAAGTAAGTATGTAATCAACAATGCATACACCTGGCTCACAGTTAGACATACACTACTCACATGTTTGAGGGCCTCTAACAATGCATGTCATAGCCTAGACAGACACTTTTAGTTATGGAGAATTTTGTAAAATGTAATCTCAATCTCTTTAAAGATCAATCTTAATTGAAAGTGCTGAGAAATATGTGACAAAACCAAATTTGATTAATGAAAAGATGAGTATATAATCAAGCATGTGATCTTGAGCAAATATCTTATGCACTTTGTCCTTCAGTGACAGAAAGAGGTCTAAAAATCAGATCGCTGTACCATTAATTTTTAATGATGCTGGCAGTATGAACATTTGATTATTTTTTATTTTGCCAGAATTAACTGCACAGTTGGCACACACACACACAAAAAGTTGTATGCTGACATATAAATATTTATAAAGAATATCAGCAAGAAGGAGTCCCGTATTACAGAGAGGAAAAAGTGGCCTTACTTCTCCAGAGTAGCCAGTGATCCTGGACTCCTTTGTCAGGGGATTATTAAGGAGATACCTTTCCCCAGAGGGCCAAGTGGCTGCACTTAAAATTAAGCCATGTGTGTCTTTAAATAGATGCCAGAGATCACAGTCAGTTTCGACATTTGAGGGCACCAGCTATCTGCAATGGACTGTCTGATATGCAATGTAAACAGAACAAAGAGATGAATCTTTTATTTGTATTTGTTGTAGCCTTTCTCTATAATATGTGTGGTGTGTTTGGAGACAAATGTCACTTTCTAAATTGAGTGTGCTCCTGAGAAAATTCCATTTGCTTAAGCTCCTCTAGGCAGCTTTATGATATGGACTGATTTCTACAGACTCTGGCAGGGAACTGAGGGCTATGTTGTAAATTCATCCCTATTTAATGTACTTGAGAGTGGGACTCTTTTAAGCTGGACATGTGGCAGATGGAAGTCTTCCTGGCACCTGGATGGGAGGTCACGGTTTCTGTTGCAGGGGTCCCTGTGGGGATTACACACCCAGCCTGCTGGGGCATGCAAGTCTGCTTCTTCTTTGGTAGATGTGCTTAGGGGTTTGACCCCAATGGGACTTGCAGGTGGCTTTGTGGTTTTGCTTGTTGCCCACAAACATATGCTGAGAGTTTTGCATCAATCAAAATAAATGTATCTTGGCTCAGAACAGTCAGCCCCCTGCCATCTTCTCTGGATTTCTTTCATCTAATAAAAATATTTATCTACCCAAGCAGCAAGTCGAATGTAAGTTGGCTTTATTACTGTAGTGACGTGGAATGATTGGTTGCTGGGTGACCTTGCTTCTGAGTTTATGGTCTAGGCCAGCTCTGGCAGCAGAGGTGTGGCCAGGTATTGCACTCTGTTGTTAGGCTTCTGAGATGATCAGAGGTTCAGTGTCACTTCTCCTATAGTGCTAGGGAAGCTGAAAATGTTTGCCATTTGTTATGTGAAAACCTGGATCTGCAAGGAAGGTCTGAGGGAGATAAATGCCTGACTACAGGAGCTATCAAGGCTTAAAAGAAAGGCCAAGCTCTGTGAAATTCAGCAAGAAACTAGGATCTGCAACCTCAGATTAGACCAGTGGCCGTAAAACTGGTGTGTGGTTTACTGCAGGGCTTTCGCAAGCTGGGATACTAGAGCCTGCATGGTTTGGTTTGGTTTTGCCCACAGGGTGATTTAATGTTTTTCATTGGAAACCAAAGTTTTTCAACAACTCAGACATGGAAGAAAATGAAGGAGCAGATATTTTGGAAACCAGCCCTGTCTCTAATGGTCCTTGGTGCAAGGTGAGGACTTTTTGGTTTATTTTTGTTTTGTATTTTTTTCCCCAAGTACAGAAAAGATTATCTCCTTCTGCTGTTTACAAGTGACTTCAGTAAACCGTTGCCCTTGGACCAGACTGCACACAACCTCTGCATCAGCCTTCGTAAACAACTTCAGAAATTCCTTAGAGCAAGGTTGTGCTAAACATTAGAAATAGAAATGAAATGGTAATGTGTGCGGTTAAGTGACTGTCATCCACCTCACTGAAAGTTTCAAATATCCGAGTAACTACAGGTTTCTGTGCTGTGGAAACTCCCAAAATAGTTTTCTTAGGTGCTTGGAAAATCCAGAAACTTCTTACAATTTTAGCAAAGCCACTGCTTTAAGATTTGCAGGTCAAATGTGTTCAGTAAAACTGCAGCAAGCATAGGCTAAGATAAGCATTAACTTGGGCAAACAAATTGACAATTTAACTACATAGAACTTGATGTCTAGCAGCAAACTCCTCATACTCTTCCAGAGCTCACTTGAGAACATTTAACCTTCCTAATGGGTCAGCTGTGCTTCTTGTCAAAGCTCAAACAGTGACGTTAGGAGATTGTTTTCTGTTTGCTTGTGTTTGTAATTTGATCTCATGTAACAACATTGTCCTCAGCTCACATATGACCACAGGGGTAACTCTGACATCCTGTCTGAAAAAAAAACCTTGTTGTTTCCTGTGCTTGAAATTTGAAAGATTTCCAATTTGGACAGGTTAGTGTGTTTATATTAATCTCATCCTGTTACATGAGATTAAATGATTAGTATTTTGGGAGCTGGGCATTCTGTCTCCATTTTGGTTTCCCCCAAATTACAGGAGTTTTTTTTGTCTTTTCACAAATTTTGGAGGTGACTAGTGGAAGTTTTGCTGTTGCCTGTGTAGAGGCCAGAATTCAGTCCAGACATTCGTGCTTTGGAGAGTGTCTGGGAGATCATGTCAGTAATGTGCCAGTTCAGATTTTAGCTCCAAATTGCCATTTGTTGATAGGAATTACTGAAAATTAAGACAGAGCACTTAAGAAACCGGCAATCTGCAAAATATCTGAATGTGTGCTACTTGTTAAAAAATACTATTAGTGAATACAGAAATACATGTATCTAATGAAAACATATTTGGTTTCAAGAGCTGGTCAAGTGAAAGAAAAACAATCACCTTGTCCTGTTGGAACATCTGCTGGGCATTGATCGCTTGGAGCATCTCCCACACTGCTGCCTGACAGTTGTTCTCATTAGTGCTTATAGTCCTTCACTTAAGTGTCTCCAACAAGAATAGGCATCACTCTTGCATTTGCCGTTTACTGTTCTCATTTTCTTGTTTACAAAGTTGGATATCCAGTTAAAAGGCAGAATCGAGCAACACTGGGGGGGAAAAAAAGGGACAAAACAATGAGAGCAGTTTGTAAACACTGAAATTTATTCACCCAAAATATTTGGCAAGTGGGCAACAATAACAAAATATGCTCACAGAACTCCAGACCAGTTTGCAATCAAAACGTCTGTGTTTTCATAGTATATATTATTCATCTGAGATCCTGATTTTTGTGGAGGGGAAGAGTTAGAAAATTATTTCTGGAAGTACTGTGTGGTTGTACCCCTTGCTCATCACATTTTTCTACATCTGCCAGTGTCCTGTTTCAAGAATATTGCCACTTTTTTAGACATGAGTTCATGGGAGCCTGGGCAGGATGCATGGTTGTGGCAGGAGAGAATATATTGAGTAATCATATGCACTCCCTCATGGCCTAAAGGTTCACAGAATAGGTGGAGTTTTGATACTACTGTTTAATGGCCCATAGAATATGATTTTTCTACTGTAAACCTGGGATTTTCTAGCTTTTCCATTAAAAACTAGAAAAAACTTTTACCCTTTGGGAAAACCTAGAGGATTTTTTTCAACCATATTTTAGTTATATTTATTGCAATCTTTTAAAATTTTGCTTCAATATGGTAGCACATTTTTCTCAGTAAGTATTAAGAAATAATATTGAGAATAGTTAATTAACCAGCCATTCAGTGACTGCCTTCACAGTTTTTCAAGTACAAATTTGTGTTTACAAATAACTTTGTCTGCATCTTATTGTGGGTACAAATGTTACTCATTAGAACCTCTTTGTCGGCATCCCAAAATGTACCAATGGAAGATCCAGCTACAAATATTTGTGTTTGTGTTTCCTATCTTAGTGTTTAGTTTAAGAGGGTTCAATCTTGTTTCAAGATGCAAGCAAAAGTGTGTTGATGTCTTTTATTTATGTTTATTACAAAATTATAAAATACTGTAGTTTTCAGAAATGAGGCTGGGAAGGGTTGTGATGTGACTCAGCATGGATACGTGCACGCGGGCTGGCTCGCACCAGTGCCAGCAGGGACTTGCTTTCATAGAATTTTAAATGCACTTGTAGGTTTTTAAATGAAAATAAGCTGGTTAGCCATTAACTTGCAGAAATATCTGATTTTAGAGAGCAGATTACAAAACAAACTGGATTTTCACCAGCTCCTGAAGGGCAAACAGTACACTGGATCTGGGGGGAGAAAGAATTTCCTCCTTGTATTTCCCTGCAGTGTGTTTGTGTTGAAGATTTTTCACTCTCATAGTACTTGATGTAAATGTTAATTAGCACTCCGGGGGAAATGTGTTAACAAAGTACCTTTGACATAGGTCCACAGCTACTTTGCTCTGTAGCTGCAGGCTGGAAGGATTAACTGGCAAAGTAGCTTGTACTGCTTTTGAGGAAAGTCTTCAAGCTCGAATTCAGCGGAGCTTGCTGAATGCTTCCACTTTCCTGCTTTGCTGCAGCTCAGGCTGCGCTTGCTGTGCCACAGAAAAGGTGCCAGGTGAAGTGTGACCGCTTGTAAGAAACAAGAGCACACTCAGAAAAGGGATACGTCCAGCCTTAAACAGTCTGCAAATAAGTCTGCCTGGGCTGTGGCTTTCGTATGTTGTGGAAAAAGCAGTGTCTTGACTTTGCACAAACTTTGTGGAAGAAGTGATTCGTCCTCCTCCCATAATGCTGATCTTGATTAGCAATAAATATGGGTGGTAAAGTCATTACTGTAAGCTGTTAGAGTAGAAAGGTAACAGTAATGCATTCATAAACACATTTACCTCATCACTGCACTTCTTTCCATAAACAGCAGGCCAGAGACTCAGAAATGGAAATAATATGAAAGGTGGGATTTTTCAGCAGTATTCAAACATATCTTAATTCAGATTAACATATAGATATTGTGGTGGTGCCTGGCCAGATTAATTCCTGAACCTGCCATGACTCCTGTGAAAACATATGCAGAGCAATTTTTTAAGATTTGGCTTTGCTGTGCAGTATCAAATCCTGAGTTCCCCGTGATGAGAAATAGCTCATTCTTAAAATGTTTAGAGAGAGAAAACTCCAAGGTTGCTAACAGCTTTCTGGAAACATGGTTGGGAATTTCAGCCCAGCCACCATGAGCCTGATCTGGGGTTTGCACTAGCAATGGCAAACTGGGCTGGAGGAGAGTGCCTGTGTCTCTAGGAGCAAAGTGCAATACTGCTGTTGGGAGCCCTCCCCTTCCCTGGAGCAGGATGTCATGTGAAGGATGCTGGTGTTATGACATGGCTCTTAATCTGCTGGTCTGAGCCTGGCACCCCTCTTGTGTTGTCCTCAGTGGATATGTGCAAGGATCCTACCTTACGCTTTTTTCCTGCATGTAAAATTATTTGTTTCTGGCTTTTATGGTCCTGTGGGGAGTTTCAAGCCTGTGAACTGACTGTTGCTGGTGACAGACATCAGCCTCTGTTTCAGAGCTGACTTTGAGGTTTTCAGAGACTTTGTCAAGGAGGAGCAGGGTGATGTGAACTAGAGCATATCTGAGTGATGGGTGGCACACAGGGCATGGCACAACCCTGATCTCTAAGTCAGGCTTGAAGAGGCACCGTTGCTTTCTGCTCACCAAATCACCAGGTTACAGGTGTGAACCAGGCTGCATGGAGTGTTCTTGGGCTGCCTCTCAGCTGTGCCTTCAGCTTGAATTTTCCTATCAGCTGTGATCTGGGACAGCTGTGGGATGGTTTTCTGAGAGAGGGAGTTAATGTGAGTGCTCTTATTTTGAAGTGCAGGTGAAAGAAACACCAATCTTCTCTGCAGTGGGAGATCTCCTCGCTTTGAATCGTTGCTAGATAAATGTGGCCTTGACTCAGTAAAATATGTCCAAAACTACTGGATGGAAGCCCTCTGGCACAGTACTGCATGAGGACACTGCTTCTTGGGAGGAGAGTTTTATTGTGTTCCCTACTGCTCCCCTCCATACCTCTGCAGGGAGCCCCATCTGAGCAAACAGCCCCTCAGTTGCAGTCACACAGAGCTGCCCAAACCTACTGTGTGGTGAGGCATTAAGCA
>NW_009952711.1:8883140-8905464 GCF_000747805.2 Chaetura pelagica
AACCTGTGAAGGCACCCACCACCCCATAGCATCTGAGCCTGCCCAGAAGTGTGCTGCTGCTCTGTTGAGTCCATCAGCCCCTGCCCCCCCTTTCCCCTCACCCCAATGTGCATGGCTGGATTTTGGCCTTGTCTTCTTGGCCTGTGGAGTGATGACAGAGGTCAGACTTGAGCTGCACTGGTTGGTGTGGTGGGTGTGTTAAATTGCTTTATAAAGAGTGATGGGCTGGGTTAAGAGTCTGGCCCGCTGGCCCAGCGCCTGCTGAAAAATTTGTTGTGGGGGGTGCTGGGCCTTGAGTTCGGCTGCCTGCAAGCACTGGTACCTGGAATGCTGCCTCTGACATGAGTTTTTCCCTGCTCGGGCTCATTTCTGCCTAAAGACAAGTGTTTTCATCCAGGAAAGGGTGTACAGCAGGGTTGTGCTGGAGAGCAGCAAAACCTCAGTGAAGAGACACCTCCTTCCCTTGTGGGCTGTGGCACAAGAGGTCTCTGCCTCTCTGAGGAGACACCACAGCCAGGCTGGGGAGGAGGTAATAACCAAGCAGACTGCCTGCTTCCATATCCCATGGTGGTGACAAAAGATAGTATTTATTCTGATTAAAACAATTCTTCTTGAAATTGCAATTAGTCTTCTAATATGGGTGTCTATACCTATAAATTCTTATCTGCCACATTTTAGAAAAAGTAGGTATACCAGTCAGCAATTGTCCAAGATCATGGTAAAATTGAAACTTTAAGGACAACAGTTCCATCCACAGGGTTGCTGCCTATCTGGCTGGCTTAGGTTTTGGCTCTTTCTGTAAGTTATCTGACTCCTTAGCACCCTGCCTGGGTTAAAATTCAGCTCAAGACAAGCACAAAACTCTCTCAGGTTTTCTGATAACTTGTTTGCTGTCTAACTCAGCAATAATCTGGTTCTCACATTGAAATAAACTGATCACCCAGCAGGAACTGGACTTCTGCCTTGTTGAACAATGAATGTTGCTTTAGTTGCTTAAAAGGAAAACATACAAGAAATGCAGAATTCTTGTTGAGCCAAACAACTGAAAGAAACATCACAACATTCCTTAAATCAACAGATGGCAATTTTCAAAACAAAATCTGAACAGCAGCCAAAAGCTTATAAGGCAGGACGTGATACTATGACCAAACCAAGACCTCGATCTTCCCTGCCTAAACCATGGGGATGAGCTGGGAGCTCTGTCTGGTGATGTTAGCTTGTATCTCAGAAGAGCTGCTTGTGCATGAACCTACCTGCTTTGCAGTCAGGAAATTTAATTATTGCTTCCACAGTAGCCCTCACAGAGTACCCTCTGCATGAAATATGCATTCATATGTGATGTGTCCCATAATTTCTTTTCTGTTTCCGCATATGGAGTTAGGGTTAATGTTCCATACACTGTGGACAAATAGTAGTTGCCATGGGTACCATAGCCTTGAATTTCCCATCTCCTGAGTGATTAAATTCCCCACCTTAATTTAACGTTATTGGTTTATTTCTGTAACTCCTTATTTCCTTGCTTTGCTTCCCATGAGAGAGCAAAGCAGGACATTTCACAGGCTACTTGTATCTTCTCAGGGTTTTGCGTTTTTGCACAATCGTTTTGGGGAAAATTGAGAGGTTTTTCACAAGGTGTATCAAGTAGCAGGAAATACACCGGAGTGATGCCTGGCACCCCAAAGGCTCTGTAAGCCCTGGGCTCTGCAGAGGATACACTGGCTTCTTAAAGCCTCTGCTACTGGAGACCTCACAGCCTTGCTGGACATCCTTCTCCAAAGCTTTGATAATTTTAGTGTCTGAGTGTTTCTTCCTACCATCCTGTATGAGCCTACCTCCTCTTGTCCTGTCTGCAGGAGATAATGTGGAACAACTTTATCTGTCTTCTTCTGAAGGAGCCTAATGCTGGTAACAGCCACAGTGAGCAGTCAACCTGCCTGCTGGGATTCACATGGAGAATCTCTGGAGGAATCTGATGGGGTCTGAGAGTTTTTATGTCAGGCCTTACAATAACGAAAGGGCTACATTTTTCTGATGGGATTTTGGGGCCTTTCTAACATTGCTAGCTGCTCTCCCAGTGCCTTACAAACTGACCAGGTATTTACGTTTATTCCATAATCCTAGCCCTCCAGAAAATGGCATAAAATAATATTGAAATGGCAACCACAAGCCATAAAAACATAGCCCTAGTTGGTAAGTAAAATGAATAAGTAGCTGTTAAATGCAAAATGAAAAAGCATAAAAGGACAGTGGGAGCTTTTGCTGTTTAATTTGAAGTGTTCTATAAATAAAGCTAGGTTGCTACATATTGACAGAATTGGTCACCCCTAATTTAAGGCATGTCATAGGCAGTGGAAAAAGTGTCCCATAGACTTGACTAATGTGGATAGAAATAGAGAGCAATTTGGAAAAGTAATGCTATAATGCCAGCCTTGTAACTGCAGACCCTGCAAGCTGGATGTCGCTTCTGTCAGCTGAACGACGCTTTCCTCCAACAACCATTTATAGTGATTGAGGTTGATTAACTGACAATGTTTATTTTGAAGTCATGATAATTAAAGCTAGAGTGTCATCTGCAGTGTAATTAACATGCTCCTCTGCACCTAATTCATTCTGACAGTATAGATTAATGATGGTAAATGGCTAACAAGGATTTATCATGAGATGATTCTTGGTTCTACAAACTGCCTCAGACAATTACAGGAAGCAATTGTTAAGTTTAGGCTATTGTCCTGGTGTAATCGTGCATGTTCATTCTTAGCTTTGTTTTGCAGTAAAACCTATCCAAGGGCTTCATAAAGACTTAGTTATGGTCCCTAAGAGGCTGAGCCACACTTGTAAATGGGGGAGAGAGAGACACAAGCTTGTGATGCTGCTGTGATTTCTCAGTATTCCAGTGCTTGTCTCTGCTGGGACTGATCAGTATTTCTTCAAATTAAATGCTTTTGCAAATGTAATTCTGTTGAGAGGTTGGGCAATGGTGTCAGCCATGCAGTGAGGTGTCTACCTGGAGCTAGGCAGCCTTGTCCTCCATGGTAGTGCTGGGGTCTTCTCCTTGGGTGCCTTGGGGAGAAAGGACCTTTTTCTCTGAAGCATGCTACAGGGCCAGGGTAACTCAGCAGTCCTGTCTGTGCATCTAAGCAGTAGCCTCAAGAGTGGTCAGTATATTGAATTACCAAATCACACTATATAAAGAGACACCCCTTTGAAATTAAGGTACTAAGTTCCCTGCAAGCTAAGAGCCTCAGGGTGTTTCACTAGTCCAGCTTGAAAAATCTTGACTTTCAAGCCAAACCAGTCACAGCTGGGGGGACAACACCAAGTCACACAAAGCAGAAAGTCACGGAAAATGACATAAATGAAGAGAAATTTTCCAAAGCATATATGGCACTTAGTCTCTGGTTACTTCTTACAAAAAGTAGTTTCATCATTGCCTTTTCTTATTAATAGCTTCCTTGTGTACACAAGGACTTAACCTGGCTTATTTAATCTACGTCATGTACTGCTGCAAGAATACCTGATTAACAAGATGATCAAAGTGTGCTGTTCCACGTGTCAATCAATAGGAATTAATACACAGGAGCCTGGTCCAAAAATGTGAGATTATAATGGAAATTTGGTTTTCTTTGTACGTAAGTGTTGCTGTGTGAAAAAACAAGTGCTAATATGATGACCTGAGCTACACTACCTCCCCTCCCTAAGGCTGACATTTTTCTTACTCCTTTCCTGTTCCTGTGTTGGTACCAATCCTGACCTCCCTCCTAGGTATAGTGAAGCTCCTTTGTGTTTGCAGCAGAGGTCTGGGATTTTTTTTGATAAAAGAGGTAAAAAAGTGGTATTGCACAAATGCACAGCAGTGGTATTTTACCAGCAGCAGGTATCTAAGTGTGATGGGGGTTTGACATTTTCCCCTGATGCATGTCAAGCCCTGTCTTGAGAATCAGGCTGCAAATCAACTTCCATAGCTTGTAGCAGGTACTGATTACAGGCTGAACCATTTATTCCTTAAATTAAATGGAGCACACAGAGAATTTGAATTGACCACATAGTCAAATGGCAGCAGTTCTCCAGCTAGGTCCCCCAGGGCACACAGCCAGGCCTTGGCTTGCTTTTCTTTGTAGCCTAGATGGGCCTGAAAGAAACTAGTGATCATAGCCTCAGAGCCAAATGGGTTAATTCCTACAAGACTACAATAAGGACCTTTGGCAGAATGCACAGCAAAACAGCTTCTCTCTAGTGGCTCAGTAATGTGCTGCAGTGTCAGGAACAGTTTGTTTTTGGTACAGAAGAAGACTCTATGGGCTCTGTTGTCCCCTCTGCACACTTGCTTTTCCTTAGATAGGCACACAGCATGGAGAGGCTCAGACCACACTTCCCTCTACCTGGGATGTTCCTCCAGCCTCCTGTAAGTCCCAGTGCTGGCCATGAGCACGCTGTTGGCCAAAGCTGTCATTGACCCCAGATGGACTTGAGTCAGTCTCTGGTGTAGGTGATTTGCCGGTGTCATGTACTCCTGCACCAGCCCAAGCACAAGGCTTCACTGCAAGTGGTTTTGATGTTTATAGGAAAATACTGCTCTGCTTTGCCCATGCAGTCCTGCGGACACTAGCTTATCCTGGTGGCTTGTTGGTTGTGCAACAGTACTTCCTGTGCTACTTCTCTCTGTTCTCTAACCAGATAGTTTCTCTTCCACCAGTAACCACACAGGATGGATAAACAGAGACAGGGAAAGAGCCACCACTGGCTGAAATAGATTTTAAGAATTCTGGTTATAGTGCTGGGTTGTTTTTTTTTCTTTCTTTCTTTTTTTTTTTTTTTTTTTAAACACTTTTCTTTCTTTCCCCCCCCCCTTGGAACAAAATCTATTGCGAAATGAGTATATCTCAACTGTCCCTCGTTCCTCAGAGAGGTGGTGATGAGTTGGCTTTGGAAGGGAGGAGCATGTGGATGAAAGAGGTCTCTGGGGCATCATGGCCATGGAAACGCACAAGTTTGATGTTAGTGATTGTCACTGTTGGCTGCAGATACCTGCTCTGCACCTTCAGTCCTGAAGAAACAGGTACATGTGGAAGGTTTTTCTCATCTTTGCAGTTTTTCAACTGTGAATAAGAAAATAGGGGTTGGGAGCAGAGCTGGATGAATGGTGAGTTGTTTGGTTTGCTCTCTGGCCCCTCCCCCAAAATATGGAAAATAAATATAGGTCTAATGAAACTAAAAACAGAGGTTTCTTTGGGAAAAATGGATGTGTTTAGGAGGAAAATCCTTAAATTTTGCAAAATGTTTTTATTCAGTCCCAAACAGAATGCTTGGTGTTGCTTTATAAGCTGTTTATTTTTGTCCCCTTTCATTTTGGAAAAGAAAAAAAATCAAATCCAAACCATTTAATTTAGAAAATACCAAAGCAAAACATTTCACAGAATCACAAAATAGTTGAGGTTGGAAGGGACCTCTGGAGATCATCTAGTCCAGCCCCTCTGCTCAAAGCATGTTTAAATATGCTATACATTTCTGTTTTGAATTTTTGTCTGTGTTCACAATAGTTTCCCAAATTTGGCTTGAATTTCCAAACAGATCTTGTCCCTCACAAAAGGTATTTTGTGGGTTAACTTAATACTTACTGTTTTTCTATTTTCTGAGGCTTCTCTTTGGGACATCTATGTCCTTTCTGTCAACCTGGCAATGTATACTATCTTTAGACTCCATATACAAAGTGTTTCCCGGATGTCACAGATTTCACATAGGTCCTCTTTTCTTCTTCTGTATGGCTTTATATTTGCTTATTACAGCTCACTGCTTACTTGTGACTGAAAAAAATGTGGAAGCTCGTGGAAGCAAAACATGAGTAGCTGTTCTAAGAAGTAGTTACATACTGTCTAGTTGGCTTCCTACCTGTGTTCATACATCTCAAAATGCTGATTCATGTCTGCTGATGATTTACTAAAGTGACAAAATAATATCTGTTATTTATCCACTAACATTTTTGGCTAGGTGTTTAAAAAAAAATAATAAAAGAAAATATAAAGGAATAAAAAAAAAATATGGGGACTGATACCACATAAAGAGCAGCTGATGACCCAGAAACATGAATGACTAGGATGTCTCAGACTTGGATGTACCCCAAAGTTTATATAAAACCTAAAAAAATTGTTGCATTGGGAAAGTAATTTATTGGTGCCCACAATAGTTGGCACCTGAATTCCTACTAGTTAGGGGTGACTGCACTGTCTGAGCTGTCATTTTGACAGAGATTTTTAATGGTAATTGGTGTGATTTGGATACAAGCTGGAGCGATAAAATGGCTTTTGTCATATTTGCAGTCAGGAGGTGAGGTGCTGTGGGCAGGACTGAGAAAACCATCTTCTGCATCTCTATGCCAAGTGCACTAATGTAAAGTCTATGTGAAGGAAACCCCTACTCTTGCTTCCAGCACAGCATGAAACTTGCTCGTTCTTGGTGAAATGGAAAGACAATAATGGTTCTATCAGAAAACACAACTCAGCCCTTCTAGGTTGTTTTTAGTTTTGTTTTATTATTATTCTGTCAAGGATTTTAGTTTCCTATTCTGCCTTTTCTTATTGCAAGTCATAATAACAAGCTAAAACTTAGAGTTCCTTTGCAAAACTATGCCCTCATGCTTTCAGCTGGAGCAATTTTCCAACACTGACATGAGCTCACAAAATGTTAGTCTGACTCTAAATAAGATTTTTCCAGAGTTGGCTGAAGGTTTTGGCTTAGTTCTAGAATAAACTGATTTGGAAACCTTTCTGGAGTTGATTCTGGATAACCTGGCAGCATTTAAAGGATTTTTTAAAGTCATACATAATTTGCCCTTTCAAAATACTCAAGGCTTTTAAATTTCTCACCCTAGAAAATCTCTCTTTTCATCAAACGTCAGCTGTTTCCAATTGCTTCATTCTATTTTGGTCACCTATTCTCTTTTTTTCTTTCCCATGCATGACTAAATATCTTCTTTAAATCAACTTGAAGCAATTCGTTTTTCCATTCATCCACTCAGTTGTGCTGGTTTCTTTCCCCGTTGGAATGCTGCATGAATGTCATACATTGAAGGAGCAATACCATCTGTGTAGTCCTGAGTGCGGGAGTACTTGGCACCAGTTCTGCAGCTTAGTAAGTGAAAAACATGGAGACAGTTTCTGCATGTTTTAACTGGTTTATATCTTGCAGCTCTGAGCAGAAACACTGAGGCCATGGCAGCCCCACACAACAGCGTGATGCTCAGGTCCATGGTCTCATGGTAAGCATGCCAGAGCCTAATTCTGTCTCAGCTAAGCACTAAGCTGAAGCAAACTGGTCCTTTGGAGAGTCAGGCACGCTAAGCCCAGGAGTCAGGCCGTGCTGCTCCAGCTGTGCTTCTTGGGAGCAACTCCTGAGCTGTCTCTGTGCAGCGCTCAGCTGCCGGTTCAGATGTGCTGGCCTGCTCACAGCGATGGCACCGCTCTGTGCTTCTGCTCTCGTGCCTGCTGTGGATCTGCCATAAGAAATAGGTTACATTACTTTGTGAGTAGGTGACTGGATGCCTTGTTAAACGTGCAATGAGGTGCAGGGGCCAGCTCTTCTTGTAAGATGTGTCCACACAAGTCCTGCATCAAGCTCCAGTGACCAAGGAAGTGTTGCTGCTCCTCAGTCCTGCCAGCTCTGTAGTACCTAAATCTTGCTTTTGTCTTAATTTGCATAGCTGACAAGCACACATACTGCTCTTCAGTAACCTTGTTTTGTTTCCTTCAAATTAGAACGAAATTTCTCCAACCTTTGATCTCTTGTATAATATACGAACACCCACCAGTTTTCTGATTGATGTGTATGAGACACATGCATTTTCCTTTCAGTTGACAAACACAGAAGCTGAAGTTATCCAGAAAAAGGAAAAAAATCAAGCATAGGAAAAGGTTTGTTTTGTTTATTTTTTTGGTGGAGAGAGAGTATGCTGGAGACAGATTTGACAAAGTCAATCATCTAGGTTTTCATGTCAGCTGCATCCCAGCTCTAGCTCTTGTAGTCATGGCTGATCTAAACTATGCTGCACTCTTCAAGGGCAGGATTTAGGTTCAGGCCTGACAGAAGGCTCCAAGCACTAAAGTCTTTCTGTCCAGAGTGGGATATGTAAAGCTACATTTCCTCAGGATTTTTGCCAAATGACTAATCTTGGACCCTTTCAGGCATTCCAGCATGTCTGGTTAGTGGTTACTCTAGCCATCCTATCATGTTTTTGGGAACCGAATGTCTTGCACGCTAAAGCAAGGTGCATATTAAACAAGGGGTGCCTAAAGTGGATTTGGATGGTGTTAGCAGCCAGCACACAGTGGCTTTACATCAATGATAACCGTGTGAAGAGGAAGCACTGTGCATATACTCAAAGACAGAGATGCAGGGGAATCAGACCCCTTTCTACATAGTTCACTTTAAAGTAATGGGCAGGGGAGATAGCAAAGAGGAATCTTTAAACACAGTGAATTAATTAGTTAATTAACTCCTGTTTTCATTTTCATGCAAGTGACAACTACCTGTTATGCTCAGAGACGAGCTGATGAGACAGTGCTCTGCAGTGAGCCACTGCTCAAACAAGCATCACACTATTTACTTTAAAAAAGAGATCACTTTTTCTGTAAAAAGATCCTAAGCTTGTAGCCTGTTCTGTTCCATAGCCTTGCTTCTTCCAATTTACTAATGGACTCCCTAAAACTGGACTAATTATGGTGATTCCTTTTGTGGTGAATTGTGGTGAACCTTTGCATGGTTCATGGAGCTTTTTCAAGGCATACTCCAAAGGGCATTCAAGCATTATCTCATAGGATTTGCCTTTTTGTTTCAAAACCAGTAATATGTCCAGACACTGATCAGCTACTGTATGTAGCTCAAATGCTTTCCTGTAGCCAGTATATCTGCCAGGGGCTACTCCTGGTTCCTGTGAATGCTCCTTGGGTTTTCACTGTACATTTTACTTTGATGATAAATGATTGTGGTTTCAAAAGGCTAATCATAAGTGCTCTGCAGAAGTGATGTTCTGTCCAGGTAGTATGGTTTTATTTTAATTGTCTTTCTGGATCTAGCTTTGTTCTTAATAGTATGGAATAATGGGCCAAAGGTGGCACTGTGCAGGCTGTGTTGTGAGAGCTAAATTACATGACAAAATTTTCCTTGTGAACTTCCTTTTTCTTCTAATTCTCCTGACTCCTTTCTCCCCTTATATGGAAGCCCTTTGCTTTATATCTCCTTTTTGGCATCAGGGCTTTATGGGCTGGATCAGGTCACAGTACTCAGTTGTCTGACTGAGGCAGCATTGATATTCCAAGAGGATGAGGTGACCTCCATCACAGCCAGTTGTGTGAGGAGGGAGCCACATGCCAGTGAAATCCCAGTGGGTTCCCAGCCCGAGCTAATAAACAACATTGTTTTGTCTTTGTAGGTAACGCTGAATCTTCTTATAAATGTGTTAGATGTTGTGGTTACATGATTCTATTGTCTTTGTTGAGAATTACAGTCAGTAACTTGTTGTACCAGTGCAAGGAGGTATTGTCGTGCTCTAACGCATTGCTTGTAAAATATCAGGTGTTTGCACAGAGGAGGCTTAAAAGCTCTTTGTCAGGGTCCATGCACCCTGGCTAGCTAAGTCAAATTTCAAACTTATACAACTCAATACTCATTAAGAGAACTAAATAGCTGCTTTAAGTGGGAAGAATTAGAGGGGGCTGATGGCTGTGGACTCTACCCACCAGTTCCCTGACTGGCTGGCTGAGATGTGGAAGGGTTGGGGATTGTGTCCAGGGCAGTGCAGTGAGCCGTCCCAAGACATCAGACATGAGAACCGAGCTCAGCCCTCCCAGTTCCACTCTGCACCAGGAAGGGGAGGGAGTGCTCCAGCTGCATCCGGCCCCTCCATCTGGCCCACAGGAGGCCCTTGAAGTAAAAAACAAAATAAATTCCCTCCACCCTAGCAATTTTCTCCAAAGCAGATCGGCAAGCAGCAGGCCTATGTTCTGTGGCTTGCAGCAGGCATTTGTGAGCGTCCTAAGATGCCTGCGTTTTGATGACAATATCCCAAAGACATGCCTCTGGTGTTTTTTCTGTGGCCACAAACAACATTTGAAATACATCGCATAGAGGACCAAAATAATCTCCAATGGCTTCAGTGGAGTTGCTTCTAATCCTAGAGCTCCTTGTCTGGGTACCAGCACCCAAGCACTCCAAGCGATTTGGCTGCAGAGGGCCATAGCAGTCTGGGAGAGCACAGCAGCACACCTCTGTGCCTTGCTTCTCATCTAGGAAGAAGTGCTGTTCTCAAAAGTCCAGCTGTTGCACAGAAAATGCGAAAAGTTCCATGCTCAAACAAGAACTGGGAAGTCTTTTAAACCAGCAGAGCTAAGAAAATAGACAGAGATGAGACCTGTTCCCTTGTACCACTGCAAGGAAGTTCTCTGTGGGTTTTTGAGCTTCCCCCAAACTATATTATTCCTCATATGCAAGTCAGATACTGAGTAAACCCACTGCACACATATCCCAAGTGCACCAGCTCCTTTTTCTGAAATGGTTTCCTTTTGTAACAAAGCTGGGAGACATTCCTTTCTAGGAGCAACTAAATGCCATCTTGCTTAACTGTTACTAGCATTTTCGTGATAGATTGACCTTCAGAGAAATGTGCCCTTAAATAAGTATCAGAAAGTTGCTATGTTTAAAATCTTTTAGATGATCATTAGACAGTTCAAGCCTGTGACTGACATCAAGCAGTTTTTAATTGGTGCTGACCAAGATGTGCCAACTCTAGGAGAGGTAGAGCTTTACTGCAGAATCGTAGGTTATGGTAGAAGTACTTAAAAAATACAGAATTTTACTTGGCTGTAGTAACTATCTTAAGTATATGATTTCCAGAAACCACTGAAGTTTCAAAAGGTGGATACTGTGGTGAAGGGTGTCAGATTACAGCCTTGCTTCCAGGCAATGACAAACACTTCCTAGGTGACTTAGGGGAAGTCACTCAATTTATATTTTCCCATCTGTAAGGAATTAGAATAATAAATGAACTAATATTTATTATGTGTTTCAGTAAAAAAAAAAAAAAAAGGCAGTACAGCAGCTGTTCTAGGAAAAATCCAGGATTTCTTTAAACTCCTCTGAAGTTTTTTTTTTCACTAAAGTGGTTAATGAAGCTTGGATGTAGTGTATTCTAATGTGCATAATTTAGCTGAACACTTTAAATTCTTTTAGTTATATGGCTCTGCCTGTCTGTTTTTGTTTTACTTTTTTTTTCCACTGGTGAGCTCCATAATTGTTCCTCTTAGCCATAGTCACCTAAGGTCAGGCTGTACCTTGCTAAGGAGCTGAACTGCAAACAAGGCTAACTAGATCACGTGTCTCCAGCCCATTCCTGTTATTAATCCTCCCAAGTTCTGGGCCTAGCACTTGGCAGAGGAACAAAAGTAAACTTATCAGAAGTTCACATTCTCTTCAAGTGGAGGATGAGATGGGTAATTCCTGCCAGTTTTTTTAAAGAAGTTGTAGTACAGGAGCTACTTCAGATTTATTTCAGTAATGTGGGGGACACAACTGTATTTAAAGATCATTGTTTGTGCAGTGTGAATTTAGTCTGATAAAATTCTGTTTCTCTTCTCAAAATCTCTTTCAGTGCTTTCGTTAGTAAATGTGTTGTCATTGTAACAAATATGATGCTGGCTTTAAACTAATGAGAATATGGCCAAAGTACGTGCAGTTTATACTCTGACAGGAAGCTGGTCTGGGTATTTAGGTTTTGTCTGAAGTCTGCAGCACTACAAGGAATTTTTATTCCTGCTTCAGTCTCTGTCTTGCTAAGTCTCTGTTTAATTTACTTTCTCATCCTCCTGTAATTCTCACAGTCTTCCTCACTGCTTCAGTTCTTTGTTAAGTTCATTGCTTGGGAGCAGCCACAGCAAATTCAGATTGGAAAGCATAGCAAGGTTGATATTCTTTGTCCCCAGAGCCTCTGGCAACCCCAGACACTGCCAGAGCAACTCCATATGAGTACAAGGATCTAACACAAAATGCTATGCTGGGATGTATATGGGATCTATCTCCCCTAATGAAGGCAGCTCAAATAGCAGTATCAGATAAATGCCTCAGATGGGAAAGTACAACTGTAATTCTTAACATATTGATGTTATCAGTAGGTCACTATATTAAGATAATAAAAAATGTTTTAATGGGGCAAAATGGTATTAAAAAGTTTTCTTTCTTTCTTTCTTTCTTTCTTTCTTTCTTTCTTTCTTTCTTTCTTTCTTTCTTTCTTTCTTTCTTTCTTTCTTTCTTTCTTTCTTTCTTTCTTTCTTTCCTTCTTTCCTTCTTTCCTTCTTTCCTTCTTTCCTTCTTTCCTTCTTTCCTTCTTTCCTTCTTTCCTTCTTTCCTTCTTTCCTTCTTTCCTTCTTTCCTTCTTTCCTTCTTTCCTTCTTTCCTTCTGTCCTTCTTTCCTTCTTTCCTTCTTTCCTTCCTTCTTTCCTTCTTTCCTTCTTTCCTTCCTTCTTTCCTTCTTTCCTTCTTTCCTTCCTTCTTTCCTTCCTTCCTTCCTTCCTTCCTTTCTTTCTTTCTTTCTTTCTTTCATACATAAAGTTAGGAATCCTTAAAAGGGAGAAAACTGGCAGCCCTTATCTTTGAGTGTTTATATATTCCTCATATAGGCCAATATTTAGGTACATGCGGGAAAGTGCTTACAAAATATTTCTGATAAATAGCACAATACTTCTGAGACATGAGGGGAGGAGTTACTTGGCATGCTGTGGGATGGCTTGTTGTGTTCAGGCTTCCCCTCCAAGTTGCTGTGACAGTGTGCAAACTATGCTGGTTGGTACTGGAGAGGTACAGCCCAGCAGTCCAGCTGGGTCTTGGTGTAATCAGCAGTGGCTATGAATTAGTGGCATTCCCAGATAGTCTAGTATAAAGCTGAAATGAATAGTGTTTGACAGAGAGGAAGGGGAAATCAAATAATGCTTCTGCTGTGGACTGGAGATTGTAATGATGTCCACACACCTAAAGAGCACATCTAAAGTCTCGTTGCTTAGAAATAGCAAAACTACATTATTACCTGCGTTGACATTGAAGTGTAATTTCCAAGACTGTATACCTAGTAGATTGTCCTAAACAATTCTGAAATGTTTAGCACATCCATCTTTCCCTCTAATGGCCAAAACTTTTAGGACTAGCAGGAAGGTTTTAAAAATGTGGCTAATGCTGTGTTAAGATGAGTATTGCAGCATTGTGCTAATGTACAAGAAGCTGAAACTAAAGGCAGTGAGCAAAAGTGGAGGTGGCTGATCTAATGGAGTTCTCTGTACTAATGAAAATGCAAAACTGCAATAAATAGCCAAATGAAGTAAAGCAAATATGATTTAAAATTATCTCTGTTTGCCCAATTGCCATGTTGTGACCATGAAGGAGAGCTTTAAAAGGGACTCTGGGTACTAGCCTCACTGCATTGGAGATAAAAAATCAGTAGGTGTGAAAAAGTCTGGGTTTTCTTGGAAAAAAAATCTTGTGGTGAAAAATGTCTCCTCTGTTTGACCAGCACTAAAAGCCTGTAACTGAGGCTTGAATCAACAAACCATTAAGGGCTGCAGTGAGGTGATGCCATTATGCTGCTGTCACAAGGAGCTGTGAGCTCCTCCAGGTGTAGCTGCCCACCCTGCCCAGGATGCTGTGACAGCCCTGGACATTTCCTGGGCCCTTTGTGTCCCAGAAAATCACCTTTTGGTGAGATTTCATTTTTCTCTTCTGCACTTTAAGGGACAGCCAACATATCTACCCTGTAAATGAATAAACAAGAATGTGTTTTACAAAGCACATGCAATCAAAGGATCTGATCCCTCTTACCTGTACCTGTGTGTCAGTCATTTCTGAGTGTCTAATGTTGCAGGAAATTTGTACAATGCTGGATATCTCTAACTATCACTATAGGTTAGTACCTTTTTTCTGTTCTTAGGTGTGCAACAACTTGCACTGCCAGTAGGGAAAAGTTTTCATTTCTCTGGTTTGTTTTGTAAAAAAAGCATCTGCATGAAAGAAGTTGATGTGTTATACTTAAAATGTGTACCTGCAGTCTTCTCTTCAAGCACAGCACTTCCAAACAGCCCTTGGATACTTTGTCCTGTTATTTATCTTATAATATTAATACAAACTTGAACAGAAATGCTATGAGGGATGTAATCTGCTATAGTACTTTTTTCTTCTTTAATTTGTTTTTCTTTTTGATAATCTATTACATAATCAGTGAAATTCCTCACAGCTGGATGCATAGTTTCCACTGCGAGATGCCTCCAGCTTTTTTTTTTTTTTTTTTTTTTTTTTTTTAAATGAGCAAGCAGTTTACAAATCTAAAGTGAAAAACTTTTGGGAATGGGGCCTGGCCCTGTATCCTCTCACTGCTTGCTGATCCAAGATAGTGGGAAAACTGGGACTGGGCTTCTGCCTAGACACTAAATTAGTTGTGGCTGTAAGAGACCTGTTACATCTCTCCTCTCTCCATCTTTATGGGGAGTTTGGTAGGGAGCTGAATGGTTCCTTGCTTAGTCAGGGTAGTCTGCTGCTCTTTTGCAGGGAAACCCGCAAGAGGAGGCAAGTGTCCTGATGTCCCTCTCCCACAGCTTCCTAGAATTCCCCCCTGAATGAGGGTGAGTGAGCCAGGGCGAAGGACCCAGCAAGGTTTGCCTGCCTCTGCATGATGTATGGGCTGGCAAGGGCATGAAGTGGATAGTGAGCAAGTAAGATGGCAACTCTGAGTGCAGTTAGTGAGGAATAACACCCAATACTAACCATAAATGAGTCTCTAGGTAATCAGCAACAGCTGAGTACCAGACAGCTGCAATTGCTGCCTGCCTCTGTGTAGCAGGAGTCTGTACGCTTGCTCAACCTGCTGTGGGTGAGCTGTACTTAGACTGTTATCTCTTGTAGTATATTTCTTGAATACCTGTATTTCTCCCCAGTGGAAAACTGGTTTTGCTGGGATTTGCTGCTCTTGCTGAAAACAAGCATGGTTGCATTTAGAAGAAGCTTTTGTGGTGAGGCTACTGCAAGTGTTTTAGTAAGCATCTTGTGTAGCAGACATCCTTTATTTTTTCTTCTCACTTTAACTTTGCCTTTGGAAAGGCCACATAGCTTTTCCCATGTGAATTTGTGAAATGAAGAGTTAGTTTCCTTTCAAAAGGATAATCACTTTAGATCAGATTTTGAAGTCCTCAGGACTCAGAGATTTTTTTTATTTTTTATTTTTTTCCAAAAAGTGGTTATTTCTTTTGGTACCTGAAACTGTTGAAAGGAAGATGTGATTTTTAGGTGTTTATACCAGCTGAGCAAGAGGAAGGTGGTGTGCATGGGGCTCTGAGGGGATGTCATGTGCATGGGATGATCATGACCTTCTCAATTTACTCTGACACTTGCCTAGTGAACTTGCAGGAGAGCACACAAGTTCTTTTGTTAGTGCTTGCTATTGTGACCATGTTGCAGAGCCTGTCAACCCCTGCAGTCCCCAGCTGTGCTGGCTGGAACCATAATTCACAGAAACTGCCAAGTGCTGTTCTGCTTAATATGACAGATCCTTCCGTGATAGCTGTGCTACAGCCAGCCCTGGTGAGCCTGTTGGGAAGGACAGTGCCCATGTGGGCAAGATTTATGTTTCCTAAGGCTGTGGTAAGTAAGCCTGCAAGCACTGCCTTCCCCTTCTCAAAAACTCCTGACGCATCCTGAGAGAGTCTCTTTGGTTTGGTTTGGGTTTTGTTTGTTGTGTGTTTGGTTTTGTTTTGTTTTGTTTTGTTTTTTGTTGTTCTTTTTAATAGCTGTCCCCAGTAAACTTACATGGCCTGGTTTCTCCACCTGCCCTCAGTGTGGTTTCTTCTTATCTCTCCCCCAAGTTGTCACCTCCTTTTGCAATTCTTGTGGTGTCGCTCTTCCTGCTGCTCAGCTGCATGTGCAGACAGCTATAAAATGGGGTTTACAAGACTCATGATCCATGAAGGCTGTGCCATGGCACTGCAGAGGTCGTATTCTTGGACATTCCTCCTTATAGCTGTCCGCACGCAGAGCTGTATGCAGGCAAGTGGCAGTGAATGCAGCTTCCCTGATGAGAGCTTACTGAAACAAGAATACCATTGGAAAAATAGTGTGAATCATGAATGAAACATTACCCACAGAGCCTGATTGCAATGTAAGAACTGAATGTGAACCATTCCTGGAAAAAGGGGTGCATTTGGAGAGAGTAATAAATTGCACAACCATCTCTGGGTTATCCATTTGATGGTAGGGTATACTTCTCTTGGTTAATTAAGGGTTCAACTTCTTGCATATGTAAGGATACAGCTTTGCTCCACAGGAAGAGCTAACATCAGGGAGGGACTGTAGATAGTCAAGTATGACTGAGTGTATTTAAAGGTATTTGTTTGGCCCAAAGAAAAGACATGTACTGGAGAATACAGCTGACAGTTGTTAAGTATTCAGATGAGGTCCAGTTCCCTGTCTTATATTCAGGCATGTTTGCAGGAGGAATTTTTCGGATGTTTGAGTGATCTAGGAACATAAATCTTACAGCCAGTACATGGGGTTCTTTGCTATTGTGAATATATAATAAATTACTACTCAGTAAGGCTATGGAAATGGATCTGTTTCTTAAATAATAAATTCAGCAACCATGAAAGTTGTCTGTTTTGCAGGTGTACAGCTTGTCTTAAAGAGTAATTTTAGAAAGTTTTTCATCTCCTGCTGCTGCCATACTGCAGGGCTGAGTTTCTAGCTCTGTATTTTGATGTTTTCTTTGCCACTCTTTGTCTGTCTCTGGGAAGCGTTAAGGATGCTGGCTGGGGAGGGAAGGCTGCTGGGCACTAGCACTGCTGCTGCATAAATCTTACAGCCAGTACATGGGGTTCTTTGCTATTGTGAATATATAATAAATTACTACTCAGTAAGGCTATGGAAATGGATCTGTTTCTTAAATAATAAATTCAGCAACCATGAAAGTTGTCTGTTTTGCAGGTGTACAGCTTGTCTTAAAGAGTAATTTTAGAAAGTTTTTCATCTCCTGCTGCTGCCATACTGCAGGGCTGAGTTTCTAGCTCTGTATTTTGATGTTTTCTTTGCCACTCTTTGTCTGTCTCTGGGAAGCGTTAAGGATGCTGGCTGGGGAGGGAAGGCTGCTGGCCACTAGCACTGTTGCTGAACCAGGAGCAAGTAAGAAAGTGGCTCTGGGCAGGAGGCACTGGGGACCTGGGAGAGTGGACATGGGTAGAGAGTCTGAGAGTCTGTGATTTTGATAGCCTTTCTTGAATGACTCTTGACTCATTAGCCTCAGCTGATCTTTTAGCTGCTGGGTTACACTGACAAAGACTAAGAGCTCATCCTTCTAGCTTTGATGACCGAAGAAAACTGACCTACTAATGGAGGAGCAAAGTTGCTTGTTTATTTTACTGATTTTCTTCTGCTTTCTCTTACTGGGTCAAGGCAGGCTACAATGTGATATAGGTTGTTATCACATCAGGAACCAACTTATGGGTCTGAAGCATCCCAAGGCTGTCACTCTTGGGTGGGCCAGAGGCTGACCTAGCTAAGAGGAGGGATACAATACCCTTGGAAAACTGAGGGACAACAGGCAGCAAGGCCTGTAGGCCTTGTCAGTAAGAATTTGGTATACCACCCCAACTGAGTGGGATAATTTTTCTATCGCAAGGACCAGTTCTCATCCTTGGTTTAGTAAATCACCATCTGCAAGTTTTGCATACTAAATGCATGTGAGTTAGCTTAAAAATACTTAGGAAGAGAGGGAAACAGCTAATTCTCTATGGTCACAGCTAGCTGCATGGCACTATATATCCAGATAGATAATCCTACTTCTGAAGCACAGGATAATTATAGGGGAGTGAGTGGGGATGACAGGGCTTTGTTTCTCCTTTCCCCTTTTTTGGGTGACTGGAGGCAAGGCCAGGAGAAGGGAGCTGGTGGAGGCTGCTTTGGCAGCAGCCGCTCACAGAACACTCCTCTTACCTCTAAGCTCCCAGCTTTTTTCTCCCAGAAATAGTGTCTATCCTGCTGATCACTGAGCTGCAGTGAGTGTGATGTGTAAACTACAGCTGCAAAACCTATTTTGACACCAGTTACAATGATGAAGCTTGTACATACATGAAGTATCTGAGCTTTATGCTCAAATGTCTTTGGTGCTAGAGTTGAAAAATTTGCTGACTTAGACTGTCCTGAGGGCCCTGATTTCCAAGTGGTACAGACAATTGCCTGTGTTCTGCAATCACAGTTATGCAACAGCAGCAAACTAGACAGCCTGCCAGGCCTTCAGTGCAGTGCTCCTGTTGATTGCTGTTGGGGTTTTCAGGACATGAGGAAAGCGATGCATAAAAAAAAAACTCCTTGTACTTTTGTACATTCTAGGACATGGGGACAGTCTTCTTGGGATAACTTTTATACTTGCCTTGTGTCACCTGGAAATGCCCAATCCCAGGATACCTACTTGTTCATATACACAAACAAGTAGATGTACCCCAGCCCCAGCCTCCTTGTGGGGAGTAATGCTGGTACTAACCTGTGGCTAATGCAGAATATGGTCACTGTTTTCTAGAACATCTTGAGGCTGGAGAGAAGAGCTTTGTCACTGCTTACATGTGTCAGTAGTTAGCAATGTAGAGTCCATTCAGCTGGTTATGTCCTGGCACATTTTCCACAGTTTCTCCTCCTCCTCCCCACTGCCTCCCTCGCTGGCCTAGAGACCAGCAGGATTGCCTAACTTTTCAGGAGGCCAGAAGACACAGTTGGAACATACAGCTGACTTGGTGGCAGAAGCAATTAAAACTACATAGAGTAAGCTTTTATCAAGATTACTGCCTTGTGCTTATAGGTCTGCAGGCACCCTTGCTCTGCCATTGCTGGAAAAACACCACTTAAAAACACACTGGTATTTGTTGTTAGGGTGGATGTTAGTCCATAGTTTCTTCTGCATAATTCTGCCTGTCAGTGCCTTGGGCAGTGAAATACTATCAGAACTGGATCTTGGCACCAAACTCTCTCTCTAGGCCTTCATATGCATTCTTGGGTACCTGGACAGGACTGAGTTGTCCCACAGTGCTCATGCACGATGGGAAATGGTCAAATGCTGTAGGAAATGGATGCATACTGCTACATCAAGGGGAAGTCCTTTGGCTTATGGAAATTTGGAGGGAGAGAGCAAGCATGGAGAACAGTGGGGGAAATCTGGAAGTCAGTGAGCTGTTCGGTCTCTTATAAAAAAATGGAGGATCCAATATCATTTATCTATGAGACAGACTGGGAAGTGGCTGAATGCTGCAAGTGTCAACCTTTTTAAAATTTTGAGCTTTTGTATTTGTTCTCTAAATACTTTGTTCTTCCACAGCACCCACTTGTCTACAGACCGAGCTGATAGCAATAATTCCAAGCTCTTTCCTAGCCTTCTTTCTTATTCTGCAGTCTTGAATGAAATTCAACCTTATTCTCCATAAATAACCTTACTCATTCCCCAGCTGTCTCCTAGAGCTCTCTGACCTCTTACTTACTGACTCTGTACTGACCTTGCACTTCCCCCACAGCCCTCATCAGCCAGTGTCTACGCTCCTATTCTTCCTCTGCTCTTTTGCACTATTTCATTTACTTGAATAATAGGGCCCACCATTTCCTGAGCTGCACTTCAGCAAATAATCTTGAACAAGCCCCTTTATCCACTGGGTTCATGTAGTGTAGTGACAAATAACTACTATAGGCAATTATTTTGATGTTTTCATCCCTTCTCTCTAGGATGTGAGTAAATCTATACTTCCAACTTCATTTTTCTATTGGCCATAAAAAACAGAACCAATGTATTCAAATTGAAAAGAAACAAGAGAAAGCCAGTGCCAGAATCTTGTTTCAATAGAAAATTGTGTCTTTAGTTGGATTTTCATTAGTGAAGCAGCAACTCTAGTGATTTCTCAGTGGCTTTTATTCAACTACTAGGAGATGATTCAGGCATTTTGTGCTCACCTTATCCTCCTATTCAAGGGAGGATAAGCAGTGTGAGTTCTCATCTGAAAAAATTTCAAATGGAGGCTTATTATTGTTTTGCTTGAAGTTAGCCTGTAGATAGAAATAATCAGAAATAATCTGCTTAGGGTCAGTGTGGAAAAACTTCTGGAAAAGGGCAAGAAGTTGATGCATGTCAGATCTGGATGTACACTTTATTGGTTTGTCATGCTATTGAACAAAGCATTTTTCATCTACCTCCATTGTTTGTTTGTCTGTCATTTGGATAAACTAAAGTATGGGTTGAACAGGAATGTGTTTGCCTCCAAAATGGAAATCAGAGATGTTTTTAGTATTGATATTTTTATGAAATGACAACATGAAATGTACATTTCAACTTTGTGTAGCTGCAAATCAAACCCATTTGTTTTACAAAGTAGAAAGCTTAACTCTAGGTGTCAGCACTGCAAACTGAATGTGAAGCTCTGAAAATGAAGTTTCGCTGTCTCTGACTCCTCCAGTCCCAGCAGAAATAAAGTGCAGTAGTAGTTTTGCTGACAGATCCATTAAGGCTGAAAGAGAGCCCACACTTGTGGTTAAGGGCACAAGTAGAAATTGCAGCATTCTTTCCTTACACAGCCTCTTTCTAGCTGCACTGAAGTGTGTTCTTATGAATGGGGTCTAGTAAATAATGTTTAGCATAGAGGAGAGAATGAGAAGAAGATCCCTCTCCAAACAAAGGCCACTGTTTAAAGCAGGTATGGTAAGCCTTTTGCTTCATTTATTGTTAAGTGCTTATCTTAAGCGGGCATCCGAAGTGATGAGAGAGCACAGGAAGCTGGAGTCTTTTTCTGGTTCTAACAGGCAATATAGATCAGCTAAATTAATGGTGTGGATGAAGTTTATGTGACTATTGCTGATATTTGAAACTGCACAGTAGCACAGAGGTCGGAGAAGGAAAGACTTGATTTTCCAGCCTTTAACGCTAGCAATTACGAGAAGTAAATAAAAGCATTTTGACAGTGCAAGTACTGTGGTTATCCTGAAAAACCACATTTCTCAAAAGCACTGACTTTTGGGTTTGCATCTCCTAGCCTTATAAGGGGCTCTCATCTGCCTCAAGTGATGCTGTTATGTATATGAATTAAGAGCTTTTTTTTCCATTCTTGCTGTCATAGTCATAACTTATCTGTGTATTTTGCTCTTAATTGTGACCTGATGACATTTTTTCATGTAGTCAAGGTGTGGTTCAATGGGTGACAGTTCTGTATGACGGAAGTGCTTATGCTGACAGGGAAGCACAAAAGCCTTCATGATACAAATTTGGAGTAATTTAAATAGTTTCCCTTCTGTGAGACATAATTTTCCTTCCTCAGACACTGGAGCTTATCGACAAAAGTAATGTATCTCATATTTGGTTTTCTCCATGCTTGTAAATACAAAGTTTGATTCGGCTTTTCCTGACCTACAGTTGCTTAAGCTGTTCTGTGGCTACCGCAAACAGGCAGTGCTTGGAGAAGCACCTCTGCGAGTCATGGAGACTAAAGGTTGGCAGAGCTACAAATGACATTGCGAAGAAAGTGAAAGACACGTGTGCAGCTTGAATCAGGTTGTGTGTGGTGTGTGGCCAAGTAAGGCCACAAGGGCCGTGTGTCTGTTGTTGAACCTGAGCTGCGCTTCAGCTGGTCCTTCTGAAGCACACATTGTCCATAGCAGTAACTTTTCCTGCACTGCGTGTGACGTTTTAAAGGACTTTACTCCATTTTCTCTCTTAGTGTACATACAGACATCTAGTCTCACAACACATCTATATAATGTAGAAGTATAGTTACTTCCATATAATATGGAAACAGAAAGTGTCTTTTTTTAACATAAATATTCCCAAAAACGTCTGTCTGCAGTTCACTTTCCCAGCCCTAGGGTCTGGGTCTACCTGTATAGCACCATCTTCTCTTTTCTCTTTGCTTTCAAAAATATTTTCAGGGCAATCGGCATGGGCAGAGTTGAAAAGGAACATGATGGGGAGCAACACCAGGGTCTGGGCTCAGGCTGTTTTCCAGTTCCTGAAGAATAGCCCTCAGTGTCTCTACACTCTTTGTACTGAGCTGAGCTTCTAGTTCAAAGGACGCTGGGTTACAAATTCTGCTGGCACATATCGCTGTTGGTTTGCTGTGGTGTTTTTTTGTTTTGTTTTTAAATCAAGAGAAATAACTGAAGTGGGCTCGAAATGGCTGTCGCGGTGCAAGCACAGGGGTGCTCTGGCTCCATGTGCCACGGCTGAAAGGCTCTTCCTCTGCCTTGCCCGGCTGCGGGGGGCTGAGTGGAGCAGCCATGGGGGGAGGAGGGGGGC
>NW_009952711.1:8906822-8964214 GCF_000747805.2 Chaetura pelagica
TTTTTTTAATTTTTATTGCTTCTCCCCAGACGGAAAGAAAACCCTACCAAGATTCTCAGATGGCTTAGAAAAATTAATAATAATCTGTGAAAATATGAAGTCGACCGGTTCTTGATTTTCCCCCCTTCCCTCCCCTCCAGCTCCCCAGCCCACTGCTGAGATTGAGATAAAAGGACCCGTCTCCTGGAGGACGAGGAGAACAGACACGTTTCTGGTGGTGTAGAAGGGACCGATGGCAATGCTTCAGAGTGTAGCGGAAACGCAGGAAAGAGATTCAACCTGTTAACAAAAAAATTAAGCAGGGGGAAACTACCAACGGGAAGGAAAGAGATATATATATACACGTATATATATACAATTTAGAAGTATTCCCCAGGTGGCCACAAAGCATGGGCTGTGCTCCAAGCATCCACATCTCTGACAGCAGAGTGGTCTATCACAGTAGCAAAGAGTCTGAGGAGTGCAATTCCCCTCACCAGACCAACACAACCATGTCTCAACAGCAGCAAGGCAACCCCGTCCCAGGATTATTCATTAAATCCTCCAACACTTATAAGGTGAGGACTAATTCCTCTAAGAAAGACAAGAGGGAGAACAGCCAGAGCATGGAGACAGAGACCCAGACCAGCAGATCCAGTGTTAAGGTAAAGAGGGTGCAAAACATAAGCACTGTTTCTCTCAGAACAGGAGTTGGCTGTAGAGGTTTAACCCAAGGAGTCTCCCTGCTGAAGCGATATGTTGTGGGGGAGCTTTTCCTGGCTTCAGCTGCTTTCGTTTATAAACTAATGAGCCTCATGAAATGACTTTATAGGTGTACCCAAGACTTTTTCTTCATTCCACTAAACGAGTGTTCCTTATGCCGGAAGGAGAGCCGTGTCAGTTGTTAAGGCCAGGGGGTCTTGCGGAGGGCCGGTCGGTCCCTGGTGGGGCTCCACCGTGCGTGGGAGCTGCGCTGCACTGACTCCTGTTTCCTACATGTTTGTTTGTGCTGGGTCGTCCAGTGTGGCTGTTTGTGCTTGTCTTGTTTGAAAGCAGAGGCAAATCGCAGTGTGAAGCGATCTGCTAGCTGGGCTGATCAATTTGCATACCTCTTTCATTCAGAAGGGTGAAAGGAGAGCGACAGTGGTTTTTGCTCTGGGTACTGATTTACATTAACAACTTGTTGACCTTGTCTGTTGCTGCAAATAGGGTATATTTGGGAGGTTTTTTTTGCACGTGTGTTGGCGTGCATAATTCTGTGTAGAGATAGAACACAATGCTGTATGACGTTGACAGACACGTACCGAAAAAGACTATAATTTGTGATTTTTAATCTTTGTAAAGTGAGAGAGTGGTGTGGAGTTCCTACTTGTCTGTTTACTTTCTGCTGATGGCCTGTTTGTTTACAGATTGTGCTTTAATTCCTAATGCCACAGGTTTTGATTGTTCCATACCTTTGTCTTTTTTTCGGCAACTATCTTATTTTGTAAAAATAAGCAATTGTAATTATGAAAATAATCAAATTGCAGCAGCCACGGGGATATTATATAACATGTCTGATCTGCTTTGGGTTACTGTGATAAGAACGGAGATAGACATGCTGTAAATGTAAGATACAGGCTTGAGATGCAGGCAAGAACTAGCTAAATGTCAATCGTTTTGCAGACTCACAGAAAATCTAATTATTTGAAGTTTTATTAGGATTTTTACGTGCTCATTAAGACGGCTTCTAGAGTATTGACCTGGAATTATTTTCTTCAATACTGTGGGTGATTTTCTTCAATTGTTTTCCCTCAGTAATCCCAGCTCATAGAAGTTTAAAAGAAGTCCAGAAAATGAGAAGACATTTGTTAATTTCTCCTCCAACTCACTACTTAAAAGTACCTAAGGCAGAACATGAAGCAGACTGGTGTTATACTAAGCTAAATTTTTGTGTTAATAACATTGTACAGGAAACTGAACTTTACGGCCCTGTTCACACACGATAGACTTGCTTATGGCATATTTAACAGGGTAAGCATAGTAAGCAGACTGAAGTTGCCATCAGAATTGTTTTGCTAGCTGAATTTTTAATTGTGATTATATTTGCACATTACAAAATATAAATCAGAAATATTCTTAAAACCTTTTATTCTATGAATTTGTCTTCCATGTGCTTGCTTATGGGGAAAAAACAACAGCTCCAGAAACCTCTTTTCAGAAGCATGCCTGGAAAACAGTCTTAGTTTTGTTAAATTTTGTTGTTTGATTTAAAAAACTTGGTAAAATCCTTGTTAGAGTGTTTAGATAATTCAGCCAGATGCTATATGGCTGGTGTTGTTCATATGCATACTGTAATCTCATTGGCAGTCATTCTGATTTTTGTCACTGAAGTCATATTTTCTGCTCTTGTCATCGCTCTAAGCACATTGCTGTGAAATTATGGCTTTTGAGAAATGAGAATGGAATTCTGTTTGCAATCAGCCAAATACAAAATCTGTTGGACACATCTCATCCGCATGATTTTCATGTGCAGAATCCCATAATACTCCTTAGAGCTATAAAGCAGCATGGTATTTCATACTCTGCTTTTATAACTTGTGTATATAGTATGATCAGATTTACAGTTCTTAGTGTGCTAGATAACTGTGGTGTCTTGGAGATTGTGCTGGAGAGGGGGCCAGGCTGTCACTGGAGAGCAGTTTCCACAGCACCATGAAGTTGTTTGGAAAGAAACCAAGTGTGAGGATAGTGAAGATAAGGGACAGGAGCCTGAAATCTCTGAAGCTAAAATGACCATTGAGCAGAAGGTTGTGCTGTTTTGGAGTTGAAAGGATTTTTTATTTGAGGAAGAATGGTATGAATTAGGGTGCTACTAGGAGCTATTGCTATTCTTCAGAGTGCCTAGTGCACACTTTATGGCCCCTGGGTACCCTCACACAAAGAGAAGATGATACAAACTTTTTGTGCTTTGGCCAATGGGGATGCTGTTAGAATTTGTGTGAATAGCCACTAACTTGCTTGAATGATATTTTCACTTGATTTCAGGGCACTTTAATTGAAATTCATTCACATTCTTTTGTTGTATAGGCACACATTTAAGCCAAGAAACTCCTGTGCGAGAGCTAAGTACAAAACTTGGCTTGTGTGTAAATGTTATATTTTCACTTTGTCTGGCACTGGCATTAAGTTTATTAAAGTCCATATAATCGGTAGCGCAATAACGTTTATTGAATCAGTTTGTTAGCTAGAGTGCACATTTTTCAAGTCAGAAAGTGTCATAAAAAGAAATAATGCATGCTAACTGTAAAATGGCTTTATATTTATTGCTAATTAGTCCCCAGACTTATTCTGGCTTTGCATTTATTACTTATTGTATCTTTCTTCTGGTCTAATAGCACAGGATCATTTCTGGGTGTGTGGTGTGAGCATACTACATATTGCATCAATTTACAAGCTGTAGCTAAAAGAGTTACCTCTTCTTTCCTAATACGGCAAAACCTAAGTTTATCCATAGCAAATTTACAGAGCACACCTGAAAGTGTGTGTGTGCAGAGAGACATGCTATTATACCTGTTTCTGGTGTATATGAGTATGGTGGTAGTATATGAGAAATGGAGCAGCCCTTTTAATACATTCTATATGGTCATGGTATCTGTATCTTCCTCCTTAATTAGTATTTTCATACGTGGCTTTCATTGGAAAATTTTTGAGCAACTTGGGATAAGTGCTGTGTCTAAAAAATGAACCAGCCATGAAAACGATTCCCGTAATTTTCTATGTATCAACTCTGCAGCTTAAACTTTGTACTTTTCTCAGTGAAAGAGGAGCAAGACTTTGATGCAGTAACAGTGACTGAGGTTTGATTATCCAGTGCTACATGAAGAATATCAAATTACACCCATTACTGTTGCAAAGGAGAGTTCTCATGTTTTGGTTTTTTTTCAGCTCTAAAAATCTCCAGAAAGTGGACTCCAAATTGTGATAGCTTTTTTCATATGTATTAGTGATGGTTTTTTTTACAGACATTTGTGTTGTCCAATTTGTGGCAAATGTACTTGACTTTATAGGAACCTGCTTAAACACCTTTAGAATAATACCTCTGTTTAATCTATAGTGTAAGTGGAGTAAGTGTTGGAATGGTATAAGCACCTCATGGGCATTTCTTTAAAATTGGCTTGGGTATTCATAAGCATATGCTGTGTTAACATCACATGTGTGTCACTCTTCTGTAGTGCACTAATACACATTGTAACACATCCACTGCACATATATTTTGCCCTGTCATACTTCTACGTATGTGAGATTTCCTTCCTCTTCTCCTGTATAACTCTCCCTGTCATGTATATTTAACAGAGAAATATGTGCATTTGGTTGCAAGGGGGTCAGAGAGTAAAACCAAGCTTCCTTTATTTTAAATTAAAGGTAATCCTAAACCAGCAGAGCTAAATGTAAAATAGCCTTTTGATTTGTCAGCCAATAGTGGGACAGCCAGTTTAAATCCTTGGCCCTACACCCAGTAAGTTCTTTTTAATTCAAACTCTGTGAAACTGCCCAAGAATTTTGTCACAGCAAACCAGTGGTTGCATAATTCTGTATATAGGAGGCTGTACACTAAACTTGTACCTGCAGTACTAAAGTGGATCTCACTTCAGCATTTAACAGCACATTATTTAGTCCGTTAAGCTGTCTGCTCTTTTCCTGTCTGTCTGGTAATCCCTTCCCCTTGGAACTATCAAGTTCTCCCTCCCTTTGAAACTCCCACATGTACTGTCCATGCTTCCACTGAGGCTATCCACCCTTTCTTGATTCCTCCCTGTTCCCACTGAAACTGTCCTCAATCATTTTCCCGACAAACATCCCATCTCCATTTCCCTCCCACTACCACTGACGTCAGTCCTCCTGTATAGAGATCCTTGCTCCCACTGAGAGGATCCTTCCCACGCTGAGATACACAAACTTCTCTCAATCTTGACAGCTCTAGACTTTCAGGCTGATGCTCTTTGAATTGTTGCAAGGCAGGAACCTTTTTCTCCAGGGGATTGAAATCTAATTTTTTTAATGGTATGAAGTGAACTGTTATAGTAGCCCTAACACTGCGTTCATGTTTAAGTCTATTTTTTTATCTTTACCTTTTAATTTCCTGTTGTTTGTAATGTAAACTGGAAAAAATGCCAAACTGTAAATCACTCACAGCATATTGATTACTACATGACTAAGATAGCACAAGCTGTGTTTTCAATTTTTAAAGCAATTCGTTGGTACCTTTCCTGGTCATGTGGACCAGTTAATGCAAAATGTGTCACTGTATCTGAGGGCAATCCCTTCTGTGACTGAGATGAGCAAAGTTAGACCCTGAATTTTTTGAGTACTTATTGTTGGTAAAAACTTCACCAAAACTCTTTCCAGCTGTAAATTCATCTGCAGGATGCCAAACACTAACTTCTGCCTGCACTTTACATTGCCCCTGGTCTGAGCTTGCTTTGTGTCTCTTCCCTGGCCTTTTTAGGTAGTTTCTAAGCCTCTCTTTCTGCCACCTGAATGTGTCAATAGAAGAAGTATTAAAAACAAACCTTTATTTCTACAGTTCTAGGTGTTTATCTTATTGTGTGGTACTCTTTGTATTCTTAATTGTATGGCTCAGATTGAAGTGTAAGTACACCCACCGTGAGAAATTTTCTAGTTGTAGAATGTATAAGCTAGGCAGAAGCACGGGAGGTGATATCCTTGCTAGTTCTCCCTCCCTTTCTACCATTTCCAGTATCACATGTGGTGTGAAATTCCAGAGCAAGGTTCTAGCATTGCCTTGCTATTTAAGGTGCCAGCAATTCAGATTTTACACCCTAAATGCTAAATCTAAATATAAATTAGGATATGAAGTAGTGGAAACTAGTGACAGATACTTCATGACCAATGAATTTTTTATTAGAAGGTGCTTACATTTTATGTAGAAGGAGATGAAGGATGAAGATGAATAATGTCTCATTAAGAAAGTTGCTCATAGTCAAGTTGAGGCTTAGAAAAAATACTGTTTGGAAACTGTTTGCTTTAATGCATGCTTTCATATCTGTCCTTCATGTTCAAGTAAGTGTCCATGTCAAGAAAATGAGACATATTTGAAAGAGAATTATTTTTAACATCCATGATCCATTAAATTGTGTGATATCCAACAGTTGCCTCTACCAACAGTGATAAATTGCTGTTTTACTTTAGTTGTTGTATGAACTTTTGTTTACCTCTCTTGGTTGTGACCTTGAGAAAGGACTCCAGAATTGGATTTCTTAAGCAATAATAACTGCACGGAAAATAATCCACTTTTAAAGCACCAGGAATGCCAACTGACTTTCAAATATGTCCTCAAAGAGGAAAAAAATATTTAGAGGAATGGACAGATAAAGCTCTTGTTAGCACTCAGGAAAAAGTGGAAGAAACCTAAAACAAGTATGGTAATGAGCAGAGTGGCCCCAAGGTGCAATTGTTTCAGTACAAGCTTTACATAAGTTGCCATTTTGTCAGGGGACCACAGAAGCACCTGCACACGTAATACAATTTAGCATTGTGTTCTATTTTGGTGGTGTGTATGGATATAATATGTCCACGTTGTAAACTGCTTTACCAGCCATTGGATGGAATGAAAACATTGTTAGCAGTGTTTCTGAGATTGCACGTAGAGCCTGATTTCATGTCTGAAGTGCTGTTTTCCATGTGAGTTGAAGTGTTTTATATGTCAAACCCAGTCATCCAGTGAAGTTCAGTAGGAATTTGCTTGGCCTTGTGACATTCTATGCGTTGCTATCCATCCATTGGATAAAATAATGAGGTACCTTCATATAACCATAATTTAAATTGACACAGGATGACAAGATGCAAGTAGCTTTAATGTCTATGACATACTAAATTGTTTTATTGCCCAGAGTCAGATTTTTAAGATTTCAGAGGTGTCAAAGAAGTCATGTTGTTAAAGCCCTCTGCTTTTCAAAAAAGATTTTGGCATCCAGGCCCTTTTTGGTTCTTACTTAACATTCCTGGTAGCGCCAAAACAGGATCAATGGTGTTGGTACATGCACTGTGAAATTAAATAGCAGGGTCTCTAATTTGGGCGTTCTTCCAGATCATCCCTTTACTAGGGGTTGAACTGTTGGCCTCAAATCAAACTCCCAGGCCCTTTTCTCCTTTTCATTGTAAAATATGTAAGTCTGTCACTCTGCATAAAGGAAAAAGCTTAGCATTCTGTAAACCAGCTCCCACATGCATGGCTTTGTTTTAGGAGAAAGGATGAGGGCTAGAACATACTTTTTGACATGGACCTGTACTGAATGTGGTTGACAAGATAATCTGAGATGGGTTTTGATAGCATTTTAAATGTTTAAAGGTGGTCTGCATATGGATGTTGAGAGTTACTGTCCTTGCAAAACAAAATAACTTGGAATAAAAAAAGGTTTATTGAAGATTTAAAAGCAATTTTGGGAATATGTTTCTAATGAAAAAGACTCTGATTCCTGCATGGGGGACTCAAATTAGGATTCCCATATTTGCTTGCAGCAGGTTTTACTACTTCATTACATGATAGTTGACTTTTGAGCACTAAGTCCCTAGAAATTAGAATGACATATTTTTGTTGGTGTAAAGACAATCTCCTTGTAGGACAGGTAAGTCTTTCATTCCTGAGTGAACTAAATAAGATATAGGAAATATATATTTTTAATTGATCAGGGTAGAATTTAATTTGTTTAAATAGGTTTTTGTTTGGTTTTTTTTTTAATTTAACTTGTCTGGTTCTTTATTGGAAACTAATTCAGTTGTTTTGCAAAGCATTATTTTGAAAGTTGCACAGGACAAAACATTTTATATACCTGAAAATATCAAACCCTTAGTAAGTTTACAAACCTAAGTAAAACCCTACTTTAGTAAGAGGCATTTTTCTTTATAAATCAGATGTTTTACATAGTGACATGACCAGATTTCTGATATTGCTAAGGGAAAGATGGTAACCTTGAAATCTTTTCATTGTTCTTAGAGTTCCCAGTTTCCTAAGTAAATCCATTTTAAAAAAACCCACAGGATCACTGGGCAAATATGAAAGAATGACATCGTCTACTTCCCATTGTTTTTAACTTTGAGTTAGCAGTGACCTTTAGCTCCCTACTGGGATGCGGTGGAAACTTTGAGGCCCCATCTTACTTGCCACTAAAAGACAACGTATTTTCAAAGTTACACATTTACCATTGCTTTCTGTCTTTCAGTTTGAGGTTCTGTTACCTCTAATAAAATTTAATCAGACAAATAACCTCAGCAAGTGATCAGCAAAGTAAACCTTTTTTATAAGGATCTTGTTTGAAAAAGCTGTGCTAATATTTTAATTAATGCACAGCAAAAGAACCTTGATCCACACTGAATAATACAATCTTCCTGTATTTAGGAGTATCTCTGCTTTTTTATTGTCAGATAGATTATCTTCCTTATTCATACTGAATTATCAGTATTGTGTCTCTTCTGAAACTGAAGTGTAGAACTCTGTTTTACAATGGTGGTTTTAATGCCAAGTTTTTAAATGCAAAAGCATGTGTGATAGGTAGATAGGTCAAGATCAGCGTTCAGCTGAGATGCCTGAATTTGCAGATGTTTTTGGTTTTTTTTAGTACTGTCTGGTCTTTTGCTTTTTCTTTCAATTTTTAAGTTCGGTTTTGGTTTTTTTTTCCTTAAAAGTTTGGTGAGAAATTCCACAAATGGTTGAGGACAACCACACCTACAACTTCGGTGACTTGAAGCAGAAATTACTTGCTCTGCACACTGTTGCAGTTCAGCTGACTGGTAAAATTGTACTTTCTATGAGCTATAACTCAGTGATAAATACCTCAGCATAGGATGAATATCAGGATTTAAGTCTACAGGTACTGTAGTCTAGAGCTCTGCCACACACTGAAGTGTGGATGGCAGTGGGATAGCTGGAAAAAAATTTATTTTCCAAAACAAAGCAAATAATTATTTTCAAATACCAAAGAGATTTATTGATTGGCCAAATTCTGACTGAAATTACAGTCCTTCAACCCCATTAAATCTGTGGACTTGAGGGTTGTACCTGAGGCAGAACTTGGAGTATTTGTTTGCCACCTAGTATGGTAGAAAAATAGCTCACTGGTTGATAAGTGATTTGAAAATAAAAACAGTGGCGAAAATATTTGCATTAAGAGCAAAGATATTTTCTGTCATTCCAGAAAACCATCAGTATAGCTCCAGGGGGCAAGTTCCTGGCTGTACTGAAACAACTGACAAAGTTCTTAACGTTTTCAGAGCAGACAGAATTTGATTCCTGGTCTGTAATCAAAACTTACCTGGCTGCTCTGAAGTGCAACTAGGGTACCAGCCTTTATGGTTGGGTCCCAACTTTTATGACCGCTTAATCCATAACTAATGTGAAAAGATACAAGTAAGTGATATTTTTAACTGTGTAGTGATGGGAGTAAGGGAATAGCAAATAGATTTAAAAATTATTATTATTTTTTAAATTTTTCCTCAGCTTCATATAGTAGTGGGGGCTGTTGTAAAGCAGTAGCTGCAGGAAGATTGTAAATTGCTGTGGTTTCAGGTCATAAATGAAATCTGCAAGTCTGTCCCTGTTCTTGAGAATGGTGAGCCTCAAAGTTAAAACTTGGGATTTCTATGCATTCAAAAGGACTTTTCTCAACATACTTGTACCTATTTAGTTCTTCATTTGCATCTGAAGTGTGTTAGGATATGTCATGTTGCCTGGTGCTTTGTGGTTGCAGATGATCATTGTGTAAGTAATGCTGCTGTGGTGTGGCCAAGGCCAGAAACACTGAATTGGAATCAGAGGAACCAGGCTGTCCCTGATCAATGTGTGGCTCTTGGGCCAACTCACTGTGTGTTTTTACTTGCACACGTGATCTTCATTATGTGTTGTGCAGGATCAGAGCCATCATGCACCCAGGAACATAAGAGCTGCTTTTGGATCAGACTGCATCCATGTAATGCAGTGCTTTGTCTCTAACAGCAATCAGCAGAGTGTGCTTTGGAGAAAGATGCAAGGAATCTATTTAAAGGTACAAAAATGAGAAGAGTTTTTCATGTTCCTCTTCTGGCTTTAGTCTGGACATAGTGGTTTCCTTCTCATTTTTCACAGTTTTGTCATGTAATATGATAATGATATTTTCGTTTTATCTCCTTAAAACTTGGTTGCTAAGTTGATAAATACAATTAAAAAAAATATACTCTTGAGTGGAATTTTTGAATGGAGAATGAATTCCCAATCCAGTGGTAGCACATACTTAGCACTGAAACATGATCAATGTGGATTATTAGTTTCTGCAAATACTGTGGCAGGGACCAAGAACAACTGATGGAAATGTCTAAAAGAAAACAAGGGGGATAAATTGTAACCAAATACAGGCTTGTATTTGCATTCATGACCAGATAGGCTAGTGCTTTTTTCATACATAAGGCAGAGTATCCTGTAGATGAAAAGAAGCTGAGGGTAACATTGATATTTTAGAGGAACAAAATACTTCAAAGCCAGGTAAAGAGAGTTTTGCAAACCCAAACAGCTTTTGTTTTGTTAAAAACTGCACTGAGGGGAAGAGTAAGTCCTCGAAACTCAGACAGTGCTTCATTATTCCATTGATTCTGCTTTGACTTTTTATTTACTTGGGATTTGTTTTATTTTTGTCTTTTGCCATGGAAATCATTTGCTTTCTGCAGAATTTCAGATGAAGAGCTGTTCTGCTTGTACTGTCAACTAGTTATGCTATTGGATGTCCTTGTTCTGGAAATGGTGGGTCTTGTTCTTCAGTATTTCCTGCCATGGAGCTGAGATCTGTCACAAGAAGAGTCACGTCAAGTTCAGTAGTAGTGCTCTCTGTCACAGCTCCTAACGATGACACGTTTTCCCTCAGTGAATAATCTAACATTTTCTCTTTACCTAAGTATGTAATCTTTTCCTTTGGGGCAGCTGCTTACTTTTTAAGAGTGGTTTATTTTTTCTGAAATATCATTGCAAGTTATGGGTCTTTTAAATGAATGTGTTAGAACAGTAGCTTGTGGGAACAAAGTTTTCTCCAAAAAGGGTCTTGCATAGCCTTTTCACAGTGTGTTGCCTCTGGCAGTTGTATGAAGTAGATGCTGTCAGTGTTTATACATTACCATTTTAGAAGTTGTGATTTTATTTATTTATTTATTTTAAATCAGAGGAAAGCCTTGAAGCTAGAGTGGGAATGGGGCAGAGGGAGCAAGCCTGGCCAGTGGTCGGCAGAAGCTAAGGGAAGTTGAACAGCTTATCTGATCTCCAGACTTAGCCCCCGGTCACAGTGTGACCAAGGCAAAATTGCCAGGCACCAAATTTTCAGAGGAGCACAGCTGAAGTTCAGATTTTCTAAAAAGCTTAACTCTTTTATGAATTGCTTACAATGAGATTCATAGCTGAACTGTCAAAAAAGTGAGCTGAAATGACCATGTCTTATATTGCCAATTAAACTTAACTTTTTGTTTGGTTTGGTTTGGTTTTGGTTGGTTTTTTTTGTTTTGTTTTTGGGTTTTTTTTGTTTATTTTTAATGGAGGTTACATAGCCCTGAAGTTTTCTCCTAACTTTATCTTGGCTGTTCTGATTGCTAAGAGCTGTTGCAAGGCCTTCTTGTGATCTTTGGAAAATGTCTTCTGCTGTGCTCTTCTAAGATTGTGGGACACTGTTCATGGGTTAAATTTTGCTTTGTGAGGTACTCCTGGTTTGTTGGTATACAAAGTCTAAGCAAACTAGATAATTTTAAGGACTGCAGAAATTAAATACGCTTGGTGAAAGTTCGGGGAATAGAAATTTTCTCCTCCTTTTCTTCTAGCACACTTTGAGTTGTGTTAGGAAGTGCAAGCTGTGGGTGTTAAGAAGTAGAACCCCTTATTCTATGGACTAGAGTTGTATAGGTTAGCAGGTGCCTCCCTGGTACACTGCATCCTGTCATTGCTTCCTAAATTTATTTATGAGGTCAAGACCAGAAGCCAGTGAAGAGTTTAAGTAGTGGGGTCCAGTGTTCGCCTTTGGGAAATGGTTTTGCTTGTAGGTTGCAGAAGTCTCTGTTGTCCCCACAGGGATCTTTACTTAGTTATGGAAGAGTGTGATGAGTCCTAACATGTTAAGAAGCCTCCTTTTTCCTTCATCAGTTGGAGCAAGGACACTGCCTCCCTTAATCAGTTGGTTCCTAAACTGTGTGCTTAGCCGTGAGGCCATATGGTATCTTGACCTTTCTCCATGGATTACCTGCAAAGAGGAACTATCATCCCCTCTCAGGAAACCTAGTACATTTGGTCAATGGCTCCTTACATTTTTTCCCCTGCTGGCTGGTATTCCAGCTGACTGATCAGAAAAGTACCCAGTTGCATCCACTGTTAGGATTCACTGTGCCAGTGCTTTTCCCTTTTGGGTTACAGGTACCAAGGAATTGTGTTCTGTTGAGCATGTATGAAAGCAGAGCAGCACTTCCCTGACTGAGGTCAATCACTTTGACTACTTTAGGATCTAGTGTCCAGAGAGGTGGGTGAAGGGCTTGGCTTTTTTTTTTTTTCTGTCTTTCCCAACAGTGGGAGGTCCCATGCCAGCAGGTAAAATTTCTAGGAGATTCTCCTAAAGGAGGGATCTCCACAGCCTGTTCTGAAATAATGTAATGGTTTTTAAGGTAAATCAACAAAACTTTTAATGTAGAGGAAAAAGCACGACAGAGGATTGCCAGGGTGAAGGGGTTATGGCTAACAGCACTGCACCTGTGCTGTTCTTTAGTTTTCATATCCTTAGGAGTCTGAGTTAGGTTTGGGAAACCTTGACCTCTGTACTGAGGAATGAACTGAGGACAGTGGTAATGGTTTAAACACAAGCTCTTAAACCCAGAATAATTGACTGCTATCACTAATTGGTTACTGCAGATATTTTTGTCCTAGAATATACATGAGCAGACTGTCCACAGGAATATGTATGGACTGAATATTTGCCAATTAGCTTGCAGTTAATTGAAATATAATACAAACTTGGTATATTCTTATATCTTATTTTTTCATCTAGCTTGGAAGGGTTTTTAACATGTGCTAACCTGGTTAAGGTACAGTGGTATATGTTGAAGTGTTTTATTCAAAGCCATGAACAGCAAGGCTGGAAAAACAACTAGGGAGTACAGAGCAGCTGGGTCTTCCTGATGTTTTCTGAAATTGCTTTCATCTGAGCAGGACAAACCTCTCCAATCATGGCTGCCATGTCAATGCACCCACTGCAGAACTCAATACAGTGTGTTGAGAGCTTGGACCTTCACAAGAAGGTTTCCTCAGGAAGCTTTCTGTCTTTTCTTCTAGTCATACATGTCTTTCTAGATGTCAGCCTATCTTGAGGAACCATCACTGACTCTTCTTAAGTACTTATGCTTCTTAACTCTCTAAAAAGAGAAAATAATATGAAGCTTCTTGACATTCTGGGACAGCTAGGGAGCTTTCTTAAAACAGTTTGTAAAATACCATTATCTTTTATCACATGAGCTCGTAATTTAATGGTTCGGAAAGGTACACAGCACTTTTCCTACAGTGCATAGCTGGGCACTTCCAGAGCCTGCTTCTTCACCCAAAATTTTGAAAGATGAATGTTAACTAAACTTGGCTTAATTAAGTTCACAATTTCACAGCTACTTTGAACAGCTCATTAACTGCAGGCTACAGCTTCTTTGCAGCCAAAACTCCACAATGCATCATACAGTGAACCTGCTGACAGGAGGGTACAACTTCCAACTCATGCTTCAAGAGATCAGATTTATTACTGCAGTCCTGCTTCTTTTAAAACCAATTAAGGCCTCCTTTAACAGATACTGAAAATACTTTGATCCTGCATAGTCCTGCATAGTGCTGCCCAGTGCAGATACCACTTTGCATGTTAAAGCCAATGCTGTTTAACATCTGCTGCCAGGCTGATAGTGGTGTTGGGGTGAGGGCAAGTGGCTGTGGCCAGGTTGCATGGAATGCAGCTCCTGTATGGTACCGACTGAAGATCTGCAGTAATTTTTTTCCTTTTTTTAAAGCAACCATACATATGCAATTCTGTTACTCAGCTTACTTAAAATAGAGAACAATTAATTGCTATCTGTTTCTTTATAAGTCAATTGATGTGGTTTATTTTTGTGCTTTATCCTTCCCCCCCTTTCTACTCTGATGGGTGTGGAAAATTTAGTCTCTCTGAGAGCACTTGCTGAAAGCAGTGGCGACTGAGCTCACTGACTGCAGTTTACCTAGCTGGGTTTCTTCATCTTGGCCTTGAAGAAAGAGTGAATACTGTTTGAAAGAACTTTGTGAAACTCTGTTGCCCATGACCCTGAAAGAACCCATCATATGTTACAGCAACAACTGTCTAGGGTCTTAGGTGATGAGGCATCCTCCTCCCACCTCATATGTTAGTTTTGCAATAGTCTTGTTTTTTACATTGGTAATTTCTTACTGACGTAGCTAGGGTAAAGCCCTACTCTAATTGCAGCAATACTGATACTGCTGTGCTGGTGACAGCACAATTTATGCCATTTGAGAGTGCAAATACATTGGTATAAAGTCTTCCACAATCTATAGAGTTTTCCTGTATTTCTTGACTGGTGGAATTATACTTAGAACACATTTCTTATTTAGGCAGTCTTAATACAGCCAAGGCCAAAACTGTACAAGGAATGTTACCTAGCTTAGAAATATCAGTGAGACATTTGGATTTGTAATAATGTTTTATATTGGGAAAATCTGTTACGGACATAGTGATAGTGGATAGGGGAGTGGTGGCAAAACATGCTTTTGTTAGAATAGCTTGTTTTGTTTGAGGAACTGGTAAGAAGTATACCAGGAAAACCAGTTTTGCCTAATGTTAGCTCCATTTGCAGTGATTAAGCTTCCCAGGACACTTGTTTTATACCTATGCCATGATTTAAGGACTGTGGAAGTGAAAGGGTAGCAAAGTGAGAAACTGGTAGAATCAACACATGGAGCCCTTTTCTTCCTTGTTGAGCCTTTGGACTGTGATAGTTTCTGGCAGCTGGTAATGCCTTCATAGTAAGAATTTGTGGTAGTGAGTGCTCTAAGGAACTCTGCTAGCACACTGAATGCACTGGTGCTGTTCTGAATTTTTTCCACTTTTGGACAGATAGATTTAACAGGAAATAGTTTGGCTGAGGTATGAAATTATAATGTGGATATTTGCAAACCTTTGGTAAGAAAAGGCATTTTTTGTCAGCAAGGCTTTGTAGGCTAGACCAGGCAGTAGAACAAACAGAGGGGGGAACAGTCCTTGAATTAGGACAAATAAGTGATTGTTAATGGCCTTTGTCCTCTGTTGCTGTTTGTGTGCCTTTCGCTCTAGGACACTGCTCTTCAGAACAGGCTGCAAGTATGTGGCTCTGCATTCTGCAACTGCAATTACTAAGGAAAAGTTGAACTCTCAATTAATTGCATTGTTCAGAACAGATTTAATGTTAATAATTATCTCATGAAACTATTATAGATTTATGTCTGAATATGGAAGAAATTATTACGGTAAAGAAGATACTGAATAACCAGGTGTGATTTGGTGACAATTTGATGGTAATGCAAAAAGGCAACTCATGATCTCAATGCTGTCATGGCACAGCTGCTTCTGCCCCAGAGCCAACATTTTACTGCCTGTTCCTGCTTGACCTTGATACTTTGGCATCCATGGTGGTCTGTAGTTTTTCTTTAACTTGTTCAGTTATATATAGTGGAGGTTCCTTACTGCAATTCCTTTTCTTTTGTCATTCTGTTCTACCTTTGTCTGCTATTTTCATGTTTCTAATACTCATATATGCATGTATCTATACTTATTTTTGGTCATAAGTAGTGTATGTCCTCTTGCTGATGAAACTCACATCAGCTCTTCTCAGTACTTTTTTTTTTTTTTTTTATGAAATGCTTTTGTTGGGTGAAGGTCTTTGAGGAAGGTCTAGCTTCTTCTCACCCACTAGCATACAACACTATACTAGAAATGATAAAATCTTTTTGTTTACAAAGAAGCATAGCTAGTAAACAGATCTCTCTCTCTGAAAATCTTTCTTTAGTACACACAGTGTACTCTTAATCATTTGCACCAAGGTCAGTAGCCCTAAAATGCCATTATTATAAATCAATCTGATATTAGAGGAGTATTTTCATAGATGAGTAAACAAACGCAAATATATTAAAAAAATATTTTTTCTCTAACTTCAGAAAAAATGCAGTAACTTTATTTCTAATCTACCACACTACTAAAGTGTTTTTTAGCATCAGCATTCAAAATTGCAGTACTATTCTCTGCCTAAAATGTTTTCTTCACTGACATTTTAAATTGCAGGTATGTTCTTGTGTTGGTTAATGTTGTGGGGGAAAAGATAGTTTTGTTTTTCATAGCACAAAACATCAATAATTAGTTGATGTCTGAATTAATTATAGTTTGTGGATATTAATTTTAGTTGTTTAATTATGAACAGATTGTCATAAATGACATTAATCATGGTCTCCTAGTCATGTATGATTCAGCTGGTGCTGACACAGTTTCATATCAAACATTAGACATTTTCCATCTATTTTTGTAACCACGTCAGTTCAGATACTTGCTGTAAAAAGAGAGTATCTGCACGAATAGCTGTGATCAAACTGAACTTTGATCTAAAGTTAAATTTGATTTTTCCTCTTACTAGGAATCTTGAAATGACTTCCCAAAGTATTGAAGCTCAAGCTAGTTTTGTGACAGCTTTATTTTTTTCAAGGACTGAGTGGAAGTAATTGATACTTTTCCTCCAGATACACTAACAACAACAGCCATAATTTCTATTTTTTATTTGAAGAGTCATGTTAATTGTGTCTGTAATGTAGTTAACCGCTATTTTACACGTTTTGATAACCTTCAGAGCTTCCCTTTCTCTTTTGCACTGGCAGAGTTGGTGAAAGTTGGAGAAGTGACTGAAAAGTGGTCCATGAGTGTCACCTTGTTTACAGAGCTGCATCCAGTAACTCTCTGCTCCGCAGTCTGGTTTTGGGCCACCAACCCTTCCTCTTTGGTTTCTTGAGGGTAGTGTGACTAGACTGAGTCAGGCCTTGATTGTATTGAGACTGGGGCAAAACTGAATTGAAATGGCATTATGCAAATAAACCAGAACAATGTGCTGAACTCTGAGATGAAACATCATTCCTCAACAAGTTTGCAGACAATACTGAATTGAGCAGGAGTGTTGACCTGCTCAAGGGTAGGAAGGCACTGCTGAGAGTTCTGGACAGGTTAGGTTGATGGGCTGAGATCAACGGGATGAAGTTTAACAAGGCCAAGTGCTGGGTCCTGCACTTTGGTCTCAATAACCCCAAGCAACACTACAGGCTTGGGGAAGAGTGGCTGGAAAGCAGCCTGGTGGAAAAAGACCTGGGAGTACTGGTGGATGGCCAGATGAACATGAGCCAGCAGTGTGCCCAGGTGGCCAAGAAGGCCAAAGACATCCTGGCCTAAATCAAAAACAAGTGTGTCCATCAGGAGTAGGGAAGTGATCGTGCCCCTGTACTTGACCCTGGTGAGGCCACAACTTGGGTTCTGTGGTCATTTCTGGGTACTACAGTATAAGAAAGGCATTGAGGTCTTGGAGTGTGTCCAGAGAAGAGCAACAAAGCTGGTGAAGGGTTTGGAGGGCATGTCATACGAGGAGCAGCTGAGGGAACTGGGGTTGTTTAATCTGGAGAAGGTTCAGGGGAGATCTTATTGTGCTCTACAACGACCTGAAGGGAGGTTGTAGAGAGGCCAGTGTTGGTCTCTTCACCCAAGTAACTAGTGATAGGTTGAGAGGAAATAGGTTTAAGTTGTGCCAGGAAGGGTTAGGTTGGATATTAGGACAAATTTGCTTACTGAAAGAGTGGTGAGGCACTGGAATGGGCTGCCCAGGGAGGTGGTGGAGTCTCCATCCCTGGAGGTGTTCAAGAAGTGTTTAGATGTGGTGCATCAGCATATAGTTTCGTGGTTGTGGTAGTTGGATTACAGTTGGACTCGATGATCTTGGAGGTCTTTTCCAACCTTAATGCTTCTGTCATTCTATGATCTTGCTTCTCTTTTTGTACCCGTGCTTGGGAGCCAAGCTGATGCTTTAAGCCCATAGAGTTAACAGGCTGGTTTTCTTAGAGCTGTTATGTTATTGGCTGGTTTTGGTTATTTTTTTGCTGTCTGATACATCACTACCAAAAACTGCATGGTGGTCTGAATGGGCTTTGCCCTACTGAGGCCTCTTGTGCCATGTTAGAGCCTCAGCATGCATGGTAGAGCACAGGTGAGTAAACCCTGCTGACCGGGAGAACTCAGTGCTGAACAAAACTTTCTAGCCTATTTGAAGCCAACTATGTGTCAGTGACTGGAGTGGTAATGGTCAGTATTAATATGCCAAGCAGCCAAGTACAGAAATGACAGAAAATATATAATGAAAGGAATTAATTTATAAAAATCTATAATGTTGTCATAACGAAGCCTGTAAAGTTAGTCTTAGCACAAAAATATGCTAGTGTGTATTGCTACAGTATTTTTATCTAGGCTGGAGATAGGTTGCATATTGTGGGGAAGCTCTTTATTGAATCTCAGCAGTCACTTCTTTTATACTTTATGATCCTCCAGTTCAATCCATGAAAAATAAAACTAAAATTTTATTATTTTGCATATTCTATTTAGAGTTATTTAATTTTTCCTTGCTTTTTTGTAGCATCTTTAAAAAATGCCTTGACTCTATAAACATTAGGCTATTACATTTTTGGAGCTCATGACAGTGTTATTCCATAGATCTCACATTTGCTGACTTTTGCAGGGTAAACACCCTCCAACCAGAAACTAAGCAAGCTTAGTTTCTGTGGTACACTCAGTCCTCATGTGCCCTGGGATCAGGAGTCCCTAGCCTGTTTTCATGTCACTCACATGATGTTGTTTCATACTCGAAGTACATATTTGTGTCAGCACTTCCTTGCTTTTTGAAAATACTTTTCAGAGAAAGCAATTGCTTGATTCTAACTGCTCTTAGTAAAATAGTAGCTTTTTAGGGCTAATAAGTAGGTATTTCTAAACTTTTCAGCTCCTTTCCAAGTGCGGGCAAGTGTCATCGAATTAGAAATTACCCAAGAGACTTTGACAGCAGCAGAAAATACAGCACAGATAAACCAGGATAGTTGCCTGGGAAAGGCTCTCAGTATTTTCAGCAATAATTTTTCAACCACTAGATTCCTCTTTTAAAAATCCTTGAGATTGATCATATTGTGCCTTGACAAAGACTTTTGGGATTTAGAATGATTCTTAGTGACTCGCAGGTTTCATTGCTCAGGCAGGAAGATAAGATGGTCAGATAGAAAAATGTTCACTTTGAGGGATGTATAATGGTCAGTCAAGGCCATTGTGTATCTTGTCTGCTCTGTGTCAGATAAGCAACTGCAGTGCAAGGACTACACGTGGTTGTTAGTTTTGAAATTTTCATTTAGCTTTGTCTAAAATATAGGAGCTTTTTTTTTTTTTTTTCCTGTGTGTGCTTGTGTTTGTTTTGGTTTTTTTCTGGATACAAATGGTACCCAGTTTTTCTGATGCAGCATGTTAATCAAAGGCATAATCAAGGTGATATTTGGGGGAAAAAAAAGTGGAAATCTATGTAATATATCTGAAAATTATTTCTCATTCCAATAGCTTGAGGGTTTCAGGTGTCATTGCTAACATTCAGGAATGACTGGCTGTACTTTTTTGAGTTCAGTATATATGGCTCAGCTGGGTAACATGTTCTTGTGAGTGCGTTGCTGAGATGGGCAGAGAGGAGAGGCTTATGTTGCATGGAGGAAAACAGATGTAGGAAGGAAAACAAGGAAAGCAGTGAGACTGTCTAAGTTCCACCTTATTTGTGTTAGCAGGCCTGCATAGTTTATGCAGGTTTTTGTAATTGGTTTTGATAATCAGTCTGAAAAAGTGGAAAGAATTTGAGCTAGCAAGAAATCCTATCTTAGAATGTGAACTCACTGGGACAGGGACCCATCCCATTTTCTTGTATGTTTATAGAGCTATTGTACACTTCAGTGCTTACACTGTACAGATTTAAAAATCAAATACAAACAGTGGTGATGTTAGGAAATGAACTCTCTGTTAGTTCATTCTCTGTAACAACATACTCTTTTAAAAAAGACATAAACTGGTTCTTATTTATGCATAAGGAGAATGCAAGAGTTTCATTGTGCCATTAGAAGTAATTTAGTTCAGTAATAGATTCCTTCTTTGTCTGCTGGCATAATTAATGATGGCACTGGGATCCAGTGTCCCAGTTATTTACAGTTAAAAAAGAAAATTAACTAAAGCTATCAGACTGAAGTTATCAACTGGAGGAAAAAAATCAGTCATATCAAAAGACTATATTGCACATTTCCATATATTTGTGTGGCTATGCTTTTATAAATAAATGCATATGGAATGAATTTTAATCCCTAATGTCTTATAGTTAAAAAAAAAAAAGGAAAAAAAAAGGAGAGAGATAAAAGCATCAAGACGACCCGAGCTCGCTGTGCCGAGCTGCGTTCTGCCTCTGATTTTGCAACCACAGCCTTTGGCAAGCGGTGTTTTCTGCCGGTGGTTGTCCTGACTGACGTCAGCCCTGCTGCTGCAGATGGGGAGGACAGAGGTGGAGCCCTCCCCTGGAAGGACACAAGATTAATTTATCGTTTTGTAGAATATTATTTTCTTAAGCTGTTACCTTAAGCCTGAGGGAAGTTGAGCAGGTCTCTCAGAGTAAAATTTAATTTTAAACCAAAGCATTTTTTTGGTGATTGCTGAACTGGGTGTCTCTTGTGAATATACTAAACCAGGACTAGATGAAAAACACTGGCTAATACTATGTCAGAAACAAAACCAGGGGACCAGCTGACAACAGTGCTCCTGCCTGATGCTGGCTGGAGCAATCCACTGTGTTTCTTTCTTCTCTGCCTCTGCCCTTCTCCAGGAGGCTCTGCTGACCAGTGCATGTGGTACAGGAGCCCTGGCATGGCTGCTTCCCAGGGCAGCCATAGAACTTGAGATGGTAGATCTAGTATTTAGAAAATAAACAGTAGTTAGAAAATAAAGTACTTGATCTTTCTTTGGTAAGATTTTGGACCCTATGTGAGGTGCTGGAATCACCTCAAATAGGTCTTGATAGTAAGATACCCAAAAGTCTTAAGCAGTACAGTCTTAAATTGGAACTTGAGCTTCTCATAACAATTTTTTGCTGGAATGGGCAATGTCAGAATATGTTCTGAGAAAGCAGTCCCTAAAGGATGGATATGGTGGCTGGCAGCTCCTTCTGGAATGGAGTACTGACCTTAGAATGGCCTAATACCCTGGGAAAAAGTTATTTATTTACATTTTAAAGGCATGTAGAAAGAAGTCTTAGTGAGGACCAAGCAGCAGTATTCTTTTGTTTGCAGGGAGACAGGAGAGATTAGTGTCTCACATCTAGGCACAGAGGATCTGCTTTTTCAAGCTTCATCCTTACTCCTCTGAACCAGTAAAGAAATCTGTTGGTGTATCTAAAGGGCAGATGTAGATGAACATGCATTGGTTTTGAATGACCAGGCCAGCGAGGGTAGCAGCAGTAGAGCTGTGTAATCATTAGGACTGATGTGTACAGTCCCTGAGCAAATTAAGTCAGAGCTAGCTTTGGTTCTCACTTATGTGCATCCTGCTATGTAGATGCCCTCACAGAAAGCTGAGGAGATCAAGTATTTAATGAGATGGGGGAAGAAGCCCAGAGTTGCCCCTTTTCTTCAGTGCAGCCTGGCCAACAACTCCATGGCCATGGAAGAGCATGGGAGTCTGGACAAAATGGGACAGCAGATCCCTAGCAGTGCCAGAGGGACTGCCTGTACAGTTCCTGCTGGGAACAGACTAAATTTCAAGGGTTGGGGAGTCCAATGTGCAGGAATCCTACAGGGAGGCCAGCAAGTCAATAAGGGATTTTTCCCTTTTTGGTGTTACGAAGATGGGAGTGTAGCAGGGCAGAGGTTTAGGCCTCCAGGAAGCTGCATACCTTTTATTCCACACCTCTTACCTCTTTGATCGTTCCCATATGATTTTGACATTCCTTAGTGACACTGGAAGCTTTGCAGCACTTTTTAGCTTCTGCCTCCAGTTGCACGTGTGAGTAGCATACGCGGGCTGTCAGAAAGGCAGGAGGGCAGAGGCTTGTTGTCCTACAGAAGAATTTTTTCAGAAGCAACTCTGTAAAAACAGCAGCAGGAGGTTCTGCACTTGTTCTCTCTCAATCACTTTCAGATAAAACTTTGCTTAGTTTACAAGTCAAAAGGTGATTTTTCTAACAGCCAATATTTCAAGCTCTCACATTTGGGTTTGACAATCAAGCTGTTTTCTGTCTGAATCTTACTTCATTGCCAGTAATAAAAATTCCAGCTTGCTCAGCCATGGTTATATTAGTTTTGCAGAGCTAACAGTGGTAAAAGCTTGTTTTTGTCCACAAAGGCAGCAGATTAGGTCTCAAAGAAATGTCACCAAGACAGCAGATGCATAGGAAACTGCTATTTTTTTATTTGGTGACTTAGCTTGGACCAAATGCTACTGAAACAACCAAGTGCTTGTTTTACCAACGTTGGCCTTTGTGCATTCACTTGCCTAGATAAAAGAGAAGAAATCTTACTTAAGAAGTACTGATGAGATTTAAGGAACTTACTATGTATTGCATACATATTCCATGTTATAGGACATACTTCTTCTCAGTTCTTGGATTTAGTACTGATATTTGAATCTCTGAAGTTAAACTTTGTATTATCAACTGGAGCTTCTTTCTCATAGAATTTTTAAAGCTCTATTTAAATGCTGATGGGCTCCATTCCTCTTTTATGTCCTCTACTATTATTTCCTTAATTCAGTGATGTCACACAATTTGAGTTATGATTAATCCTTCACAGAGGTGACAACTATATTTTGAAAAAGATAAAGTTTTGGTTTTAAGAAAAATGCAAAAATATATCTACCTAATTTTAATTAGTTTACTTTGCAGTCTGTCACCAGAATGATCTGTCTTCTCAGCCTCTTGTTTTGGAGTCAGCGTATCCATTAATTAGAGATTCTGGTAATAGTGACTTGAGGGTTAAACTGTTCCCAAAGGATTATTTCCAACATTGTTTTTCTTGTGCTCTTTCTCCTCCCCATTATGGTTATTCTACTGAGAACCTGTTTCACCTTGTCACAGGGCTTATTTCCTACTCCATGGACACTGCTCACTCTGCTTTATTGCAGTCACTACTGTGTTCAAGAGAAAGCCCAGCTTGCAGCACTGAGATAACCTGAAATGGACACTGATCTGTGTGAGGAGTCTTGTGCTGGGTGGACTTTGGGGCTGCTTCCCAAGAGCTGGCCGCTGGATATGTCTGTCTTCTCTGATTTGGAGCAGGAAGCATCACTCTGAGATTATTTTGCCTCTGTAGTTTGTACTGGGGAGGTTTCTGGTCTTTGCTGTTGATTCTAAGCCTTACGCAGATCAATAGAGAACACAGGAACATAAACAAAACCAAATTAGACACTGCCAGTTTGAGGTTTCCCCCTCTGCGGGGCCCTTGTGGTTCCTGGGCTCAAGCTGTGAAAGGAGGCGACTGTGCTGCCACAGCGATCTCTTATCCCATGGCAAAGGTTGAGTTCCTGAGGCTAAGCGTGGCCATCACTGGGAGCCTGGCAGAGGAACAGCATTTGCTGTGGTCTTTCTACCATTGCTCTGTTTCCCTGCAAAGTTACCAACTCAGAAGGTCCTGCTTTCCTAGCTCTGGGGGAGGCTTAGGGGTTTGTTTCTTTTTCTTCCTTAGACCCCAAATGTGTTCACGTGCCAGGTGTAAAATTTTTGGATGGCTAGTGTGATTTTTTTTCTTAAGAAGCCTACACAAAACAGATTTAGCACTAAACAGTCTTCCTTTTATAGTCTCTCTTTGTTACACACAGAGGCCCTTTCAGTTTACATTTGCCCCATTCCTCACAGTGAAGATTATTACTTTCTTCTGCCTTCTTTTCCTAATCTGTTTGTTTATTCCCATATATTTCTGGCAGAGTTTAACTAAAGCTGAGAGTTCAGTGAAACTTTCTGGCTCAGACTGCTTTGTGCTTCTGTGCAAACTGTCCCTTCATGACAGTCAGTTTACTGATATCCTTCCCTTGGAAAATGAACGCTACTTGAAAGATTTTTCAGTAGCTGCAATTGTGGGTACTTCCTACCTACATCCTAAATAATTATAAAATACTTCTGGAAAAGGTCTGCAGGCTCCCACAACTTTCTGTATTGGGCAATTCTCTTAATGTCTATGGTGATATGTATCTCTTCTTTTTCTTCGCTTAGTAAGTTAAAACATGAGTACCCAGTGCTGTTTAGGTGATAACATTTTCTGAGTAGACAGTAGCAAAGTGCAACTTCTGATGATCCACATCAGGGTACAAATGCTCTGAATTAATACCTTGGCTCTTCCTTTTGATGCAGTGTTAACCTTTCAGCTGATACATTGATGTTTTCACTGTTGTTCAAATACAGAGAAGTTAAGGAAATGAACAACAGATCAATTTTTGAAATTTTGCTGTACAATCTTTGGTAACTTTAGGCATGTGCACACTGCTGCTAAGATACGACAGACGTTCTACGTTTCTGCCAGAATTAGGGCCATCTGCAGCAGCATGGAAGAAGGTAGCTGGTGTCTTAGTTGCCCTGGAGAGCAAACTCTCCTTGCTCAAATGGTGGTAGACGCTAGGTATTAAAAGAAGATGGTTTTGTTAAATGAAAGCTTCCTTGGTGTTTCTAGTCAGGAACATAAACATGGCTCTTGAGCGATTTGGGAGAAGAGAAAGAAGGAATAGTTAGTAGTCCTAAAAATCAACATTCTGTGACATGAAAAGCTGTTTTGTGGCCCATGCAAACTGGATAAACTTGTGTGGGTTGAGTGCTCTTGTTTGTGCGTGTGGCTGATTAGCATGAGCCCTCTACCCAGGATTGTTGGTCTGTGTCAATCACATGTGTATCTAACGAAAAATGGCATTCTGCAGCCAAGTCCAGTTTCTGATGACTCAGCGGGTCGGGTGTACAGCCAAGCTATGTGCCCTTCAGTGACATGAAAACCACAGCCATTTGTGGAAAAAAGGGCTCTTTTCCTTTCCATAAAGCAAGTGGAGCAAAAGAGTTTGCAAATATGGCATATTTTCTAGATAATAAGCTTGCTTTTTAAGAGCATGCCATGAGAAAATACCACTTTAAAGAAAAGTCACTAAGAAGAATAAAGCAATTTGTAACTGTATCCATTTTGGTCAAGTTCTTACCTACACAGAAAAGAAATGCAAAATGTCAGTGTGGTGTTTAATAAGAAGCTGGTTTAAGAAAAAAGCTAACTTGTAGGAAAAAAGATTATACGAGGCTGTGAAATGTGTCTCTTTTTTTTTTTTTTTGATAACACATTAGTTTTATGTCTAAAACATGACTGATCTTAATTTCCTTATATGAATATACACTTTTTTGCTAATGCATCTTCTTCAAACAAGGATTTTTAAGCTACAGCATGTCAGTCTTCATGCAGATAAGCTGCACTGCAGACAATTTGCAGTTGAAAAACACCGATTATTTGAGAAAACAAAAAAAAAAGCCTCCAGACAACCCTCATGTTCAGATAGCCTTCAGAAAGCCAGCAGCAGGAGCGGGTGAGGGGAGGGAGGAGGAAGGGAGGCAGAGGCCGTGGGGTGAGGGTGCTGGGCTGGGGGCAGCGCGAGGGGTGAGCTCTGCACCGGCCCCGCTTCCCACATTCCACTGGATACAAACAGCTCCGCGTTGGAGTGTGGGAGTCTGGTAATGGCCTTGTGCCTGCTGGATGGTGCTCAGAGCCTGCCTCCTGCCAGCAAACTCCATGGGTACCTTGGCACAGGTTTCAGGAGTGAGCCCATCAGAGGACATGGGCTGAGTCTGCTGGGGCTTGAAGGCGCTCTGGGCCATCGAGGCCACTGGCAGCTGGTAAAGTCAGGCTGGAATTGTAAAAAAACACATCTTATGGTTTTAACTAAAAATGAAGCTACTTCTGAGGAACAGGAGCTATCTCTGCAGATAAGCAATAGAGGCTTAAAGGTAATTTTAGTCTGCTGCAATGATTGCATGTAAAGATTAAAAAAATATTAAGTCCTTGGGAGAATACAACTTATTGAACTCCTTGCAATTTAGTGGAATCCTGGGACAACTGAGTTTTTTCAGTTATCCATGTTTGCGGTATATCCTTAAAACCAGTGTAGTTTTTCCTTTGGAAAGAGGAATGTTTCTCTAAGGACTCTGAAATCAGAAACAGGAGCTAATGCTACCTGGCTGAGAAGACCATTTCTGAATTAATTTTCTGGGTGTTTCTGTAATCACCCCACCTTCTTTTATGTGTTGTATGATCATAAATATTTCTACACAAACTCACACAGTATTTTAGCAAAAATTGGACCAGTTGAATGTCTTGCTTTCTTAAAACAGTGGATTTTGGCACAAGCCTTTTCTTGCTTGTCTTCTGAACTGTCAGCAACAAAGATATAAGAACTTTTAGTGGAGGTTTAAATGACTGACTTTCCATAAATATTGCAGCTACCCAGTTGTGTGTGTAATGCAAGATTTGCTGGTGCTTTGTAACAAAATCCCAGACTGTTTATTTCTTTTTAAAAAATATTAACAGAGCATTTTTGAGACTGAAAATGTAACATCTTAATATACAAAGGATGAAATTTATAGTAGATTGTGATATTCTTTAGCTACCTTAGAAGTCCTGTGTAGACAACTGAACTATGATTTTTAATAGCAGTGCTACTTATGGCATCTATTTTTAAATTATTCAATTTTTCCTTCTGATGTTTTTATCAATTCTGTTTATTGTAGAGACTCTAGAACTATTCAGTAATACACTATTAAAAAATAATCTCAGTGGCTTGGGTAGTTGGATGACTTTTCTGACTTAAAAAAAATTTCCTGATTTTTAAAATAGGGGTTGTTAAATAATCTTACCCATATGGATATTGTGAAAGTAAAAAAAAAAAATAATTAAGAGTTGTAATTCTTCATATGCAGACAATAACAAATAAGTGAATTTGCAAAAAAAACTGAAATGAGATTACTATTCTTGGAAGAGTTTGACATTAAATGAGCTAATAGTGCCTGCATTGCTGTCCAGAACTTTGCTTTCTAAGTCTTAAATAAAACCAGTAATACAGTAGTTATATAATGTGCTGTTAGTAAAAAGGGGCAGAGGGAGATATTCAGAAAATATTGCCTTTAGGAAATGAGTTAATGAGTGACCTTTATTACTTTAATTGTAACTTCTGAGATACTATTGCAATAGTAGAAGCTTCTGCTGTTAGAGAACTGTGATTAATGATTTTTGTTTTTTTATGCTTTTTATTATTTTTATTCTTTTAAAATTAAAACAATGGAGAGTCACATCCTCACTATTCCTCATATAATGTTTCTAAGGAGGATTTTGCTCATGCCATATGCAGCACATGGAGTAATGGGAGTGATGATGGGTTGGCAGACTGTGGTTTTTCCCAGGATTGCTCCTGTGCAGCTCATGCAAGTCAGCCTGATTTGAAAGCTGTGAAAGCCTGATAGAGCTTACAAAGTTGAAACCAGTAAGGTTCAACTGAAATTGCATTAAATTGACTGAGGCCAAAGCAGACGTAATTTTGTTGGAATTTATTTTGTGGTGGGGTTTGTAGAGTCACTTGCTGTAAGTGTTTCCTGACACAATACACTCTGTTTTTTGTTTTATTGGTATTTCATCAGACTTCAAGCATTAACTTTAATTTGTCACTCAGGAGTCTGCCTTAGGGGCAATGTGTGTTTGTGTTCATTTGTGTGTGAAATCTTCAGCCAAAAGAGTGCCATTGTTTCTAAGTGTAGTACCATTAAAAATATGGGTTTGGGCCATGCCAAAGCCCTGGAAATGTTTCCTCTTAAAATTAGGAATAGACTGGGACCAGAAACTTGGATCAGTTTGGTGGATCTGTGCTGTCCTTAAGAATCAAATCTGATTTGAGGCCTTGCTGAAGAAATAAGTACCTTGAGAAGGAGCAACTTCTTGATGGGTAGCCCTCGTTATTAGTTTTGTTTGTTGGTTTTAATTATCTGACTGTAAATATTTTTCTGTCATAGAAATTATGTTGATGTTATATGGGAACAAGCAGTGTCTACAGTAGGAGGAGAAAATTAAAATCAGGTTACTTAGTGAAGACAGAAATTGCTGCATATTGTACATTTCAGGAAATAAGCTGTTCAAGGAAAAGGGAGAAAATGCAAAATAATTGGAAGAAATCACATTTGTATCAAGTTCCACTAAAGCTTCAGGATGACATGCACAATATAATGATAAAAATATTAATAGGAAACACATAACTTAATCTTTATTATTTTTATGATAATTAGTAAACAAATGACCACTACTTACATGGTGATTCTAAGTCTGTAAGAAGCTTATTTTAAAAGTAAATTGAAGTGTTGGTAGACAGTTACTTTTAAACTTCGGTAAGTTCTGTTTTTCCATTGTTTAGAAATACAGGAAATGGCTATATAGAATGGATTGACAGTTCATACATTTTCCTGTCCACAGCTAAAAAAAAATTAATCATGTATTGGCACACAGAATCTAGGCGCTCAGTGTAAAGTTATACAGTTCACAGACTTTCATCTGCAGTGATTGTCATATCTTTTCCAAGTATTTCTAGCCTGTTTTTTCCTCTGTGGAATTGTGGATGCTTTTTTTGCCAAAACATTTGCTTACTATGAATGGCAACTGGGTTTATTAAGCTGGCAATTTATTAGGATAAGTCATTAAATTATTGTAGTCAGATGTCAAACAGTTAAATTTATCTTAATATGTTTGTTTTAGCTGTGGGCTATTCTTCTGCATAATATCTGTCATCTTTTATACATTCAGTATTTTTAAAGCCTCCTGCCTTTCAGCCCTACTTATTTTTATTCCATCCCTTTCCCCTAACCCAAAGTCTCACCAACCAAAAACCCCCAAAACTCTGTGCTTTGGCTGGATTGCTCTTTGCCTGGAGCATGGGGAATTAGAACTCTATTTGGTTCTTTAAACAAATTCAGAAGGTTTTCTGAGATCAAGCTCAGAGAGAGAAGAGCTTTATTAACACTATCTGACTTAATTTGGTTTAAACACTTTGTGCCTGTTCCCACTGACCCTTGTGGAGCAGCCCTGGGCTATGGGTGTGAAGAAGCTGATCTCGGCTCTCTTCTAGCCCATTTTGCTCTTCACTGGGGGCTGCAGTGCTGTCCGGAGCCGGTGCTGAGCCGCAGAGGGAGATCCAAGCTCACCCTAACAGAGTAAACCTAGGATTTTGTGGGAATGGATGATGCTGTAGGGTTGAGGCCATGTTAAATTTATATAATGCAATAATTGTGGAGCAAATACGATTAATTCCCTTTTCATTCCTTGTTTTGAATGCCTCTCTTCAGAGTATTTGAGCATTTTATGGGAGACCTTTTGGTTGACTGGAAAAGGCAGGACAACTTCTTCTATAAATGGAATAATAATTGCACTGTGTGCTGGCCAGCGGAGACCAACATCTGGATCCTGGTTATCGGTTATCTTTTAATCATAAATATGTAAAACGTCTTTCTTCTTAGCTGCTCTTTGCCAGAGCCCAAGGCATAGTCAGTGGGATAGAGCTTATTGGCTGTGTATTCCTTGCCTGGAAAGTCAGGAGAGATACAGTGGAACAAAGAGCAATAGCAGATTAGGATGGCATTTTAACTGTGCAAAGATACTCTTAAGAAACAAAAAAATTGCCTCTTGCCTAATGGTAGCATTTTTACCCTTCAAGAATTTGGAATAAGTAGAGAATAAAGGCTATCTGTGAGCATATTTTAAATGTTAAGAAGGAACACATTTCATGTTAATAAAAGGTGCAGCATAGAAGGTGAAAATAAGCCAGATCCTCCTGTTAGCACAGAGTGGGGAAAGTACAAGTTTTGCTCCATCCTCTGAGGCTGAGGATGGCTTTGTGTCTGTGCCACACCAAAGTGCTGTCTCTGAGATGAAAAACAGTGTTTGTGAGGACTTCTGCATCTCTTCAAAAGAGAGGGTATGATTGTCTTTGAAGGGTGTAGTAGTGGATAGAGTGCAACCAATTCTTCCTACTGATTTGAGCAGAAAATTAATCTTTGTCTAAAAAGTAAGAGTGGTAAAACTAGTAGTTCTGTAACCTAGCCCTGACACACAGAGGATTTGAAGCCTTGTAAAAATCAGTCTCTAATTAGTATAAGAATTTTGGTTGGAATATGATCTGAATGCATTCCCATGTTGGAATTTGCAGTTCTGTGTTTTGGGGCTTCCTTTCTCAGTAGCAGAGGGTTGTTTTTTTTTTTATCCTCTGTCAGTGTGACTAAATAGTTCTTAAGCTATTGTCACTAATTTACCAGCTCCTTAAGGAAGAATATGTTGATTTAGTGCAGACTAATTTTACAGAACAGAATGGGATATTTTCACACAGAGTTTAGTTGCTAGTACTTAAAAAAAATAAATTTCAATGGCCTGACTTTTTAAAATGTGACCTTTTATCTTCCTAAAAGTTAGGGAGAAAGAGGTTGGAAACGCAGAGCTGACTTCTGCCCTTATGATAAACAGACATTTATCAAGTGCAGTCTGCCTACATGCTGGGTTGTAGAAGCCCATGGCATCACATTTCAGGTGAACAGAGCCCTTAGTTAGGGCTCTATCCCACAGAAAATATTTGAGGTTTTTCAGTCTATACAACCCTAAAAGATGCAGATTTCAGCTTTGCAGGAGGTTGTCTGCTGGAAGGGGGAACTGGCCTGCTGTGCAAATGGGAAGCCAGCACTTCAAGCATAGTCAGCTCATGTCTGCAGAGTGGTCAGCAGATCAGCCACCAATACATCTCTTCCCTTTGGAAGATGCTTAGATCTCCCAGGGCTCCTGTGCTAGGTACCAGGCAAAAATGTGGGTATAAATGGAGACAAGAGCTTGCCAATGTGGGCAGGGAGAGTGAAGAAAGAAGTCTGTTGTTATAAAAAGTAAAGAAAGTCAAAGGCAAAGTATTCTGCAGGATGGGAAGGAATCTGTAGAAAGGAAAATGAAAATGGGAAAGTGAGGCTGGAAAAAATGGAGACCAGAAAATGAACAGAAATATTGAGGAAAGTGGGTAAAGAGCAGGGAGAAAACTGGACTATATAGTATGTGCAATACATCCCACATGAAAAATAACAAACCAGGGATTTGGCAGTTGCTGAAAGAAAAAATCTGAATATTTCTGTCTTAGCTTTGGTTGAGGGGAGACCTCAAGCTCTGTCTCCTTTGAATACTGCAAAGCATACAAGGTTTTTAAAAATATTTGCCATGGGTAACCATTTTTTTCCTCTTCGTGGACTGGCAGCTATGGAGATTAATTTCAAAACAGATCAAAACTTTAGGAAATGTGGCTGCCTTTTTTTTTTTTTTTATTTTTTTTTTTTTCCAAATCTGCTTGTTTGGAAACATAGTGGAATAAACTCTTCAATGTAGAGATAAAAAGGGTTCTGTTTGAGGGATGTAAACACTTTTTTTAAGCCAAAGAGATGAGTTATCTAATGAGAAAACTTTTAAATAAAACTCCAAATAAATGTGCTTAGATGGTGGGTGGATTGAAGTGAATTAAGTGTGCTCATGAGTCTGTGTTACTAGAAATACAGCCTTGCAAAAGCATGATAGCTGAATTATTTGATGTGAGCAGCAGCATCTTAAGAAGAATTCTAGCCATCTGATAAATCATTCTTTAAGAATGCCACCAAGAATTAGAAGCCTAAGTAAAGCCTACTGTCTCCTGCTCTTCGTCATGCTGATTGATGCTGATTTTTTAGCATTACTAATAAAGAGGGTCACCCAAGGACAGACAGAGAACAGGAGTTTGCAAGGACTAGTCTATGAAAGTGTTTTTTTGAGATGTTACTTCTGTTGTGCTTACAGGTACACATTTGTGTTTCTAGGTGACATGGTGACGCTTTAACTTTCTCTTAGTTTTGTTTTTCCAAATTGCAATCCAGAAGTCCCTTGTTGTAGTTGTTACATGGGTAGTGCTGTTAGAGTGAGATAAAAGGTGAGTTTATGGTCAAGGAAGATTATACAGCCGTGTCTCTGGCTGAGTGATTTTACTAACTAACAATCAGATTGTGAACTCCTCCGGCTAGAGACTCGTTCTTATGTGTTTGTACAGCATCTAACAGAATGAGCTCTGGCACATGACTGGAGTCCTTGGGCTCTACTGCAGTACAAGTAATGAATAATAAGTAAGTAAGTGGCACTTGTATTGGTTGGCTGCCCTGGGAGATCTTAACTCCTCTTTTGTGGACATATATGCTGGAATTTCTTTGGCATCGGCCTAAAAAATGAAGTACTTCTGTTTGCCTGGAGGAGTTTTGCTTCAGTTCCTTACAGCATGTAAGGCTGAGATCCTCCAGAGGCTACACACAAGCAAGAAACTGTTTGTAGGAGCTGGCTTTGGAAGTTAGCAATGCTGTGATTACCACTAAACTGATTAGAAATCTAAGCCTAGATTTACAAATTAGTGCAAAATGTTTTATGTACCTCATTGTGTTTGCTTTTAATTTTTCCTGGGGATCTTCAGTACTGTTCACATGTTACTATTACTTTTAATATCATGCAATTACAAAAACACATGCTAAAATAAGCCCCAAAGCTATTTGCTTTTTTAGCCTAACTTGTAAGATGAAAAATAAGACTTTACTTGGTTCAGCCTTAAAAATACAACAAAAAAAGTTATACAACACATAGGGGATTTGAAATCCTGTTTCCACTGATTAAGACACAGCACATGGCTGGTCAAGTTATATCTTATTTAATGAGAATCTCTTGACTACTGTTTTTCCTGTTCTTCCATTGCATGCCATTAGACAAATTGAAGGAGAGTTAGGAGTTTAGTGCTGATGCAGCTTTGAGAGATTACTGAAATTGTCTCGACATCCATGGGAATGGTCATATTGGGTCCAACCTGCACGCCACTGCATCCATCTTCCCCTGGGCCTGGCGATCTGTGGGCAGAGGATTGGTGAGGAGCTGCTCTATGAGCTGGTGTGAGCAAACTGCTCCTTCCACTAGTGTTGATGGTACCTCTGGTAAATGGACTATTGGAAACAAATACCAGCATGAAATGAGATTTAACACATTCTTGTTTAGATAATGAAAATGGTGCATCTTCTCTTCTTTTTTGGTTCTTTCCCTTTTCATCTGTGGTCGTACCTTCACTTAGCCATGGTCACTTTCTAGGGCATCTTTTTTCTCTGGGATCTTGTAAGTTTGGAAGTTTAAACTACAGTATTCAGGGTTTGTTGTTGTTTGGTTTGTTTGGGTTTTGTGTGTGTTTGTTTGTTTGTTTTATTACACTTATTTATTGACTGGTTCAAAAAAATAGAATAGAATAGGGACACAGGTCCTTTGCAGAACATTTTCTTATTTTTATGTCATCTTTTTCCAGACCTGATACTATTTTCTTTTTACCTTTTCAACCTCTTTGCTGGGCATAACTGCAGGGCATATTGGTCTAAATTTCCTGGATTGTGCATAGATTTTTTAAAAGTATATGTTTACCGTAATTGTTATACTCTAGTCCCCTGAAATTGCAGCTGTTTTTTACTGAGAAACCTTCTTATTTTTGTTAGCAGTTCTGTAATCTTTTAAGTTCGGTCACTATGTAGAATTTTTAGACGTAAGTGTTCTCTTTAGGGAATTTACTTATTTGTATTTAAATAGTTTATTTATTATTTGTTCTTTAACCCTTTCTAACATTGCTGGGAATATTGGGAATATCTAATTGCTGGGAATATTGTCTTCTTTAAGAGGAAAGAGAAAGTCAAGATACATTTCTTACCAGCACTTGTAGCTGTGAACAAAATGAAACTTCTCAGAAGTACCCCAGGAATGCAGTAGGTGCTGTAAGCTCGTGTGGCAGAGTAGAGCCTCCAGTTTCTTTTTCCAGCTTTGTGTTTAAAGGAGTCCTGTTTGCTTTTCTACCTGTACACTCGTTTTGTCCTTTAGCAGATCCCTCTTAAATATTGCTTGATCCACAGTGCATTCAGATGAATGAACCCATTCAGGCACTGGAGGGAGAACACTGTTAAGTATTGCAGAGGAATTGAGGCTGGGGGTGGTTCTTTGAGCTGTGTGCTTGCCACAGCAACAATATACAAAAGTTAGATAAGTTTATTTTTCTTGAGAAGCAAAATCTACTCCCATCTTTTCCAAAATGTAACGCTGGATAAAACATAAGAAAAATAATCCCTTGGCAATATGACAGGAGGTTTCAGTGGGGTTTAAAGATTGTTTGGTTGTTTTTTTTTCATTAGACACTAGTTTTATTTCAGTATTTGGGAAAAGGACATCCAGATCGTGGCCTGAGAATTAAAACACATTGAGAAATTTAAAAATAATACTTTTGCTTTGATAATTTGTGGAATTAGATGTTGTTGAAGTATGACTGAAGACACTACCTGGCAGCAGGCTCTGGTACAGAAAGCCTTGGGCCAACACCTGTCTATACTGGAAGAATCTTGATAAATTCTTGGTAGTGCAGGTGTTCCATGGTGCATCTTGACAGTGCTCTTTTACAGCACCAGTACAAGCCCTTGGCAGCGCCTAATTGTGTTTCAGCTCTTCCCTCTTCCTAAAGAGGTCTGTGGTTGCAGTGCTCACTCCCCAGGCCAGCAGAGCTGCTCGGTGCCCCGGTGCCGGCAGCGCACCAGGCAGACGCGGGTGCTCACCCGCTGCCGAGCGGGGCCTCAGTGCTCCTGCCCAGCTGGGGCAGCTGGTCCCTGCTTGGGACCCCAGCAGGCAGGGCTCGGAGCCCCTCCTGAGACACTGCCAGGGGTTTGCAAGGGTGATTGTGGCGAGCAGCCGTCAGGGTTTGATGGTGCTGCACTCTTTTGATGGGAGTCTTTGGATCTGATTTCGAAGCTGCATTTTAGAATGAGGGAGGCAAAGTGTTTGCTCCATACAGTTGGTGAGCCTTGCACCAGTATAGAGTTCAAGAGGCATTCACAAGGCAGAAGAATTTATATATGATGACTTCATTTGTTCTGGATGTTCAGAAGAGAATCCTAAGGTCAAATCTATTTTGAGTCGGAGAAATCTCTTCTTGTCAAGTACCCTATTCTGCACATGGCTGGATACTTTCCGGTGGGTGATGTGTATCTGCACCTCCAGCTGCTTTCAAAGAGATGCCCAGCATCCCACTGCAGTAACTTGCTTTCCTCATGTGTTCTGCAGTTGGTAATTTTTTTATTTTTGGCCTGTTTGCTGGTGTTCCAGGCAACGGCACCAAAGCAGCCTATATTGATCGAAGCAAAGATAAATGGCATTATCTGGATGTTGCTTTTTTCTTTCTACTTTTCCTCCTTTTCCCCACTCTTATGTTTTGGATGAGTTGTAAAACCTAAAGGTGCCATCCAGCATTTGAATGTTTCCTGCTGCTGAGAAGGGGCAAACAAGACAAGCCTCTCAGCTCCCTGAGAGACTCAAGGGTAGGTAGTTCATATAAACAAGAAAGTATTGGCCTTTGTGCTGCAGCAGTGGAAGGCAGGATGAGCTACAGAGATGGCATTCAACATTTTTTTTTAAATGCAGTTATAAATTACAATTTCAGTGCTTTCCCCAACATTATCACTACTCTGGGATTAAGAGATTAGAGTGGAGGTGAGGGAAGAACAAAAAAGGTGAAAATGTGTGTTGCTTAGAGAGGGTTCCCTTTCAGCTGCTGGTATAGTTTTCTCCCTTGAAGCTCAAGGTGTAAAGTCAGGGGTGTGCTTTTGTCATGCCACTAGGCATCCAGTTGTTTTTGCCATTTGCCTTATAAAACCATTCTGGTGTTTACTGAAGGGTAAAACTTAGAAGAAATCTATTTTGAACCTGGGTATTGATCTAAAATATTAATGAGTGTATTTTTTCTTGGTTTGGAAGTTATTTTGTTAGGTTGTTGGTTTTTTTTAAAGAGTTTGAGTTCAAAAATTTCACATTTCAGCTGCAGATCACTTGCTTTCCTTGTGTACTGTAAGAGGGTTTGAGATGGTGGGGACTGTACTTTTGTTTTAAGTGGCCTCAGGGTTTTAGTCTTTGTGCTTGATAGATGCCCTGCTTGATGAAAGTGCACAAGCTGTGTGCTGAGTCAGAGCCATACGGAGTACAATGTTGAATCTGGGGCCTATAAGAAAATAAGAGCCAATAAAAAATATTATATAATCTTTTAATCCTCCCCTTCAACAAAAAAGGCCACCCAGTCACAGAGGTACAGTATTATTAAGTTTTCACTAGCATGACATAATAATAAATTAGAGATGATTGGTGTGCAGCTCCTACTCTCATTTTAAACTTGAGCAAACTGCAGATGGTTGGGTGCTTCCTCCCTTAATTTAATCTGAATTGTAGAGAATCTTCCTTTAACAGACCCCAAAAGATGGCACAGGGATTGTAATTAAAGGTATAACTTTCTCCTGTTAATTCTGTTTCTTCTCTGGACAAGGAAGGGAGGTAAACATCTCTGTGGTTTTGTGCCGGCAAGGAGCAATTTCACTTTTGCTGGCTAAAACTATTTCATGTGTTTTTGTGCTTTGAAAACCAGAAAGCTTTGACATGGTGCTTGCTATGAACTGATGCCAAGCTGTGACTAAACAATCTCATTAAAAACACAAGGTAACTGAAGCAAATATTTCCTTTGAAGAAGCACCATCAGTTAAGTACTCATTTCCTCTTTTAAGCTTGACATTAAAGGGGCAAAGACAGGTGGGCTGATAAGAGCAAGATAAAGCTTGTTGAGTTAGTTTACCAGCTAATTTGGCAAAAAAAAGCAGAGTCTTGTTTCATGCAGTTTTAAGAGCTTGTATCACTTGTATTTGTTGTATGAGGGATCAACTGTCTAGATATCTAGTGTAATTGAGAAATGCTTTTGTATGCACATGTAACTTGATATATTTACATATTTTCCACAAGATGTAATATCACTAAGATAAGATCTTACCTACATAGTACCCATAATCTCTGATGCTAATTCTGAGCCTCTAAATAGGCTTCTCCTTTAACCACAGCAGACCCAAAACAAATTCAGTAATGTTTGCCTTTGTATTGCTAGAGCTGCACTGGAACTTGGTCAGTGATAGCCCAATATTCAGCTCTTCTACAGGCTGGAGCAGCTGAGATCCTAAAAATACAGTTTATGTGAGTCAGCCATGCATTTCCAAAATAATTAAAGAATGCTTTTCTTAAAATTAATGCACAGAATGAAGTAATCTTTCTTAGTGTGAGGTTATGGCTTGTACCTTGGTTAGTGAATTGTCCCAAGAGGACGACATCTTTTGAATGCAGAAGTACAACAGTCCATATTCTTGGGTGTCTTTGCCTGTTTTCTGCGAGGGTCTCTTTGGTCTTTGAGCTGCTTTGTGGTACCTGCTGCCAGCCATCTTACAAGTGTGTAGGCAGGTGACACCTTTTCTGCAGGGTGATGCATAACTTGGTGCTTACATTCCAGAGCAATGCAATAGCTCTAGAACACTAGTGCACCTGATGGGACTAATGAGCTGTTTTACAGTAAGGTGAACAAAATCATTTGCCAGCCAGGTGCAGAACATGGTTAGCATGATCAAATTTAGTGATTAACTGTTACCTGGTCGCTCATTGTTTCTCAAATAATTTTAAGAGACAGAAAGCAAGAATTTTCTTTGCTTTCTTAACCAAGGCATTGGACAAAACCATGTAGAGGTCAGGAAAACAAATGTGGAAGAGTCCTATAGCAGAGTTATTGTGGGTATATTTTATATATCAGAGCATCTTATGGCCATTTTGCCCACGGATGTTACAAGAAGGTAACTGCAGTTAGTGATAAAAATCTATTCCATAGTGTAATGGCTAAAGCCTTAGCCTGGAGGGATTCCCATTGGTTCCAGTGGGCTTTGGATAAGGCCCTAAGAAAACACACAAGACACTTCACAGAACAGACTAAAATTTTGCTTATTTTTTTTTGGCACCTCTACCCCTTCCCTTACTATCCTCTAAAAATGTAGAGGTATTTTGATTCCAAAATATGAAGGTGCTGTGAGGGCCAGTATCCCAGACTGGGCGGCCATGACCATGATAGCAGGCACCTTAGCTCTCTTGACACAAAATACTTTGCATCGCTGAAAAAACCCCACAGAAACAGACCATTCTTGCACTATAAACTTCATCAAGTGAACATATAGATTTCTTTCTACTCTCAGGGGACTTTCAGCACCCATTGTGAGTCATAACATTTAAGTCTGGAAGGAAAGAACATCTTGTAAATTGTTTCAGAGTTGTCTTTTACCTCCTGTTTTAGTGGGCTCCCAAGGTTTTATCTGGGTCAAGATGCATTCAACTTTAAAAGATGGGAACATGAGGGATTACAAGACATCCGTGACTTTTTCCATGAGAAAATAATAATAAACTTTGAGTAACTTAAGGGTAAGTTCAAGTTTCCCTCTGGAGACTTGTACATGTATTTGCAAATGAGATAGTTCTGATGTCTGCTAAGAAAAAAATAAATATCTCACAACAGGAAAGAATTTGTTTGGAGGAATCTTTCCTCCACAGCTGAGACTTTTAATCATTGTCTGCACTAGAGAAACTTAATCCAATGTTCCCAGCCTTGCAAACACCAGCTCTTCTTTAGCAGTGAGGGGAGCACTAAGGTGCTTCTGTTTCCTCTTGTTCTTTGCAGGGCTGTGACCCTTCCTACACCAGGCTGTAAGAGCATGATTCTGTCCCCAGTAAAGTTTACTGGGATCTTTGCCATTTTCTTCAGTAAGATCAGGATTTCTTGTAAAGCAATGGAACATTGGGACTATAAAGCTACAATACCAGATCTCATGGCATTTAATCACAAGGGGTGTACTGGTGCCTGCCAGGGTGAACAGAAGGAGCTTGGTGCGGTGCAAGAAGAGCCTTGATTGACTTTTTTTGGTGGTTACTTTATATGGAAAAGTTTAAATAACCACTAAGGCAATGACTGTGTTCGGCTAGCAGCACCTTTTTTAAAAACACTCCTAGACTCTAAAATGCTTTAAGCTGAGCTGCCTTCTCTCATTTTCTTCCAATTTCCTGGACTGCAACAGGACAGAAAGGAGCATTGTCCAGGTCCTGTTGCATGCTCCCCCACTTCTCTGTGGTGCTGCGCTGTCCTGCCTCTTGCCCTCCCATGTAACCATGTGCTTGGCTGTGGGAAGGTGCTTCTCCTGCTGCAGAGTCTTTCCAGGCAGCAGTGGGACCGTGGTGGGGTTGGTTCTGGCAGCCTGCACAAGTGCCCAGTGAAGGCTGACAGCACAAAGCCCTCCGTACACGCAGCTCAGCACAGCAGAGGTAGTGAGGTTTCTTGTCTGCAAGCTTAGAACTGGCTCTGCATCTGCTTACCATTTGTGACTGGAGATTGTGGTAGCTGTGCAGCCCAGAGGGAGATAGCTTGGAGCTAAGAGAGACAGAAATGCTTCAATTTGTGCAAAAGGTGACAGTGCTTCCCAGGAAAGCTCTATCCTGTGTCTGGTGCACAGGCAAGGGAGTATTTAAGGCCCTGACATTAAGTTATCCCCTTTATTTTTTTTCCTGTCACTTTCTGAATGTTCTTTCTGGGCATAAATGGCCCTTTAATGGAATTGTTTTTTCCTGTATCTCATCACAAGAGCTGCACATTTATCCTTGTGTTTGGAAAAATTTCTAAATATTCACATAAGCTTCAGCATAATTTATTTTCTTTTGTAGCTTAATAAAATCTTGGGACTCATTCCGTCTAGCTATCTTTGGGGATTTACAGAAGGCCAGGGGGGCTGATACACAGGACTGAACTAAGAGACAAAGGAAAACAAACAACTCTATGAATACCTAGAATTTGCTCCGGATGCAATGATGCAGCTCCAGCGTTGCTTTTTTAAAAAGATGGTAAATTATTAATACTTCTAGGAGGAAATGAATATGGTAGTGGTTCTGCCATGTCTGGCTTGCTCTGAAATGTAATGTATTTATGCAGGCTTCTTCCTTAGTCCTGTTGATCCAAAGTTACTCTTTGCTCCTGAGTTACCTGTTCCTCCCCAGAACTTGCCAGTCTGCTGACATGTGGGTTGGCAGTTTTCTTGTTTTACTGGAATGTAACTGGTATGGGAGACTGTTGCAGGAGAAAAAATGTTGTAGCTAACTGTCCTTTATTGCTGCTGCTGAGGGTCTGTGTCTCATACAGCCAAATCTCTTATCTGGTGAAGACTTGCAAGAAAACAAGCACATTTATTCTTGTCCCAGCCTGGACAAGGCTAATCATGGCTGGAGTGTGTGGTCTGTGGCACCAGCACCTCAAAAGACTGTGATTTCATGCTGCTTGTGACAGTCTTTGGGCTGGTAAAAAAGACTTCTCTATTCTTTGGTATCATCAGCTCCTCTTCATGTGGGGTGTAGATGTTTATTTTGTGTTGTGAAAAAATGATGCAGAAGTAAGAGTTTCTTAAAAGTTATTGTCGTGTTACCCCCTTTTGGCTTCCTCATATCTTGCCAAATAGAAGCTTAAAACTTTAGATTGATTTTCAACATTTATAGGAATAATAGCTGTCTAAAAATAATCCACAAAGGTGTCTTTCTCTGTCAGTAGTTCCATAGAATTCACAGTTCCAAAGAAATATGATGGCAATGATGATGTCAGACCACCACTGCTTTATGTTTTATTTTTTCAGATACATAATGGTTGTGTCTTTACCACAACTTCTGTAATTCTTTTGAAAGGTAATAAGGCAGGAAAAGGGAATTTGTTATTTTGCTGTTTCTGGCCTGAGGAAATGATGATTAAATGAAAATTGAGGACTGTGAGTTCCTTAAGATTTCTGAAGAATCAAATACATTTTTCGAACCAGTAAGACTGAGTTGGATAGCAGTATAATAAGGAAAGCAGTAGAAGAGGGGAGATATTTGATCTCTTTAATTTTTTCAAGACTCTTATTTATAAAAAGTGAGGCACCATGACTAGGAATAATCTATTTGCAGGTATTTTGGTATACTTTTACACTGTAAACTTTGTTACTAAATGATACATTTTGCTAAATGCAAACTAAATATTGGTAAGAGGTTGTGCTAGAGAATGTTTGTTATTAATGTAAATCCCTACCCTCTGGTGCAAATTGCAGGAGCACAGAGGGAGTGCGTTTATGTCCACCCCACTTGCTTCACACTATGGGAGGTTTTCCTGTTTATTATCCTTATAATTGTTTCAGGTACTTGAGACAAATACATTTTGTTTAAAATATACTTTATATTGGGTAAAGATCATCAAACCCAAGTTTTAGTTTTAAAAATTGTCAACCACCTTTTTAGTAAACAAGAGTGATACTGTGTTCCTCAAAATGGAGACATTCCTGGATTGCTCTTAAAACAGATGAAATCAGACAACATAGAGAAGTAGAAACAGTAAAAATATTGGAGTAGTTAATACTGTTTTGCATTTAAAAACAGTATTTACTGAGACATTTACTATAAACATGGGAAGAAAGATGTATTCACTTTAAAGGCCCTTCTATTGTGTTTATCAAATAGCTGTTCTAGTATTTACAATGCTATATTGAGTTGAAAAAAATATGAAGCTGTTTTGTGTGTTCTCCCTCAAGGTTAAAGCTTTGAATCATGGGATAATGTGTGATATCTCTAGGGCTTCTTGAAAGAGTTCAAGAACACGCACAAAGGACTGTGGTTTGTGCTAAATTTGTGCAGAATTAACATTATGTTCCTTTGGCTTAAGAGCGAAGATGAAGATACCAAGTAAAATATCCTTTTCTTTAGCACCATCATATATGTTTTAACAGAAAAACCTTTTACTCTTGCAAGTTGCAAAAATTAGTCGCACAGTATTTTTCTCTGCCGTGGCTTTTCTTTTTGAGCTGCCCTATCAGTCTAATGGAAGTAGTGAAAGGAAATGCACTTCAAGGAATGAATGTTCTCCTTTTCAATTAGAATTTACTTTTAAAACAAGTTATTTCTGGTCTGTTTGTGCTATGGCAAGTTACAGTATTTAAACTCAAAATCTCTCTCACATTTAAAAAGTAAGTGTCAAGCAAGTATTTTGGTCATTTAAAAGAAAAGCTGTGGAAAGTTAAAACCTTTGGTATGTATTTGTAAAATATATGTGTCTTGCTTTTTCAGCTGAAGTGAGCTCTCGGATGAGAGCTGTATTTGGCCTGATTAATGATGATTTCTTGTTAACTGCTGGGCAGAGGTTATACAAGCCAGCTCACATTTCCATTAAGAAGTGACTTCAACTTGTGCTCTGCAGTTTTACAGCAGCACTGGACAGTCCGCACAAAGCTGGCTGCAGCTGCAGGAGCGGCCGTGATTTACACAGCAATTCTGCAGCTGCTTCCAGTTGTTGCAGGTCAGACAGGACACAACACACAAGCGTGTTTCTTCTCACGGCTTTTATGGGCAGCTGTAATCCCTCACAAAAAACCCCAAAGTTACATTTAAAAGAAAATACCTTCTCTTGAGTTCTAGGACCATGTTATTAGCTGAAGGAATTCATCACAGTTCTTGTGTCCCCAAATACTTTCCTCTGCTTATGCTTAGTGTAGCATTTGCTGTAAAGAGTAATGCACTTATTACTTTGAGAGTTACTGCTTTTTGAGTTATTATCTCCGAGTATGTATAAATATGCCAGTCCTAGAGCTCACAGGTATTCCTGCATCCAAATACCTCTCAGTCTTTAACGTGTTTCTCCTCTGTGCCACCCACGGAGCTGTTGCTCAGGCGTGCGGGGAATAAACAACTCGACCGGGGTCACATGAAAACTCTGTGGTAGACCAAGAACTTGAACCCTGGCTTCCTTAGCTCCCCAACTACTCTTAATTTTTTAAGCTCACATTTCTTACTGCAAAAATCAAATGTGCTTCACTTCATGTTTGCTTTGTCATTGGTGTGGTGTGTGTGTGTTACACAAAGAGATGAGGGCACATTCTGCAGCCCCACTTTCTGGGGGACAGGGCTGTATGGCAGCAAGAGGTTTGGCAGCAGAAGGTGGCTCAGGGCTCAGGACCAAGCTGGCTGGTGCTGACTTGGGCCTGGGCTGCCCCTCTTTTCCTTGGACACCTTCTAACCCTACGGACCCCATGTCCTGGTCTGCGGGGGAGACAGGATGTGCTGCGGTGCAGAGTGACAGGTTGTGTCTATATTTTGCTGCCATTCTGGAGTTTATTAGGAAGACAGAGACTGATAGTCTGTGGAGTGACTAGTGCAGGGATGGGGGATCCTCCTTCATCTTTCCAGCCTCAACATTAAGAGTCTGGTCTCCAAACATATGTCATCTGTTCCCTTCTATGCAGAAACTGTGCTATTTTATGAGTAGGAAAAAGAAGGGAATTTGGAGACTTGTTTTCCTAACCTGTAGAAGTTGATATCTACTTCTTCACTAGGGTAAACTAAAAAGTATTAGTTTTTATCTGTTTTCATTGTTTTTATCTTTTTAGAAAGTTGTCTGTGAGTGTATTTTCAGAGTCTTTACTATGCGTGTGTGACAGCTTTATAATACTTACTGATTCTACACTTCATAGTCGTACTCAAACAGTGACTGAGTTGTTTTCCTGCTATTTTTTAAGAGTTTATGAAAGCTAAATATTGCTGCAGTCTCTGTATATGAACGATTGCACAGAGCCAATTGCAATTCATTCTTCCAGAGGGGTTTTCAAAGTTAGCACTTAACATCCTATTTATGTGTTGCAGCTAGTTCTTCAGCATGTTGTGTCATGCTTATTATCTTGCACATTTTACAACGCTGCTGTACATAAGCTTTGCTGGTTCTGTTTGGCAGGAGATTGGTCATATGGTTTTAGTCTCAGCTTTGAATCTTTTCCTGTTGGACCTGTCCCTTCAGCAGGTTACATTAGTTTTAAAAGGGGACAACTGTGCTTTGGGTGTTCTGCTCAAATCAACACTTCTGGAATGAAATAAATTGTAGAAAAAAGCCTCCATCTTTTGAGGCAAAGCCTCTGCCCTAGTGTACTGTCATCAGCTGTTGTGGGACAAGTGCAGAGTTAGACCATCTGCAACTATCCCTAGTAAAGTGCAGAGCTTGGCTTTTATTAACCTCTGCAGCTTCAGTTTTCATCTATGCCTTCAAAGGTAAATAAGGCTTACAATGGAAATCAGAGTCTGGTTAACAACCAGACAATTGTCAGAGGAAGACAATAAAGTGAGCTTCCAGGCTAAGTATCTTTCTTCATGACAGTGATGAATCTTGCTCAGGTCATTTTCCATTGTTTTGGCTTTCTGTGGTCACTCCATAAAAAGAAGCATCAAATTGGGTAACATTTGCCAAATGAAGCAACACTTTAGTGTTTGAAATTGAAAATAAGGAACTGCTTTTACACTGAAGCTATTCAAGTGTGTTCTTTATTTCTCAGTAACATGGTCAGCTTCAAGGGTGGGAACACTCATTTAAGTGGTGCTGTCTTGTGGGCCCCTCTAGAGCTGTTCCATTTCCACGTGAGCAAAAAAACCCAGCACAGTCATGCTGACTAATAAATACACGAGATGTACGTCTTTTATTTGCTTACAATTAAATCAAATCTTCTGCACACACAATTTGTTCTTGTACCTGTGTAACTACGTTAGTGATTGCCTTTACAGAGTGACTTCTGCTTTTTCCTTTGAGCTGCTTGTATGTTCTAATGTAAAACTTGAACTCCCCATCAGATTAAGTTAATTTATCTTCAAGAAACTCCTATAGCATTTGGGTTGTTGTTTGTTCCAACCTTTTTTTCCCTGTGAACAAATTATGCTCAGGAAGCAAACAGCAAGATAGGATTCTTTTGTTGAAGAGGTTAGAGGTTAATGTAGAGAGAGGCAAAATACTTTAGGGGAGAAATAGAGTGTTGGTAGTTAATGAGTAAAGAGCAAAAAGGAAAAAAAAAAAAAAGAAGAAGAAGAAAAAAAAGCTGTCTGACCTGCTGATGAGGCTCGGACGCAAAGCTGGCTGGAGAGAAGTGAGAAGCTGTTCTGGGTATGAGGGAAAGATAGAAAGCTGAGAAAATAATAGTGAGGACAATGGTATGGGAGGAGCTGGAGAGGACAAAGATGTAGATGGTGTGAGAAACATACAGAGTACTGTAGTGAGGAAGAAGATTTTTGAGTTTGCAATAATAACAGGAAATTCAGAGGAGATTTTAGCAGCTCACCTTAGGGTGAAGTGGAGGAGAAGAATCCAGATGTAAGGAAGCTGGACAAAGAAAAGCTGGAATGGTCAACTAGTAGTGAATAGTTTTAGCAGTAAGGGAAGTGCAGAGCTTGGAGCTACTGAAGAGAGACAGGACATCGGTAGACGCTGAATATTTCTAGCTTTGCAAGTTGTTTGTAAAACTGAAATGTTAAACACCTGTAAGTTTTGCTTTTATCTTCAAAGTAAGCAGTTTTTAAACAGGGTTTAAATAGTCAGAACAAGTTTTTTGGTTTGTTTGTTTTAATTGTTTTAATTTTCAGATGAAATCCAGCAAATGTTGAGACAGTAAAGTAATGCATGTATCAAAGGAGAAAGGTTTCTATTGTTTAGTGTTTTATGGTACAGGTTGTTGTCTAGGTCAGAATTATGTAGTGTGTCAAGTACTAGATTTGAGATTCTAGAAGTCAGCCTGGAAACCTGATAGTGTTGTCAGTTGTTTCAGTAAAACGAAGTATAGAAACCACCTCAGGTTTCTTATCCTATTGGCCAGAGAAGCTGGGACATTTCCTGAAGGTGAAAAACTTCAGGAAAGAGTTCCAACTGCAATGGTGAATGTCATGAGCTGGAATAATAAAGAGCATATTGGGGGGGAAAAAAAAAAGTGCATGTTGCAATAGCAGTTAATTGCAGCTCCTCAGAAAATGCTTAGGCGGACAGCTTTAGAATGGAGATAGAATAGAGAGATGTCATAATTCAAATGATACCACATTATCTATGTATTCCCAGAAGAAGGAGAGGTGGCAATATTAAGCAAATATATCAGGTAAATATATTTTGAAAGATATCTTGAGTTCAATAACCTTGCATGGCCCAAACAGTTTCTTCTGAATTCTGCATTGCTGAGTAAGACGGTTTTCTTGGAGTCCACAAGAAGTCAATGTCAACAAGACCTATTGCAACTTTCCATGCTTTGCTGAAATGCAAAGACACAACTTCCCAAGGTTATTTTTGGGACTCCAGCACATTCTGGGGTTGTGACATACTCTTCTGAAGTACAAAGCAGCTCTGAACCCTCACTGGCTTTAGTTGCTTAGTCAGCAGTTATGAAACACAAAAAACATCCAAACCTTTAAAATATTATAAACAGTGAAAACATTTGAGCTGTGTTTTTTCCTTCAACTATCAGACTGTTTCCCAGGACTCTAGAGAGGATCGTTGCTTAAGTTGGTTACATAGAGTTTAAGCATATTGCTTCTCATCCTAACACTGCTTTTTGGACTATGACTGGATGTAACCTCATACAGGAAAAGAAAAGAGATTATTAGGTTGTTTGTTTGTTTGCTTCTCCATTTTATTTCTGTCCATAATCCCATAAACTGATCTGTTTCACTTGTTGTTGTGGTTGTTCCTCTGGTAGAAAGTTACATGAGAGTCTAAATCTTTTGGGAATGTGCATGGATAAACTAGAGTAATATCTAAATTTGTAGGCTTTGAGATTGAGGCATGATTCTTAAACCCAGAGGTCTCTGTCTCCATCTGTTGGAATGAGAAGGGCATAGCCCCAATGGCTGTTTGTTTGGACTCATCACAATGAAACTAATTTAATTTAAACTGTGTCTTCTTCCACTACTTTCAGTCTAGCCAGCATTAGCAATGGCAGTGACTTGACTGTCTGCTGTGCCATGGGGGCAGAAAGTTTGTCTTCAGTGAAAAACAGCAATTATGGCAAGACCTCTTAAGGTGCTCCAACATAGATTCTGCTTCCTTAAAGACAGGCTGAAGCACTTAGAAATATGTGTGATAGATATTATTTAGGATCCAGTCCAAATTCCTTCAAAATCAGAGGGATCCTTGTCTGACCTCAGGAAGAAACAGACCTGGTCCTTAGAAACAGGCAAAGTTTCTATCCTACTTTAGCCAAGCTGGGCACTGTACAACCCTGCCAGGTTCTTTAGTGTTAAAAGAGGTGTGTAACCCACCCTGGGAGCTCTGTACAGAAGCTGGTTGTTCAGGATTTTCTATAACAACTATGAAGATTGTCCCTGTATTGATTAAGAAAATTTCAGCCTAGTAATGATTTGATTATGAAGCTACCTTGTAATCAACTGTGTTGGTCATCTAACTCAACATCACTAGAGATCAAGAAATGTCAGTTTAGTAGGTTGAACCCATTTTCTTCTGTGTGTTATCTTCAGCTGAGTGTTTTTCTCTTCTGTAAGTGAACTTGCTGCTTTGTGGCAGTAGGTGTGCTGTGGCTCCTGGCTGGTGATGTGGCCATTCCAGGCAGTAGCTTGCTGACTGCTGTGGATCCTGGCTCCTCTGGCTTGCCCTGTGCATGGCAGAGGAGTCCCATAGGGCCAGGAGAGCATCATCAGCCTTTGCACCCTGATGTGTGCACACTTACTTCTTCCTAACTATAAAGAATTGTCATCCCTTAGGATTCATCTTCCTTTTGAGTTGTTGCTGTTTTAGTAGTAGAAATTCTACTTAGCCTGGTGAGGATTTGGTGCTTTTGCTCAGAGCTGCAGACCTTCCCCATGTTCCTTGTAATTCTAATCGGCATTTAAAGAGGTGAAGGCTCAAAGAGCAAGGAGTGTTGCTCTGATGGTGTCCAGTGCCTTGTCTTGGACTTGCTAACTGTTGGAAAAGAGTCTTCCTTTGAAATAGTAAAAGTTTTCAGTACTGTCTTAAACAGTTTTGCAGAACTTTTCATTTCTTTGTTGTATTTTAAGCGCATTATCCTATTTTCAAATAAAACCTCCGTAAAGCTGTCCCACCATTATCTGAGACACTGAATGGTCATTTGCAAGGTTGTTAGAAGGAGCTTTGAGGTGGTAGGTTTAAACAAAGGTGACACTTTTCCATGTATTGTATGCAACTAGGCTAGTTGACACTGTCCCAGCTCTTCAGAGGAGAGAATATTTTTTCTGGGCTGACTCTATGCTTGGTAGTATTTTTATTCCTCATATAGATTTCAAAACAAAACAAAGCAATTGTTGCTTAGCTACCCCTCTAGAGTTATGGTCTCTCACCATTTTGCAACTGTCTCATCTCAATGTTGCATTTTTTGCTTGTTGGAATCTATTTTTACTGGCTGGTGTTTTACACAGACACTTCTGGAAGTTTTTCATCTCCTGGGGTAGGATTGCAGGCTTAAAATTGGGGAAGGGAGTCTGGCTGGGGGGTCTGGGAAAGGTCCCTCACCAGGAACCCTACAGCAACACAAAAACAAATATACTGTAGGTTCAGTCGTAATGCTTACTCTGATGAAATCCCTTGCTTGGGGTGAAAGTGTCTGCATTTCTTTACACATTCTGTTACCACATGGCTCTCTGTTAAGAATAGATTCATTTTGAATTAGGATGAATACCAGAAAGCAGAGTATATGATTCCCATCTTCTTAAAGACTCTTTGACATAGAAGCTTTAAATTGGCATTTTGGAGTCATGATACTAATTACAACAGAGCACAGCAAAACAGAGCTAGCTCAACCATTTATGCAGTCAGAAACAAATCTGAAGAAAAATCTCTCACTTATTTCTGTTGAAGGAAACACTGCATGCCTAATGCCCACTCCTTGTGTCTTCACCCTTTTTAGGCAGCACTGGAGCATAAGGGAAGAAAAGAGATTTCCTTAATGTAGAGTATCATAGCAGAGAAAAATTTCTGTGTGGTTAAAGGCTGTGCACTCTGCATCAAAATGAGGAAAATACTTGGCCAAGTAGTGTTACCTTTTGATTACTCTGAGCTGGAAGAAGAGTTTTCCAGGGCTCCTGCAAGCAGTTGGTCTGAGACTGCATGTGTGTGCTTTGACCGTCAAGCTGTATCTTTTTGCTTCCTGCTCTGTTTCCTCCATGATATCCCAAGCAGCAGTCAGCCATATTTGCAGAACTAGCCTGCTCTTCCTAAATACACCCCTTTTCCTCTATGCTATGTACAGCTGACAGCTCTGGGTGCATTTCTATCAACCCAGACAATGCTTAATTTACAGCCTTTAGCGACAATGCCACTTTCTGGCATTGTTAGATAAATCAGAGTCTGTTCCCATAAAGCTTGTTACTTGACAGCATTTCTGTTGCATGATTAATATGGCAATGGCAGCAATTTGCAATTAGCTGTGTATCTCTCCTTGCCTCCCTGCCACATACCCTAGAGGGTATTAGTCTGTCTAAGCCTGACCTGCCTCCCTTTACAATTTTCCTTTTCTATAAAGTATTTTTTTCAGCGCGCAGAGGAAATTGTGTGACTTGGATAACCCAACAGTTGAATGAAAGCTGCTGACTTAAGATCATCAGTTTAGATCCAACAGTGCTGCAAAGTCACTGTCATCTGCCTCATTATAGTAATGTGTAATATGCCAATGGTCTCAGAGCAGTTCCTAGAAGGCAGGTTGTCCACTACGGCCTTGCTGGTTGTGTGCTGGGAGCCTCAACAGAGGGGTCCAGGGCCAAATACAAGAACATGTGTGACAAAGAAGACCCACTCATCCAAGGAGCTGGCCCCTCTTGGGAAGAGTTGTGGCATTTTGCCAGGGCTGTGTTGGGGACCCCGTGCTGCCAAGCACTGTTTTGAACTTCATAGAAAAAGCCATCCTCCAGTCTGGAGATGTGTGGGAGTACCCTGCTCTCTGCCGGCATATGAAAGGTATCTGTCTGGTGGCTGCAGGGCATCCTCACCAGCACCCACAGGAGTGTGGTGTTATTGGAACCTGTTTGAAACCCATGTAATAATCTATTTAAAATAAGGTCCATTCCCTTCAACTCCACTTTCATGCATCCAAAAAATCCTGGTGAGACTAGATGATTCAGTAGCTCCATCTGTAAAGAAGGATAGTTGAGTGGGTTCCAGGAATAAGGGAGCCCAGGTCACTGCTGGAGAGAGAGAGATGGAGGTGGGTGAGCTGGCACTGCCAATTCCTTCCTGCCCCTTGCAGGAGCAGCAAGGACATGTCTCCCTTCCCCCAGCTGAGGCGGGGATTTCAGTGAATCAATGCTATAGAGTTGAGTTGAGTCAGAGCCAAGGAAAGGCTCTGGCTCAAATCCATCAGCTAAAAATGAGCAAAGCTTTTGAGCCTGACTGGAATCTCTCAAAAAACAAACAAACAAAAAATCTTTCCCCAAATCCTTGTTGTCTTTTTTCCTTCTTTTGGTAAAATAATTGCATTTTGTGATCTGTTTTCCAGATTTTTCTCTTTCCCTTTCCTGATTATATAGAAAAATGTATCCCTGTACATATGTATATTTTAGATGTTTTCAGCCAGTTGTGGGAAGTGCTCCTTTTTGTGGTGTTTTCATTGAGACAATCAGGGGCAAAGTTCTTGTGGCAGTGCCAGGTCTAATACCACAGGAAGAGCTGTGTCCGCTGGAAATACCACAGAGACTACAGAACCCACAGTATTTTCTAAAAACACAAAATGGTTTTGAAAGCAAGTCAAATACTGCAAAGTCAGCTCAGATTATTATTTTGTCTCAAATTGTTTATTTGGCTTTGTTTTGTTTTTTAAAGGGGTGCTGAGGAACATGGCTTACATTAAATCTGGTTTTGCCACCGTGTCCTTCCAGTTATAAGTGCTGCTGTAAAGAAATGAAAATGTCATGATTGCATCATTTATAGTCCTTTAGAGATACATAGTTCAGTCAACAGCCAGGAGCTGCTCTGCCTTGAGGTTTTGTTGATGCTGTCTTTTTGTTGTTGCAGTCTTTGTACTCCAGCAGTGTTCAGAAATACAGCTCTGGCCCTGATTTGTGCAGGCCTGTATCTCTGAATGAGCCCTACTGAGATAAAGTGTGCTACTCAGTGCACAAGTGCTTACAGAATCAAGGGTCCCAGTCTGTAAGAGACATACCATGAGTAAATAACCTAACGGGAAGAGGAGTAAGGAGTGAAAATGAAGGTGGTTTTACCTCATAGCATGAGAAAGTTTTATTTTCCTCCTCCACTTCAAAAAGTAGTTTGGGAAACTCAAATTTCATCTCTTTTAATCAGAGCTATTCAAGACTACAAGCAAACTATTGAAGAAACTGTTCCTTCATAAAAATCTGTCTCAATAAGAGATTTTAAAAATGAAGAATCTGGAATAGTCAGGGAAGCAAGTGTTGAATACTAAGGTTTGGAAATACATCTTTATGTTTATGGAACAGCTTTCTTCTGCAGGAAGGACAGCCAACTCAATGTATTATTAAGTAAATGATTTCTCAGTGACAATGAGTTGTTGTGTGGAGGATAACAGATGGCCCCTGGAGTGAGTGTACTCCTGGGTCTCAGCTGATGCTGTGAGCCCTAAGGATACTGCACAAGTGGGTTGTGAATGGTACAAAGCCAGAAGCCAGCATCTTCTCCTGGGACAATTCTTGTTATTGCAATAAGAGTCCTGCAACTGTATGCTGCAGCTCTAGCTTAGGGAGGTAACTTCAGCTACTCAAGTCTTAGATGTCAATTTAATTTAAAAGTTTTAATGCTTTCACCAGTGCTAAATTTTACTATAATTTAATTATATTGCATCTTAACTCTTGTTTTTTCTCCTGTGCTTCAGGTTTTGTTGTGTGTAGGAACACTATTAGAGCTGCTCTGCACTCCAAGAGGCCTCCTTTTTTAGCATGGAATAATATATTTTTTTTAAGGTCTACTACTGTGCTTTAAAGAGCTGTTGTGCTCCCTCATTAAAAATTAAAAAGAAGGACAATTTTACACAGTTTGTTGCACACCACTTCAAAGACATTGTCTGCCTGAGGGAAGAACTTGGTAGCCTTGTGGAAAAAGCCAAAGCCAGTATATAAACACCATGGATGTCAGAAGACCTGCAGGGAAACAGGGGAGGAGCTCCCTGGCTGGAATATTTCTGCAGAGATTTAACCCTTTTGCTCTTTGTCTTTAATGTGTTGACGTGGTCCACTCAGTAATTCACTGTGCCAGTGGCTCTGTGGAGCTTGTGACAGATCCCTAGCTCTCCCTAAGAGTTATCCCTTAGGAACATGAAGTCACAACTGCCTAATGAAGCAGTGTCCTCTCATGGGAACTGCATCTGAAATCACGCAGATTTGAGGGCTCATGCCCTCAACCACTGGCTGTTCTTGGGGTCTTGGAGGCTGAGGTTTGTCATCTTTCCTGAACTTCACATGAGCCCAATAGTGCTGTTCATGTTAAGGACATCTGCAGCAAAGTGGATCAGGGCTGCTCTTATCAACCCTGTCTGCCACTCTTATTATGCTTGGTTGTCTTTCTGTCTCTTTAGTACCTTGTTAAAATCCTGGTTAGCTGCCATGTATTTTCTCAATCCTTTCTCTCCCATAATCATTGATTAGCAAGATGTGTGTGTACATGCAGATTCTTCCCAATTAGCTCATTCCTAATGACCCGTTGATTCACTGTCATAATCCAGTTTTATGTGACCTCACAATCCTCTTGTGCCTCTTCCATTCAGGCAGCACAACACAGTCAGCTCCAGACAAAGGCATGCAGACGTTTCTGTTTCTAAAAATGCCCTTATTACAGGTTTAAAGTTGACACATGTCAGCAATAAGCAAAGCCCTCATCTTTTCTCAGCCCACAGTAAATGTGACACTCCTCATTCAAGCCAGTTCAGTCCACCCCTCTGAGAGTCTGGGAAAACAGGCTTTGCAGGGAGCCCCAGAGGTCAGCAAAACAGGGGCTGTTGGACAAATTAAATATCAGAGCAAAAGTTTAGAGAATCTCTATGTTTTCACAACAAATCATATATAGTACACAGCAGAAAAAAAAAGCAGGAATCTGAATATGTGGTGTAAATGAGGCATTCTGTGTGCATTTTCCTTCAAATCCCTTAGATATTTAGTTATTTATTTCTTTATAGAATTTTCTAAACAAATCCACTGAAATGAGGCAAAGGTAACTAAATCAAAATCAAGCTAGCACACAGCCATGTGTGGGAGTTGCGGGTAGCACACATACCCCCAGCAGGGCAGCTCCTGACCTAGTCTGCATGTTGTTTATATGCTACATGCCATTTTGTGCCAAAGTAAAGATTCCTATCATCCTGGTGGCTTTTCTTTGATGTCCAGTGGGACAGATGCCTTGTACATATGAAGAAAACTGGAAAATTTACTTCTTCAGAGCAAAATCTTTCAGGATTTTAGTATTGTCTGCAAATAGTGAACATTAGTCTTTTCCACAGTGTTGGTCTTAATAATGAGCTGTAAAGCATTCATGAGGGACATTTCAGTTTTGAGCTTAAAGAAGGCACAAATACAATGGTTTTTTGTATGTTAAAGGAATCACTGTCCACTGTGGCTACTGATGTCAGTGCTGCCAGTTTGACACTGGTGTGTGTGAGCAGCTGAACTGGCCCAGAGGCTGCCTGTGCTGTGGGACAGGAGTGTGAGCTGCAGGACAGCCACACTGGGGAGGGTGACCGGTCTCTGACATGTCCACCACTATCACTAGCTGTGGGTTAGGCTGGATCCACCAAAAAGGGAGGGAAATCCCAACTTGACCTTGGTAGATCCTTCTGTCTGAGCTCAGTCAGGCCCTGCTTGTCTACCAAAAAATCCCCAGGAAGGAGAGGTGGGTGACTGAGGGTGATCCCTGACTATTGTGATGGGCCTGTGAAATACAAAATGTTAAAATAGTGAAATGGAGGTTCCGTGCTGCATTGCTGGCTGCAATGCGAGGTGGGGACTTGGGTGGCACTGGGCTGTGTGTGGCCACAGGACAGGCTTGCTGCCCTCTCTACATTACTGGTCTGACTGGGGCCTCCGTCCATCTCTGCTCAGTGGAAGCAAGAGGATGAGTGGAGGTTTGAGAAGGGGAAATAGATAGATAAATGGGACTGGAAGTGCAGTGGGAAGTAAGATGGTGAGAGTGAGGGAGGAAAAACTGAAAAGCGAAACACATTGAAACCCGAAGCAGCAAGGAGAGACAAGGCAGATAGTGAGGAAAAGAGGACACAAAAGTATGGCCAGCAGTGAGCAGGAGGTGTGCTTGCTTCTTCTGCTGCACTGATCCTGCTGACCAAGCTCTCCTGAAGCATCTCCTCACCATCTTCCTGTGAACTATCCTACCCCAGGGCACAGTGCCTGACTTTTGTCTCCCACCGTGGACCTGCCCTGTGGAGGTCAGGGTCTGTGGGAGCAGGGGCAGGAGCCCTTCAGGTCTGTCTGCTTCTGCCTGATTTCTGAAAGGACTGATCCTTCACAGCACTGATTCCTTTTGTTTTATACTCTTGAGCCTCCTTAGAAAAAGTAATCTCCTTCGAGGGAAAGTTTCGGTTTATGTATTTGTTGTTTCCCAGTGAACAATTCCAAGCTTAGCTGAAAAAGCAGAGGCAGGGGGAGGGCTGACATCCATGCTAGTAGAGGGATGGTTTCACACCACCTACACGCATCTCAGATAGCAAGTCAGACCTGGCACTGATTACAGTGAAGCTAGACAAGGTGCAAATGGGTTCAAAGACTGTGTTTCTCAGTGTGGTAAAAAGGTTCACAGCACTAAAGGATTTTGTAAGTAGTTTCAAGGTCTGTGGATGCTTGAGCTCCTGATTTGCCTCGCAGTACTGTCAGGCTCCTCCCATTGCTCCCCTGGCCTGGCAGTGTGGACTTTGGGTTATGACTGGGTTAGAAAGCAACCAGTCCAAAGCTGGGGTTTTTTTGCCCCTTTTTTTTTTTTTTTTTTTTTTTTTTCCATTCTTCCTCTCCTGCACTAATTTGTTATCCATTACTGCTTTCCCATCCTTGGATGGATCTTACTGCCTAATCTCAGAGCTGGGCACTACATCTTATGACTGTCTCCTTCCTGTCCTGCTTGAGCCCTTTTTTCTTAAAATTTATGACCATATGTGCTGGGTTTACTGCAGTTGCTAGAGGGAAAGGTGTACATTGCTGTGTGCACGCATTGGGACTGAGTGCTGTGTGCCAATTAAACATACCAGTGCGTTAAGAAAAATGTCCTTCCAAAAAAAATTCAGTAGCAACCCCCCTTACTTCCTACTAATTAAAAAAAAATCTAATAGTCTACTAAAAGCTTTGTGAAACAATATCATAATGATCTTTATAAAACTGCATCATGGTGTCCAAGCTGTATTTTGTCCATTAATTGGATGCATGTTCATGGCTAAAAAAGAAGAGCTGTGAACCCTGCAAGGCTTTCCTTGCACTCTGTTGAGTGTGGTTTGTTCCATGTATTTCAAGAGAAGGAATTTTTATCTTTTTCTCTAAGTTTTTTTTTTTCCAGCCTTAAACTGGAATACCTGTTTTTTCTTCTGAAGGGACTTGCCATTTGAATAGCACACTGCTTTAGCCTGGGGAGAGTCCCTTGTAAAATAAGGCAGGAGAGGCTGAAGGGAGTTGGGCAGACTCATGCTGAGTGAAGTCGCTGGGGTTGCTCGAAACGAGGCAGACAGAAGGAGCAGCTGCTGCCTGTACCTGTGCCGGAAAGTCGCTTTGCTTTTCTGCCAGAGAGGAAGTTGTGACCCGGTTACAGGAGTTAGCAGGCAATCGTTTTTCAGAGAGGAACAAAAGAATTAGTTAATGCAAGTAACTGGGGGATGTTGTGATGGATTTAAGGCTAAGGGAGGGAGTTCCCATCTGTGTAGTTAAAGACTGAGTGAGCCCATCACTGGGACTTTCCTCTCTCCAGAAGAAGAGGGTAGAAGAAGGTGCCACGGTTCTAGTGGAGTGCAGTCCAGGGCTGCTGAAATGAGGGGCTGAAAGTGGTCCACAGAGACACTGTAGTAGATGCCATGCCCCGTGGGGATGGATGCTGCTTCTGGGCTGCCCAGAGACTTCAGCCTTGAAGCTCCTGCAGCCAGAAACTAAAGATGAGGAAAATAAAATGTGTTCTTTTAATTGGCCATGGTCTAAGCAGTGCCACTGGCCCCGGCTTTAACCTTACTTGACAAGTGTCAAAGAATGTTTCTGCCAGTTAGTAATATTGACATAGTAAAATGAGTGTAGGTGGTTTTGTGCTATGAGTAAATGGAGGCCTTTGATCTGGTAACACTATTTGATAAGGTAAATATGATCATATAAATGTGCTTATAAAAAAGGAATAGCATTGATGAGTAGGTATTCTGGACAAATAGATTGTCTCTTATCTGCTTTATGGTCCAGATACTGAACCATCCAAACAGCTATTGGAAAATAACACCAGAACTGTAAAAGAGAACAGAGAGGTTTTTTAACTCCATCTTTTGAAGACTTTCAATAGCCACATCCCTGACTAGACTTTCACTGACAAAAAACTTGCAAATGTTTCCACTCTGGGAGTCCTTTAAAGTCAGTTTCCCTCCTGCTTCACTGCCAAAACCCAGCCCAACTTCTCTTTCAAAAGCTGACAAAATTGCAAATGCCTGGAATGGGAAGAAGAACTGCAGTACCTCATGCAGCTGATATGTTCACAGTGGGACACTGTAACAACGAGGTAACAAGCAGATTACTATGTACAATCTCAGTTGAAAGTAATTACTACAATTTTCTAAACCGAGTGCTGATGGAGGAGCTTCTAAACCTGCTGTTAGGCAGTTAGAATGAAATATTAGGAGGGAATAAGATAAGACTTCCATGTGGCATTAACTCCAGAGTAGGTGAGCTGATTTTGAAGAGGGACTTAAACATTAATTCTAATTTCTTTTTTAACGTGTAAATACTTTAAAGGTGCAAATTGTCCCATTCTCACTGAGAATGCTGATTGCACCACAGACCATTTGTCTGTTTCAGCTTTGAATTGTCATTTGGATGCCTTTGCATGAATTCAGAAGCTGACTTTCAACTGGACTTTACTGAACTTTTAGCAGAAGAAACAATGAAGCTTCTCGTGCTGAAGGCTGTTGCCAAATTCTTTGGTTTCTGTCAAATCTTTCATTATGATAAACTTTGTCTTTAGGCATTGCAGTATTAAGGAGAGCTAGCTGAGTTGAGCAGATGTAAAGCAAGGCAGCCTTTTCTACATCAGCATGTAGAAAGGGAACTCAAGGTCTCTGAGTTTTGCTTCACTTGGCCAGGGCAGATGCAGCAGACTCACTGCATGTGTAGTGCCACGTGTGAGGAGCAGCAAAACCGAGAATCATGCTGCCTGGCCAGGTAAGAAAATACACAGTGAATTTGCAGTCCTTTTGAATATCAGCTGTAGGAGTGTCATCTGAGGTTCTCAGAATGGGAGGCACCCAGGACTGGAGGTCATTTACAAAGTTTCATCTCAGTGCTGGACTCAGTCCCTTTACCCCTTCAGTACCTCTGGGAAGTTTATGTGGAG
>NW_009952711.1:8964320-9016989 GCF_000747805.2 Chaetura pelagica
GGAATGAGTGGAGCATTTAAAGGATGCTGTAAATGCACTTCTTGAAGGGAATTCAGCTTTTCTTTATATCGTGTGTGGTGTCTCTAGGACTGCTTTTCCTCCCAGATGGCTTAAAAACAAGCACATCTTCCTTCTCTTTTTCTTTAGTATTTAAACAACTCTCTAGTAGTTTCCAGGTTTAACTGACTGCAGAGGTAATGGTAGTAATGAAGGTGTTTAGCCCTGGCCAGAGGACTACACAAGCCTGTGTCATACGATACACTGGCAATTGCATGACTGTGCAGGCTGCCCTTTCCTCTGTGTTATGCTGAGCAGTTAGTTTTCTTTAAAAACCTAAATTCACATGCTGAATTCTGACCTTACTTTTCAGTTGGACATGGTTGTAATTATTTTTGATGTATTAAAGGCATAGAGAGCCAAAGTCAATAACTTTTATGACCTGTTTAATGCCAAATGTAAATCCAGAAGATGCAATTGCCCAATACCTTTTGCATTTTTCTGCTGTGGAGTTAGGGGTGTTAGATTTAAAAAGTTGAGTTTCAAATGTAACACATTTGGCTTTTTGATATCCTAACTTATTCTGGTTTTGCATAATGCATTTTCTTGGATTAACTTTTTTTTTTCATACCACTTGTTTGCTATTCCACTGGCTACTGTGTCAATGGATTAAGCACAAACCAACCATATAGGCAGAGGGGCTTTAAACAAACAGGGATTTGGCCTTTTCTGTGTTCTTTAGGCATACACAGTTACTGGAGTAGGAGGCGTGACCTGGGTCATGAAGGTCAGTCCTCTGCTATTATGGGCAGCCACAGCATTAAATGTCTTTCATAAATGCATCCTGTACTGTCTCAAAGTGAATTACTTTTCAGCCTTTCCCTGTTCCTATTAGAAGGTTGTTTCATATCCTTCCTCTTCTGAGGGTTTTTAATCCTCTTTATTTCAAGCCTTAACTTATGGTGAGTTGATACCTACTTCTTCTCGTGCCAGGGTTTTCCTCTAGCTTCAGTAGGTCTTTTCTCTGCTTGCTCTTTTCCTGCTTCAGCACTTTCACAGAGAGCAGTCATATGTCCTTCCAGCCTTCATTTTGCATTTTTTTTTGTTCCCAGGCTTACACAGTGAAGAGCAGGAAAAGGGCAGAGTGAAGGACACATTTCCCATTAGACATCTAGGTCCCTCTGTCACTGGATGTGCTTTGGGCTTATTTACTGTTCTGAAAAGCTTGCCAGTGTTGCTGACAACTGCAGTGTCAGAGGCAGCCATGCTGGACCCAGTTAACTATGGGAATGTCTCTGCTCTGTTGAGAGCAGTGCCTTCCACTGTGGCAGTGCTGTTTCTTTGTGTTACATCCCATCCATCCATCTTCATCATTTGCTCCATGTTGTATACTTAATCTGAAAGATGTAGCCCATCATTGTTGATACAGCACAACAGCAGCCCAGTCAAGAAGAGGGCTCTTGGATATACCAGAGGTACAAATAAATATGAAAAATGGACCTGATGGGAGAGCAAAGCTGAAAATGCACTCGAGGCTCTCCTACTGCTATAATGGCAGTAAGGATTATTAAAAGGAGACAAATCCAGCAAAGTGAGACTTGATTTAGGTCTCCTCATCTAAGACTGTGATCCTCAAACCACTTGGTTAGATGACAGTGCAAAGGTCCTTGGGGACTTACTGCATTGCATAAACATAGATGCCTAGTGAGTGCCCACTGTGTTGCCTTGCAGTGTCTCAGCTAATCCTCCTGGGCTGCTGCTCAGTGTTTAGAACACATGACCTACAAACAACCTCCTGGACTAGCAGGGAAGGCCATGTGGGAGATACCAGGGCATCTCAAATGTCACAAAACACTTGTGTTTAGATTAAAACTTTTGTGATTCTTTAAAGGTGTTTTTCTGGGCATCTTTGTTAGTGTATCAGCATTCTGATATATTAATTAAAGTACAAAGACCAAGAATTAATATATTTTGAGAACTGTATCAAAGCTTGCTGTTCTGTGAAGAGGTAAAACCAGAGAGAGCAGGTGAAAAACCTCTACACCAAACTGAACAAAACTTGCCTAGGTGTTCCTTTATACAATAACCTGCCTCCACACTCTCCCTAAAACTTCTTTCAGATCATCATTAATAGAATTCTTTTTTTGAAGATGTGTTGTCTGTTATGTAAAGTTTTGATTGTGCAAGTCTTGCATCTCATGCAGTGAGGCTGTTCATTCAAAAAAGGGACACTAGTATAAAAAATAATTGAGACCTGTCTCTTAAAGACTGCAGAGTCATTGGGGTAGAGGCCAAATTTTGAACATTTGCATATAATATCACCACTTAATTAACATGTTACAACAATGATGAATAATCATTACTATCTTGTTCAAGTCCTCTTCTTGTATTATATTCCTTATTAGATTTTATACTAGCTAGTTTTCTTTAGATACTATGTTTGCCAGTTACTGGCGTGTGAGTGATAAAAGACTGTCCAATATTAATGTGTTGCAGGTTTTGTCTGTCACCTTCGCCCCTTGATATGAACCTTTGTTTAATTGAGTAGCTTTCAGGTCTGCAGACTCCATTGATTTATTTCATACAAGCTCTTTTTAACTGTCTGTGTTGTTACTATGGCAGTAGGAAAACAAAAACAGTATAAATGAGTAATGGCGATAAGGAATTGTTAGTTGGCAACAGAGATGATACATTTTGACCCTTTGTGAGATTTCTTTGTTGTCTGAAGACAAGCAACAAAAGAAAGGGATGGATCTAATCTGTCACAGGAAAAATATCCAGGTGGAGAATATGTTGAACTGGGAAAAGATGCATTAACCCTGGGGCCTTAGACCTTTGGTACTAGCCCTAGAGCCCAAAAAGAAGTCTAGAAAATGTTGGAATGAAGACTCAGACTTAGTTGCTATTATTTTCTTCTGGAGTGTGAGCTGTTCTGGCCCACAGCTCTGTTTCTGTAGGAATTAATTGCCATCTGAAAAATGTTGGTTGGCTGTAACTCCTCACATTGTTGTATCTCCCTGAGAGATTCAAGTTCTCATCAGCTCCTCCCCACACTCCTCCTGAGCTGCTGTGTTCCTCCCAGTAGGAGGGGCAGTATCACCCATTGCCTCCTTTGCAATCAGTTGGGGTGTGGGGGGTTCATATGTTCCTGGGGAAGTTCCAGGTCTCACAAGTCCCCAGGGCTTTGCTGTAGATGTATGCACAGTCCTAACCCACTGGAATTGCAGCCTGCTGGTCTGGGGAGCACTTCAGAAAATTTAATTGCCAAGTCATGTGTGGAGTTTAAAAAGAAAAAAACAAACCAGTTCACTCACACATGAAGGGGAGTTCTGTTCAAAGCATGGCCTCTCACTGGTGTAAATCCATACAGCTCATGGGAGTCTGCTGCAGTGAAAGCTGATTACATTTCCCTGAAGATCTGGCCTTCAAATAGGTTATTTGCTGACTGCTCATTCATGTCTGTTAGAAGTGCTGGAGGGAGTGGAGGGAGTGTTGTGGTAGGTGTGAGGGATTTTTACTACAGTTGCACTCAGAATTAATCTTCCCAGATTTCGTTTAAATTGGATTGCCAACATGTTTATTTTGTCCAGATTTTTCAAGGAGTAAGGGCTGGACAGCAGGAGCTGAAGTATCAAAACCTAGACATCCACGTTAAAATTAATTTGGATTCTTGGGATTAGTAATTGCAAAAACAGTGGAATAATGACCAGTGACTTGATAGATGAGCAGTGTAAACAGATGAGATTGGTGCTAAGCCTGTGTGTTGCCATTATTGCCTTTCTTATTTTAAGGACTGTGATTTTAATATAATCTGTTAGGGAGTCTTGAGCTTTTAGCTCTCTGTAATATGTCTAAAAAACTATTGGCAATGAAATGTACTTCAATCAGTTGCAGCTGTGAAAAGCACAACTTCCTAAATAATAGTCAGAAAGGTCAGATCCTCATCTGGGGCATTTTTACTGCTGCCAGTACTCATATTCATTAATGTAATATTCTAGTGTCCCTTAAGAAGGTTTATTTGGGTGGTGGTTGCAGCAATAAACTCTTGGTGCACTAAAGGTGCTTTTGCCATGAACAAGAAATGCAAGATTCAAGACTGGAAGGTCTGGAAGTGTTTTTCATTACAATTCCATACCAAGATCTTGATAAATGTTTGCCTGAATTTTATGCCTGGCATATGCAATATAAGGCATAATATTGCAAGGGCAAAATGAACGTACTGTTTTTAAAAACTCAAAGCCTATTAATGTTGCATAGAACATGGTTTCCTGCTGGGACAGCTCAGAGACAGGACTGCAAGAGCTGTGTCTGTTTAGGCCAGGACGACATTTCCCTCTGTTTCTGTTGCATCTGTTGGAACCTTCCCCTGCAGCGCTCGGGGAAGCTGCCCTGAGATACACTGCTGTCTCATATCTCCTGTGTGGGGCCAAGGCCAAAGGCAAAGCTCAGAACAGAAACCTGGGATGCCTTGACTCGTTTCATTTGGGATGAGGTGCTGAAGTCACTGTAAAGTGAGCTGGGCATGCTCTTCTTATATTCTACTTGGTGGAACTCAGACCTTGTTCATTGCCTGCATGGTCTGCTCCACTGCTTGTACCTTCCAGAAGCTGAGGTGTATGCAAATTGGAAGCTTTGGAAGTAGCTGATAATGACAATTTCCTGGTAATTGTCAATAGTTGGTTAATGTATGAAGAGTCAGAAAACAAAGAGATGGGATATGGATTTATCAGTATCAAATAGATGTAGCTGCATTTGTTTCCTAGTTTCATGAGAATACTTACTCTTCCTTGGCTTAGCTGCAAGAAAGTCCACTTACTGCTTTTGTGCTATAAAATGAAACCACAGCTTCTGAGCAAATAGAAATTATTCTACTTTCAACATGGTTCAAACCTAACCTGATACTGTACAATATGTGCACACAGCTTTTAAAAACTTCAGTTGATCATAAGCATCATTTCCTATTTAAGCAGTGTTGTACTCTGACCCATCCCCTTAAAAACAAGCCAAGATAAAAGAAGAAACATTTTTCCATTCTAAGCAGTCATTAGGCATTACACAACTATTTCCTTTATACTTTCTGGTTTGTCAGAGCCTCATTGAAATTAAGTAAGATAAGTGTGGCCAATCCATTGTTTTCCAGCAAGTTTTTCTCTTTCCTATTTTACACCTATGAAAACTTCTGAGTATATGTGCTCTGGATATGTCAGTAAGCACAACTGACATTTGTATTTCATTCTGAAATATCTATGATAGATGTAAGTATCCACTTACCTCCTGCTAGGATTTATAGTATCTTTACTAGAGTACATAGTTAAACCCAGCTGTTCTAATAAACAGTGAATTTCTCTTTTTGAGGACTGACAGAATCAGTCCAAGTGCAATCCTAAAAGCAAGATGTAATTCCTGTAATGTCTAGGTTGTCTGAAAATGAATGTGTATTATAAACTTTCTTGTCTACAGCACTAAGACATGATTCAGCTAGTATTAAGCTCAAGCTTAAGTTAAAATTCTCTTGATTTTAATGTTTGTGTGTTGCCCTGGGCACTGTCCTTTCTTGGTGGAGATGCAGGGCCTTGGTTTTCAACAGAATAGTTTCCATGTCAGTGCCTGTACTCTCTCTAGGCATTTCCCAGAAATTGAGATTCAACTGGTAAGGATCATCAGATACACTTCCTGTGTCCAGCTGCTTATCTGTGTGTGCCTGCATCTCTCTGCAATCCCTCCCATAACTTCTGCACACTGTTTTGACCTATTGCTCACAAATTGCAGTTTATACAGCTACCCTAACAATGTTTACAAGTTTGTTTGTTTGCTTTTAATTGTTTTTAAATGCTTTGACTTAAAGGAAAATGACAAGTCCGTTGCTTCTGCAGCCTTCAAATCTGGAAAAGGCTGCTACAGAGTGGGAGGGAATAATACTTTTTTTATTTCCATGGTGAATGGCACAAGAAATATTATGTTCAGCCTTAATTATAGAGAATATTGAAACCTAATAAGCTGGAAAAACCTTCAAACTGAGAGGACAGTGAAGCAGTTCAGTAGGTTGCTGAGAGCATCATAGAGCTTAGGCAAATGTGAGCTAAGGGTGACATAACTATATTAATCCTGACCTGGGATACAGGGTGATCCAGATGACCTCTGCAGATGCCTCCTAGCTCTGTGATTTGATGTTCTGCCCAGTGAAATTATAAGCTTTTCTTGTAGTGTAAATTATTGACTGACTTCTTTGCCCTGTGCAGGATGATCTCTCATCTCTGACTACATTTTGTTCTGGCTTACCTGTTCCCATGTTTGCAGCTCTACTGGGGCATGCAGTGGAACCAGCTCTTTCCACCTTTGACCCTTATTTGTGATACAGGGTAGCCCTCATTACTTCTGTCCATCTGGGACTATTAGACATGTGATAATCCAAATGCTGGTTTTCCTATAGCATGACAGCTGGCAGTCCTGTATTTGGGAACTGAGTACTGAAGTCACCTGTCTGAATATTGAACAAAGGTCTGGGTTTGGGCACCAGTCTTTATCAGCCTGATTCTTGCTCTTTCACCCTGTTTTGCTGTGCACTTAATGCCTTTCTTTCTGAGATCAAAGTCCTGCGGCAGTCTCTGCTGCACTGATGCAGTACTGCCAGCCCCAGGGGATTAAAAATCACTATTCCAGACCAAAAAAAATGCAGTAAGCTTGAGAATCTATCTATTTATCTATTTATTTTTTAAATCATGGCATTTTGGTTCTCTCTGCTGACATTCTAGTGTTTGAACTTTTAGGATTTGAGTCTTTTTCTGCAACTGTAAGAGGCCAGAAGTAAGTTTTTGTCAGGAAAACCCAGGATCTCATGCAGTCATTTGACCCCAGGAACTGGAATTCTGGTTTTGAGGGAAAGAACAACCATTTTGAGATCCCTTAAAGAGATTCTAGACCTGGTAACACTGGTAGTTACAAGTGAAGAAAAAAGGTAATCATTCTGGAGAGAACATAAAGCCAAAGTACTACGAGGAAGAAAATTCTATCCAAAATTGCTTGGTTTATAGACCTTGTCGAATCAGTATTCATATCTCTTCCAGAACAGTATTTCCATGCTGTGAAATACTTAAAAGACTAGTTTTCAATACATAAAAGAGGAGGGTGTTGATGTTATTGACCTATATTCATCCTGAAGAAAAAAACCAAAACCATAACATATTGGTGAGACATTGCTTCTGTAATACTCTGAGGAATCGCTGCTCTCTTTAACTAGATCTTACTCATACTTTGTCTTCAAAAGCCTGTCTTGAAAGCGCCCAGTTACTGTCACCCAGCTTCTGACACCATTTCTCGAGAGCTAATTTTTCAGCTCTTAATGTCCCTTCTCACATCCCCTTGAACTTGTCTCCTTAAATTTACTTTTTTATGTAGCAATTTAAAAATTGTCTGTGTAGAAACAATTGCTTTTTACTAGGAAGTATTTTTCCTTTATTTTCAAGGAGAAAAATGCTTTATTAAAAATTAAATATGGTGACTTGAAGGGCTTTTGTAAATCAAAGATGTTAAAGAATGTCTTAATTCTCCTTTTTAAACATCAATTTATTTTTTCTAATACACTTATTCATTCCCTTGGTATGCTAGTGTGGGTATCCTGTTAAAGCTCAAGGGGTGAGTGTTGAGTCATTCAAGAAGGGGCAGGTCTTCCCAAATCCCACTCCACTGCTGGCAGCTCTGTCTATTCTAAGCCAGTCTTCTGGGCTCTTCTGTCTCCTAAGCTCCCCTGTGTGTGAAACACAGCTTCCTACCTTTGTCCATGCATTACTGTCACAGTTCGACTCAGGACCAGCAGTTAAACCAATGACAACCATGCTCTTGATCCCCTCCCCCTCACACCCAGGTAAGGAAAGGAGAGAGGCTTTGTGTGATCCTTTGATTGTATCAGCATTATTGATTTGTTTAGGAACCTTTTTGGAACCTTTAAGGAAGGTTGTGTTCACTGCTCATTAGTGATTTTCCTTTCTATGTTCTACTTCTGCATTTCTTCTGCAATCTGGGGCCTTTTTCCCTGAAGTAGACAGCTTTCGCTGCCCATCCCCACCTTTAAATGTCATAAGGTCATCTCCTTGCAAGTCATTCAGTGTATCCATCTAGCCAGAAACATAGATTTTTTTTTTTGTTCAAACTCTTCTGCAGTGTTGAAGAAATTAAAGTATACAATCCTAATATATGACCTCTTTGGCTATATGGTGATTATTAATATTACAGACACAACTAAGAGGAAATGACATCAGTAGAGAAGATGAACTGTGCAATAGCAGAAGCTTTATTCACACTGAATACACTATTCATTTGCAGAGAAAGATCATTTCTCAATTCAAAGAGGAATATTCTAATTTAAGGTCTAACTTCAGCCATATGTCAAAATCTCTACAAAACAAAGCTTACCACTGTGCAGTGATCCCATAAGAAACACATTCCCCTTTGTGGATGGGTGAATGGTAGGTGCATCTAACCCTTGCCACTCTCATTTTTCCTGACAAGCACTCTTTTTGTATCAGAAAACATTTCAGTTTAGTCTATGTGCTAATTTAATGTAAAGTGACCCAAGATAGTATAAAATATAGGAAATCTGGGAACAAGTTTGTGTCCTCCAGGCTAACTCCCCCATAAACCCAGGCTTAGGTTTGTGTTACTCATTTAATCTGGTTAGAAGGTACTTTTACATTGTACTGCAGAAGTAAAATTTCAAAATACATTTCCATGAAACAAAATCATACATAAAAATGTAATTGAACATAGGTGATAACAACATATATGCCAGACGCAGAAAGTTAAAAAGAGTTCTCTGTTTAGTTGCAGGGGAAAAAGCAGGAAGTGGTGGCTTGGCTTGCAGAATAAATCTCAGTGGTATGGCATTGTAGAGATAACTGGAAAACATTTTGCACTGTGTCATACCTACTAGTCTGGGGCCTCAGGCCATTGACAAGGGGGAGGGAAATCCTGTATAAGTTACTATCCTTTTTGCCAGTCCCTATCAAGAAGAGATAGTAAGGTCTGTCAGCAGATTGCTCAGCACAGCCACCCACCCTTCCTATGCTATCCCCACTTCTGTGCTTGCACACAATAGGATTCCATAGTTTCATTTATATTTAAAACCACGTGCTGTCTGCCTTTGGTCACCACATTCACCTCCATTGATATAAATCAGCTTAACAATGGAAGGCCCTAAATAAGTACAGTGTGGAGATGGATGACAGACTTGGATAGTAATGTATCTCCACTCAGGTCAGATTTGGAAAGGGATTTATGGTAAAATAATGTTTTCATCCTGAAGCCATGGGGGTTTTGCAGAAAACCTGTCTTCTGGTAATATTAACTTCTTGACATTGCTGGCACACCCAAGTGATTTATTTCTCTGATAAATACTTTAAAGTTCCTCCAGATTTATTTGCTTATTTTTGGAAGCTTTTGCTAGTGATGTATGTATTTTTAATTTTGTCATGTAACCAAAGATAAAGAGGATGGAGAATGGTTAACTTCAGACAGGACTTTGATTTCTAAGCCTTTACTTCTTCCATTCACACTGAGCAATCAGGGAATAATAACAGAACTGGTCCAATCTCATACTCTGCTGAAATGACAAATTAATTGAAACAAGGAAAATTGTGATGTAGGTAAAGTGAGGAATGAGAATAAGTTTTGTGGTTTGGTTGTTTTGGGTTTTTTTTTGTTTTGGCTTGGGTTTTTTTAAATAGACCTGATGTTTTGTATAGGAATTTGTTGTTCTTTGACTGTGTGGTTTTATTTATTACTTTTTTTCTAGCCATTTGTTAGCCTATGGCTGCTTGCCAGTATTTAGGAAGAACAAAGTCTGCTAAAATCCACTAGAGTTATATTGCAGATAGATTTGGCCCAGTATGTTTGCCTGGTCACTTGACTGCAGTGTTGACATAGTTATTGGTGTGTCTTCCTCCCCAGGATTACATACTGCATTTTTTGTCTCCAAGGCAAAGAGGATTTGGCGAAGAGAGCTGAGAAGTATCTGGCTCTTCCCTGTTGTTTGCTCCCTCTGTTACTGAGAGTAGGGCAGTCTCATGGATGGCTCTAAATTTAGCTTCTAATTTTCACCTTAGGAGTTTGTTCTGCTTAAATTTTGGCAAGGAGGGATGCCTGGGTCAGGTGAGAGTACTGGGATTGTATCTACTGATTTGCATCTCTTTGGGGAATAACCCTGTGTATTTTCTGTAAGGTCCCCAGATTTTCCCAGATAATAAAGCCCTAGAAAGGTCCTAGTCTGACAGTTTGTCAAGACCTTCTCTTAAGAACTAACTTGTTTAGGATAGGAATTAATTCTCTACATCCTTTTAAAAGCAATAGCTCAAAAGGCGATATAAAGGACCTGCAAAATGATATACCTCAGTGGTCTCTTTGCAAGTAGATGAGTAAAGAGGAGAGTTTTTCCAGAGAATACCATTTTTTTTGGTACAGTTGATTGGGATACAATAGTGAAGCTCCATATTTGTGGTCAATGGTCAAGTGTTACTTCCTGCAGTTAAGAGATCTTTCAATTGGACAGAAACGGGCAGAAGGACATTCAATTAGATTAAAAATGCCTTCCCCTATGTTTCCTTTCTGCGTGCTATAACCTGGCTTTGAGCCATTGTATGCCTAGCTGAGAGGTTATTTTTTCAGATCATATTTGATATTTGCCCATAGCTGGAAAATATGAGAGCAGATTCCATAAAGCAAACACTGAAATCCAGAAAGGAGATGTCATACCTAATGTTTGGTTCCACTGGCAGAGTATTTTAGCAAGAGTATTATATTACCATATTACATACATATATTAAATTATAGTTTTCATATAAAATACGTTATATATTATATATAGTGCATATAATGTGTATAATATATAATTATATATAGTATTATTATATACGTACGTATACGTTATATGTAAGACTGATGGTAGTATGATCATAATGAAATGGCACCTGCATTTCTGATGCTGCCTTCCATGCATTCACTAAAGTTTATCCCTTTTATTCAAATTATTTTTTGTGTGTTTTAAAATAATGAGAACATCCACAAAATATTTAGAATAGCAGCAGTATGAATTCTCAGAACTTATTTTCAGGATCACAAAGGTAAAATACTTGAAGTCAGATCTTAAACAGAACAAACTGGTATAGTTCCTAGATTTCCAGGGGGCAGCTCCAATTTGCATTAGCTGAAGATCTCCAAATTTCATTGAGACAGTAATTTTCATGCAAAACATACCAGACATCACAGGATTCCAGTAGTTCCGGCCCGTTTGTCTGCTGCTGCTAGGAAGTTGTTTACTCTTTTGTATCACTCTCTGCTGACGTCTGCTCACTGAACAATGTCATCAAATTTCCTGTTTTTTGGCATGTGGAAAGTAGCTCCCCCACCTTATGTTAAAGCTTTGCTGCATGGAGATCTGTGGAGCCGGATGCACCCAGCAGACAGGATGTAAGGTTAAATGCAGCATAGCTAAATAAATAAAGTAGGTGTTCAGTTGCGAACTAGAGCTGCCTACTTACCAAGAGGGTTAAGCTGACAGTTTAAATATGAAGCAGTGATAAAAACCCACATTTATTTCAGGTTGTAGGGTTTTTTTAATGCCTTTTGAATTTTTTCCCCCATTAATGTGTTTTCTTGCAGAGCTGTGTTAGTAGCTTCCTGAAGCAGCATAAAATAGTTTGTAATGTGATGCTGTATGATGTATATGTGAAAACACCTCCATCCAGGTACTGCAAAACATTCTGCAAGCTGTTGAGTGTGAAGCTGCTGGTGCTGTGATTCTGTAGGCAGGGGAACTGTCAACAATGCATTCATCAGTAAGTAGTTCCTCTACTAGCCAGCACAGCAGTGCCTGGTTACTGAGATCAGGAGTACAAAACTCTGCCAGGGGTCTCATCCCCCTATATTTTTGGTTTGCTTGGGTTTTGGAAAGTGCCACAGGGTTATTAACTTCCACTTGGACAAGAACCAGTGATGAGAGAGCAGACCTTAGTTCAACACTTCTTCCAGACAAAGCTCAGGGCAGCTTAAGTCCGTAATGCTGACATCATCATATTGGCCTCCTGCCCCCCATAGCAAGAGGAAGCATCTACTGGAAAAAATAAACAACCTTTTTGAAAATAGGGACCACTGTGTGCCCTATGGTACTTTGGTCTTGGGCTTCCCTATCTCTTCATGCTCTGAATGATTCCTCCAGCTTAGCATCGCTTTGTCTCCAAATCCTATTTTTCCTTTCTCCAACAAGCTTCTGTATTTGGAAAAGAGAAGTTCTTGTGAAAGCAGCTCTTGTAAGGAATCTTCTAAAATCTTACATTTAAAACACAACCAAGCAAAACACACCCACCCCCCAAAACAACCCCAAAACACAAAAAAAAAAGCCCAAACCAAAGAGAAAAATTAAAAAAAACCCCACAACTGAGAACATCTGGAGTCACCCTTCACAGCAGTGGAAAACGTCAGGGGACATCTGATAATGGACACATCAACAGGGTGTGCTGGAGTCATGTGTAGGAAGAGGCACACCACTGGGGGGGTTGAATTTGGCTGTATTTTTTAAAGGTCTTTATTATGGTACAGCTAGAATATTTTGCCTAGTGCTTTTCACTACTAAATTAAGGTTTGCTGCACTGTGGGCTCTGTCACCTCACTGCAATGCTGAGTTCTCTGTCTTTTCTGACTTCCTCATGTTTGGATCTGTGCAAAGAAAAAAATGCTGTTTCCCTCAGAGTAACATGCTTTATGGTCAGAGAGGACTATAATGTGCTTCTACCCCAGAGAGTTCCTGTTCTTCCATCATCCTGCATCCTTAATGGGGCCCACACATAGAGAAATTAACTGGATGCAGTATCTAGCCATGCATACCTGTGTGGATTTGCTTTGAATTTCCAAGTGTTTGGTTTCATTTGCAATGAGATTTTTTCATTAAGATCATACCAATCCCTAAATGTAAATGTTTTCTGGGACATGCTGACAGGCCAAGTTGGATAAGATGTGGTCATCTTGCACTTAAGTCTGTTAAACCCTTGCAGTGAAGACCTTGCACTTTGCACAAGTGAAAATAAAGAAGTTGATCTAGTCCCTAGTGTAGACCTGCCCACAGCACAGGACCCACATCAGTCACCTTCCGATTTGGAACAAGCACTGTCTGTGCTGAGGGAGGCTCAGGAAAGAAGCAGGAAAGGAGACATCTGCAGACAATGTCTTCAGTGCCTAGGCAAAGGTAGCACTTCATCCAAACAATTGGCAGGGGCTTCTCTCTCTTTGTTTCTCTCCTGCCCTTCTTCCTCTCTGTGTATTCCCTGTTCCCTCCTCTACATATTTTCAGAGGTTCATCCTGTACCTTTGTGCCCTCCCATCAGATAACAGTGGTAGTGGTTGATTCTTTTTTGCCTCTGCCCCCATCACTACTCTGTTTGCAGTAATGTCCTCTTAAAACCCTCCTCTCCTCTTTCCATGCCCCTTCACAGCTTCAGCTGAAGTTTGAACCACTCATGGTTTTACAGACAACATAAATTACCTTTGGGCCACATTTATGCTGTGGCAAAGCTGGATCAAACTCCCAGTTGATTGTAAAGCTGGATAGAGTAACCTGGCATTGGTGAGAGGGGACCACAAGAACATGCTCTGCCACCCAACCTGCTGCTTTACAGAGCTTGCTGGATGTGTGCACTGGTGGGCCCCAGGAAGCCTAATATAGTCTATTCCTTATCCTCCAGTGGAAGAGGAGAGGTCTGAACAAATTGTGCCTCTGGGGCAGCTCAGTAACAACCTTCTTTCTGGGGCCCCCAACAGGGCTTGAGCCAAAGGGTTCAAAATCAGAGTTCTGCCTCCTGGTCCTGATTAAATTTATTCATAACTTGCACTTGTGGGGATTTATAAGTACAGGTGCAAGTTAAAACTCCTGAAAAGATGTCATTCATTTTACTTCTAACAAATGAATTCCAGATGTTTGCCTCTGACTCCTGGAGTGCTGATATAATCAGCTTGAGGCTTCAGTTGTTCATTCTTATGTTAGATGACAGAACAGAGAATGAAATGAATGCGCTCACCGCTGCCCATGGCTTTGAGTCAAGGGGACACAGTTTTTCCAAGCAGATGAGACTGGGAGAGTTGCATCAAGAAAACAACTGGTAGGCACTGCAGCGACAGAATAGTAATCAGGAGATTAAAAAGAAAAAAAGAAATAAAATATTGTATGACAGAAATACTGGAAATAATTGAACATTTCAGGAATAAACTATGCTATAATGTACTGTAAAAAAAAAAAAAAAAAATCTATACTTGACACAAGCTGTTTCTTGCTGCATTCTCTGTGAACAGCTTCTTATGTGGGAAACATGAATTTGCATAGTGCTGCTTGTAAGTCCTGAAACTGAATTTTCAAAGTTGAACTTGAGGGAAGAAGTGGTTTTTCTTGACTGGCAGAGCCAACAGATGCTTCTTACTCTAGAAAAAAATAGCAACTCAGTCAAATGGTAGTCCTGGTAATTCTATATACCTTGCAGATTTTTAAAAAGAATAGGCTAAAATACAAAGGAGAATTGCAAAGCAAAATAATCTGTTAAGCTATTAAGTTGTAATAAACACTGAAATTCTGTCTTAAAACTTGTTCTGAAGTAGAAATGTAGTATGTGGGGTATGAGACAAGAGACCCATGGTTTCATGTTTACAGTATCAGCAAAATATTATTCCAACAGGCACATTTCTCTTCTCAATTCTGAAGTGCTTTAAGTAATATTAGTTTGTGGTTCAAACAAGGCATGCTTTACTTCCCAAAGAGTGCATGGGTAGCAATGGCAGGGTTGTATAATTTAGGAATAAAGAAAGGGCATGAAGCTGAAGTATCACACATGCTTGGTAGGCAATGTGTTTGTTAGATTTGTCTGGCAAAATGATTCACAGGTGATCAGCTATTCAGCATTCAGGGCGAGCTGCACAGAGAAGGAAGGACACAGGGAGTACTGATGGACCTTACCTTTTTGCTAGTGTCCTATTCAGCTTTTGTTACTCACTGAACTCAGAAAAGGAGGTGCACAAGGAGGGAGAATCACTGGATAATCTCTCTTCCAACAGCAGGAAATTGTTGATTGTGTCACAAAACCACTGCAAATCTGGCTTCATCTGGAAAGTATTTCTGGGTACAATCTCATATTGTGGCCTGCAAATTTTGTTACTCTGTTTTGTGGGGAACATACTGGGACTAATTTATGTCTAATAGAGTGGTGGTTTGATGCCACCTCTAATATTTTCCTGCTGTTTCACAGAAGGTTTGTTTTGTTGGAATGCATTTAAATGTTCTTAGCAAAATTAGATTACAAAATATAACTGGATTAAATCATGCACCTCACAGTATATTCCAAAGTCATCCAGAGTACGACATATTGATTCAAATTAAGCAGTGAAGAAAAACAGTAGAATTTTGGTGTTCTGTGGCAGCTGCCTAGACTGTACATATTAGTGGCTCACACAGTTAGTCAAAATATATTCCTGTTACAAGGTAGTACTAAAATTGAGAAGTTCAACATTTAGCTGCAAAGCATTTGTTTTGTCTTTGGGGGATAAGCACAAAAGAGATGCAGAAAAATCTGCTAACCACACAAATATGAATGTTGTAAGAACATTTGTCCTGGCTCAAAGAACATGCAAACGCATAAAAAAAGTCCAATGAAAATCCCCATGATTGATAAAAGCTTTCCTAATCAAGAGCACTGTTCTCTCCTGCATCTACAGTAAGCAATTACAACCTTATGTTCAAAGTTCATAAAGGAAGGAAAAAAAAATCAAGTGATCTATCTATCTGACTAATAACACTTTTCAGGAACCTGATCTACATAATTCTTCAATTAGCTTATAGGTTTATTTTTATATTTTAGTTCTTCAAGTGACTTGTAGTTTTACTGGATCTTGTTTGGAACTGTCCATAAAGTGGGCTTATATTTTCCTCTCTGTCTTTTACATGAGACATTAGACTTTATACTAGAAAACTATTTATCCCTGATACCTAATTTATTTGTAAGGTATGTGTTGTATTTACTGTTTCATACAGGCTCTCTTTACCATTAAACTGGTTTATAGAAATGCAGTCGAATTTTTGCACAAAGCAATCATTTTATTCTAGTCCTACAACTTTCCAGTTAGGCTTCATGTCCTAGAAATCAGACTGAGCTCAGTTATGCCATGGAACTACACTAAATTGGATATTTCATTAATAGAATTTCTGTGTTTGCTTTGGACCTTTTTCTAGTTTTTCATTGCCTGGGGGGAAAAGGTGAAAGAAAATAAATGAATAGAGTTGTTTTTTGAGTCAGCTTTGCTAGAGATACAGAGGAGTTTCTCTTTCAGGTGCTGCAGGTCTGATGAGCTGTGAGTCCCCTCAGTTTGGTTGTGCAGATACAGTGTCCATCCTCCCCAAGGGAGGACACCGAGGCTGCAAATTAATGTTTCCTGCTAAAATTTCTGGTAGAATCTCCCTGCCAGAGCTATCAGCAGTCTGGATCACTGTCTGGGAAGAAACACTTGGTGCAGGGGAGGAAGAAGGAAATGGTGACTGTGAACTTATTAATGATGTCGCCAGACAGGACTTTAATGTCTGTTTTCTCTTGTTTGTTCTTTGGCATGAAGCTTTCACGCTTGCTGCAGAAGATTGCATCCTTTCTTAGAAAAAAATAGCAGAGTAAGAAAGAAAAAATGTTTCAGGTGGAAACATATTTTGGATAGTTGCAAAATAGATTACAAGAGCTGCCATCTTGTCAGATGCCAGAATTTGTATCCAAAGGAAGATTATTTTGGATGGATGCCAGTTTTCCTTGCAATTAATCAGGGTTTTTTTTGCATAGGTTGACAGCATTTTGTTACATGATGACTAAGTGGAGCATCTTTCTTTCATCGAGCTCCTTCTTCTAATTCATCACTTTTATCTGAGTTAAGATAAGGATGTCACTGCTTGATTAAATGATGCTGCGTGGAGCTTTGTGGCATGTGACAGAATAGCCCAGGCTCCTCGTGTGCACAGCTCCAGCACGGATTCCTATCATAGGGCAGTTGTGCAAGCCTCAGCTACTACATCAGACCTTTTTAGATAAGCTGGATAGATTTAGCTGTCAATAAAATTATGCAGAAGGTGGTAGATACCTGGTGATCCTTGTATTTGAGACGCTGCACTAATCTTGACTCTGCTTGACTCACATTTTGCAGAGCTTGCCAGGGGAGCAGAGACATCCTACCCACATTACAGGGAAGGCAAACACCATTTTAAAATGGCTGTCAAATGACACATAAAGTCCAGATCTGCTTGACCAAGTGCACCTTGTAACTGCTTCTCACTTTTTGCTCGTGAGCGTTCACAATTCTGTACAGCAGTTACCTGACTATGCAGTTTGCAAGAGAATGTGTGTGTTTACATTACATTTGCATGTTTACATATTTTATTCAGTGTTTTTGCATCTTCTCTTTTATTCCATGTTCTTACTCCTGCATGTTGTAGAACGTTATAACTGCAGCAAGACTCTCTGTAAAGTCCCACTGCCATTGTATGCCTGGTAAAAGTAGCTAATGCAAGTACCTCCAGGTGATGTCTCTTGTTCCTGAAAATCTCAAAGTTAAATAGAGATAGAGTTTTTATGAGGCTATTCAACAACTATAGATTATCATCTGCATGACTGTGGTCCTTGTACTTTATTTGAGAAATACAAACATATCTGGAGAGAGTATATCTAGATGGTACTGCTGTCAATGAACTTCATTGTGGGTAAAATTTCATCTTAAATGGGTATTTGATATCCAGCTGAATTTGTTACCCAGTTAATGACTACAGTGGCAGAGAGATTTATGAGCTTCCTTGCTGATGGGTTGTTTTTTAAAAAGAAGCTGCCTCACTGGAGACTGCTCTGTTGAGACCTCAGTTGCCCGAGCTTTAGTCCTGTGAAACTTTACTAGGAGGTGATAGCATATTGGTCACTTGTGCATTTCTAGAGAGAAAATCATGCTCTGTAATAAATCATTTCATACCAGCAGTATCTTCCTTGTCATATGCAGCAGTTCTTTTGTAAAGGAAATGCTGTTTGTAGGCAGAATATGCAAAAATAGCTTTATATCAAAGATAATTGTATAGTTAACTTTTTAAAACACATTTCTTGTCAATAAGGTTAAATCAAGTGGAGTGGGCCTACCACAAATCCAGACAGAGTCAAATCCTGTTTACAAGAGAACTAGAATGAAAAATTGCTTTGCTGCATCAAATTCTACTTAATTGCAATGCTGATTATAATGAAAACCCCACTTTGCTAAGACATGCAGACTTTAGGGGGATTGGCAAAACTGTAAAATGCTACTACTGTACTTAAGAAAAAAAAGTGATCCCATCTACTGAGTGTGTAATATTTAATGAGCCCTGTGGGCTGGCAGCAGCACTGTGTGTTACTGAACCCAGATGCACACTGAAGACCAGTGTCAGGTTTCAAACTACCCTGTAGGTCTTCAGAAATTAAGAGGCATCTGTATCAGAGGAAATCAGTCATTCCCTCAGCCAGTGAAGTTCCTAGTGGTCAAAAGAAAGAAGGGATCCCCAGCCCTCTTAAATCCATTTATCTGTTTTCCTCTTTACGATGGAACCTGGAGTTAACCTGTTGGATTGGTCATTGGTGTGAACAAGCAAACTTAATGCTAAATCTTAGAATGAAAAAGGAGGCACTGCTGTGAATTTCCTCGTATTTAAAAAAAAACAAAACCAAAACATCTTGGATATGTCCACAGACTTAAGTTTTCCTGCATTTATTGGAAACAAAGTTCTCTGTTTAGCAATGCTGTGCCAAGAACCTCTCTTTTGGTTTTCTCAAGTATCAGCAGACAATTACTCTCAGCCTGGGAAATCCATATGCAACAAACAAAAATACTGAAAGGTTTATTATCAGCCTTGAGTGTTTCTCTTTCACTGTACTGGCCTCTGTCCCACTGACTTGGCATTTATTTTGCCCATGGAATTACATTTCAGAGACTGCATCTTGGCTGTTTTTGACAGCAGTTCCCAGGCAGGGTACCAGAGAGAGCACAAGTGATTTTGTGCTTGCTGGAGGTGGGCAGAGCACACTTCTTGGACCGTACAGAAAACCACATGCCAGCAGTATCCAGCAGGTTCATAGACTCCTGAGGAAGCTGTGCAAAGTTGGTATGCCTGGCAGGTGCTTTGAGAATGGGGAAGATGAAGGAGAAGGAGGCAGCTCCATCCTGTCACCATTCAGTCTCAGAGGACTAAAATCAGCTGACACGTCCAGGATCCCCATGTAGGCAAAGGCTGGAGATGTGTAAGATAAAGTAGCAATCACAGGAGCTCATGTGCACTTCTCGGTTGCTCAGAAGGGGTTATCTCAGCTTGCTGCCTGCCCAGCTGTGTTCGAGCAGCAGTTTGCTGCAGGCCACTTGACACTGTTTGGGGAATGTCTGCTTTTATGATACTGGATGACAGCAGATTAAAAAAACCCTGAACTATGTCAGTGCAAACAATGGGTTATTAATGGCAATAGAAAAGGCAAGTTTGCTCCTTAACAACTGGAAGGCTCAGGACAAAACAAAGATCTAGGAAGCCTAGCAGTTCCACTGAATGGTTTGTGCTGGTTTTGTGGTGTATTCACTTGCTTTACTTGGTCTGTTTGTGGCATCTGCAGTGTTGGTAGATCAAGGGACGAAAAGTTTGTTTGATATAAAGAAAGTAATTGGGAATATTAATGAGAGACTGGAATTTCCTCTTAGTGTTCAGTTCAGTTCAAATTTAGATAGTTTAAGGAAAACTGCTATTGAAATTCATGTGCATAAAAAAAATATAACTGATAGTGATGGAGATCTATTGTATCCTGATGCATCTGTAATCATCTCTAAAATAAAACTATCAAGAGGTATCCACTAGAAAGAAAAGAACTAGCTAATAGATAGGAAGCAGTTTAGTGCTTATTGCTACACTCCAGGATCTTGCAGAATCACAAGAGAGAAAGCAGTTTTAATAATACTAAACAATAGAACTACTGTGCCATATTTAAGTCTCCCAGCGTGCCATGCAGCTCAACTGTTAAAGTGCAGGCAGCAAGAATTTCCCTCTGGGCTAGAAGAATGTAGTACTTGTACTAAAGTGTCTGCTCAAGTCAGGGAATGGAAAGTCAGCTACAGCTTGCCTGCGAAATGAGTACACCTGAGGCAGCAGCAGGCGAATGAGACGTTCCTTTTCAGTTAGACAAAGATGTTGGTAAAGCTGAGGCTGGATTTATTTATTTGGAGTGATGCAAACCCCAGCATATTTAATGGCCTGGTTTCAAATGTGTCTTGACTGATGACCTGCAAGACTTAAAGACCAATTTCTTCTCTGTTTTCTTGACTAGCCTTTACATCTGGGTAGAGCTTATTTCTGCCAACAGATGAGAGAGGACAGCACACTGAAACTTTTATATCAATTCCAGGGTATGAGGAGTTAGGTGGTCCCCAGAGCTCAGTTATAGCTCCCCTAGCCAGTGGAGTAGCCAGACTTGTGTCAGGTGAGGGGAAAAAGGGAGAGGAAACGGGTCTCTTAGCCTTCTGGGAATTGTTAGGCATGCTGGTTTTATGTGGCTACTTTTAAAGCATTTTGTGAGATAGAGTGTGACTGGTCCTGCTTGCAAAGGGGAAAACAGACCAGTCTCAGAGTTGCTGGAGTACAAGGGAAAAGCTGCTGAAACTCAGAGAGGTTTAATATCCACACATACGTGCTGTTCAGCTGCCCTCAAGGTAATGTCTCACAAAGACAATTACAACCCTTATTTGCAAGTAGCCCCAGGATATCGCAGATGCCTGACTTTGGATTTCTTCTGAAGTGCAGTTTATTCGAGGTGACTCTTGAGTTTGTTTTTGAAAAAATAAAAATTGGAATTAAGTGCTAGTGTCTTAAAGGTTAACTTTTTTAAAAAATTTTTTCCACTTGTTGCACATTCTATTCCTGTTACCCTTAAGCTGGAGTCTCCAGACAGATAAATGCTTAAAAATGACATTTGACTTTGAACAGCTGAAAATGTTCATGCTACTTTTTTTTTTTTCATTGATAAAAGCATCCATTTCTGCAACCTATGTATAGAAAACCATTATTATAGGGTTTAAAAAATTCTTCTAAAGTACAAGCCATATCATTTAAGCTGCTGTGTTTCTCTTAGCACAGGATATAACTACACATGCTTTACAGCATGCCCTCACCACACAGAAATATTTGGCTATAGTTCAGTGAGCAGCCCTGGGATCTGATGTGTGGGGAGCTCACAGCCTCCAGAAAAAGATCTGTGTGTATGTGGCCTGAGTGGAGAGGTTCTTGAAAAACTTTCAGTCAGAAACTGGGGACCTTAATGAAGATCCAAGTAAGCCATCTCAAGCCTTGAGATGTAAAAGGCATAGAGCATTTTAAAATTCATACTGGTTGGTAATAAAAGCATTTGGCAAATTTGTGACCATGGGGCATATATCAGTGTTAAGGGTATTCTCATCTCCAGGGTTGTTGTGGAGAATATAATTCACGTTTTTTCTCTTCTTAGCAGACAAATAGATGAAATTTCAAGCCCTGTGTAGTTGTGCATAGCATGCAAGTCTGTGAGGGATCTCTGAATCGGGTAGATGCTGCAGCAAATACAACTTGCTAGATTTAAATAGCTTTTGATATGAGGACTGGTTTCCATTCAACTTTGTTCTCTTTGGACAGAGAAAGTCAGTGTGGATTAATGAGTGGATGGCTTTCCTTTTCTAACTTGTCTGTAGTTTGTTCCATCCCTTTTTGGTGTGCTGTTCATTGAGAGTGAGGGCTCCTGTGGAACTATGTTGTCTGAGATTTGATAAATAGCTATTACCAAGTGGTCCCAGTATTACCAGTGTAATAGTGGTGCTGCCAGTTGGCCAGGAAGCTAGGGGACCTGAACCCAAATTGTTAGCACCTTCTGGGTAAAAGTTCTGACCTTTAACAGAGGCAGGGACTGCAGACTGCCTTTTTGTCCTGTCATTGTACAGTGTTACCACAGCAGGACACTCGTCTGGACCAGAGGCCACTCAGGCCTCACTGCGTTGCAGATAATAGTAGAAGTAATTTTTGGACAGCAGCATTAATTATTCAAAAAAACCCAGAATGATTCATATTTGCTAGTTCCGAGCTTGCAGCATGATAAGGAAAGTTGCCTGTAATGAATTAGAGGGGGATTTATTAAGAGTACAAAATGGGAGTTCTCAGTCAGGTCTAAAGTGAGCTAGAAGGCAGTGAGCCTGGTTTCACAACAGTATTACTCCAGTTTTGTTCTTATTTAGCTTTACTTATTGCAGTGGAATAACACTGAGGAAATGCAGTGGGGAATTAGGCCCAGAATGCAAACAAACATACATAATGATGGTTGGCATGTGTGGCAAGCTGAACATGTAGCCAAAAACCAGCAGGGTGCTCCTCGCGCCTGGTGGCACTGGGATAGGCGCTGGGGAAGCAGTCCCAGTCCCCGCTGGGCATTGATACCTTTTGGATTGCTACATCAGGACCAGGGTTAACCTGAAACTTGCCTCCAGAATAAGCAGTGTACAAGGGGCTGGATTTTTGGAGCAGTAAAAGTGTTAGGAACTGGGGGAAAAGAGAGTGGTTCTCATGGCTGGCAGGGCCAGCAGCCTGACTGGAGAGCTCTGGCATCTTATTATGCTCGATAAAGCTTTTCTCCTTGCAAAAACTGCAAGCTTTCCAAATTCTGTGTTGCTAATGATGTGAATCAGAGGCCAGACTTCAGCTCTCAAGAGCTAATTTATGTCAAGCTGGTTCACAACTAGTACTAAAACTTAAGAAACATATTTAAAAACCAGAAGGTATGTTACCCCATCGCTTACGCTGCCTCTTGTAACGACGGCATCGCAGATAAATTCTTCTAGGAATCAATTTAAAACAAAAAGAGAGAAGAGGGAAAAGACACTGGAAGAGAACCTCAGGTGGTCTTCAAACCTTGAAATACATATCTAAAGCTGTATGGTTTTCTTGGCAGAGATACATCAGTGGGAACTAATGTAGATTAATGCTAGATCTTGTCAAAGCAAATTGCACTGAGTTAAAATGCTGTGTTATGTAAATTAAAGAGTCTGTGACATTTGTCTGCATCTTTTATGAAACAGATATAGGAAAAAATACCAAGGGCTGGAATTAACAGGTTTCATCTAGGCTGAACAGCAGTTTTGGTGAATTTTAGTTACCTTTCATAACTCTTGCCTTTGAATTTCAGCAAAGAATAAACTGCCTACGTATGTCTTAGGGTCTTTGACAGCTGAGTTTACCTTTGTCCTTGAATCATTTGAGCAAAGGCAGAAACTTTGTATGCTTTGTTCCCATTTACTCTTTATTCAAACTGTTGTGGCCTCCAAACAACAAAAGGGGTGGCTGCGTGGGGCCAGGCTCCCACTTCATTTTGCACTGAAGTAAATCCAACATACTCCCTTTGTATTTGGTGGAGTTACTCTGAATTTTCACTGTTGCTAACCAGGTCAGAATTCAGCCCATGGATTATAAAATTAATTTTATGCTCTAACAGTTTTTTGTGTTAGAAAGATCTGCTCAGCCAGCATTGTTTGTAACTTGCACCAATGTTAAGTTTGTAACAAAAAAGTGCTGTCAAGATCTGCAAGGAAGATGTGAACAGTGATATTAAATGGTTTGTAGGAAGTGCATAGAAAATAGAAAGCTAAGTCTTAAATTCTCTACCTAAGTAGATTTTCACAGAGAAAGAAATAGGAAAATAACCATGGATTGGATTAGTACTTGTGTATATCATAAATGGGTAATGATTATTACAAACAGAGAAAAATGTGTGAATAGTGAAAATCCGTAGCAGATCCCAAACATGGAGACTTTCTTGCATAGAGGTGTTAGCCACACTGAGTCAAAAAGCTTCAGATAGAAGCACCAATTTGGAATGGCCTGGGTGGACCAGATCCTGGACTTTTTAATGCTAGTTTATGCCAAGTGGATTATTTCCTGGGTTTCAGCATCCAAGAGGATTTGGCTGAGGTTTCTGAGAAAGCGTATTATCCTGTAGAATTCAAATTTCTACCATTAATAGATCCTGAATCAGTTAAAGTTTAAGATATGGTATAAATCTCCGAGTTAATTTGAGTTTTCATTTTCTGGGGTGATAAATCTATGCTTAACACAGCCAATTAAGAAAAAGGGTATTTTTTTCTTCTGTAAAATTAATCCCTTTGTTTTTTCTTAGAATTATAAAAGTTCATTTTCTTGTTAGCAGTCCTAATGTTTCTAGCATATATTGATGATCAAGACTGTAAAATCTTACTGTAATGAGTCAACTCATGCTGATTTATGTCATGTACCTAGTGTAGTTGGAAAACTTAAGAATATATTTTAAAATTAGATTAAACATTTTTGTCATGCGTTAAAATATTGATCTGAGTAAAATGATTAGTTTTGCTGCTTGTAGTCTGTTAGGACCAGTGATAAAGTCTTATGTCTAATAATTGTAGTTATCTGTGTCATATAATGAGTGAGGGCCTTGAGGTTGAAGTCTTCATTTGAAGAGACAGGTACTTAGTGTTAAACAGAAATTTTCCTGTCATTATCTGCTTTCTGAACCTGGATGTTAGCTGTGCAGCAGCAGTTTCCATTTGCAACCCATTCAGTGAAAGTTTGTCACTTCGTTGTTCAAGTCAGTTGCAGGAAAAATACACTGTCACATCTCCTCCCACAGGCTCTCACCTAGAGATGGCAAGAGGAGCAGCAGGAGCAGAGATGTTTCCAGCTGCCCTTTAGGGAGGAATTCTAGCAGGAGGTCAGGGCTGTGCATGGCCGTTATGTGCCCAGACAAAGAGTCATTCCTGTCCTCTGCACAGCCCCATTATGTGCCCAAAGAGTCATTCCTGTCCTCTGCACAGCCCCATCTGTGGCAGAAAGGAAGTGATGGAGCAGTTGTAGATTGTGGAGGAGGATTTTAGGTGAGCACTCCGGCTCCTCAGGATGCCAGCAGCTCCCCAGCCAGCCCTTCCTGTGAACAGGTAGTGCTGCAGCAGCCTGAGGTCCCAGCTCTGAAGAGGGTTACCCTCTGCTTTGCAGGGCTCTGCTTTGAGACATCGCACAAAAGCTTCATAAAAGGAGTAACTTAAGAAAATTAGCCTCCAGAAGGGGTGTATTTGCCCTTCCATAGCAGGAGTATTGCATGGGAGTTAATAGCCAAAGGATTTTTTGGGGGCTGACTCTGCCCTTTTAGGAGGTTTGTTCTCCTCTCCAATTGGTAATGGTAAGAGAGGCATTTTGGAGAAACCCAAGATATGAGACCTCTAGCAAATAGGAGACCTATGGGCTGCTTTGATGTGTCCAACATGCCAACCAGGCAGTTTATCACCATAGGGAGCATGTAGGTCAAGCTGGCTTTCTTTCCGCCCTTTATTCCTTTCTACATTTATTCACTGAGCAAAGTTCATTTCAAGTTTTTCTAACTGTAGGAACAGAAAGCCAACGATCCAGCAACCATGAAAAGTTCATTCCCGTAGATTCTGTTCTGGTAAAATGAAAGAATGACTCATAGTGAGAAGTACTTTACCAGGTTAGGTCAGGTCAACATTGAGTTTGTTGTACTTTAATCAGATCAGTCACAGTTGTTTGGGTCTGTCTTTTCAAAGCTTATTTCAGTTTTTATTTACCAAACATTCACTTTTCTTTGGACACTGGAAACAGGAAGTATTTCTATAAGCAATTTCGATATTTGCAACTTAACTGCTACAACATGCAGGTCATTTCTGGGGAGTGTTAAATGGCTCACACAACAGTCAGCTATCCTGCGTGTAGCTAATGCCATTGCCCTGGGACAGATCTCACTTTGTGTCAGGGCCTGTTTTTGGCTAAACAGGACAAAAATAGTGTGTTCAAATAAGAAAGGCAAATTTGGGGGAAAATAAGTGCTCCCAGCTGTAGTTCAGCGGATCAGAGAATGTAAAATGGCTGCAGTTGCTGTGTGTAAGCATTTAAAGTAGCCTGGAGTTGATTATCTGCTGTGTCTCTAAGCAGAGGGTGTAAACACTTGCTGCTTCAGTAACTGAGCTGCTGTCTGCAATTAAAGCTAAACTAGTAGTTGCTGACCTACAGCCTACTATTACAGGCATCTCTCACTCCCCAGACCTAGGGGAACTCAGCCGCAGCTATTGTGGAAGTTAGAGTAGCATAGATGAGCCAAAAAGGTTTGCATTTTCAAAAGCCTGAGAATTAGTTACTGTTGCAAACTATTCTAGCATTTAGATGTCTTTGAGACCAGGAGCCCTGGCGCCAGCCTGCACTCTTGGGATGATTTAAGTATGGGGCTGCAATGAAAGCACGCTATGCTGTCAGAAATCTGCAGCAGGACCCCTTCCTACCATCTGTTTGATTTGGTCCCTGGCTTCAAGTTATAGTCTGGCCTCTACAGTTGTTCAGCCAAGGAAGGATTTTCAAAAGATTTACATTCATAGTCAGGGTGCTGAAAATGTCACAGACTCAGGTCTTGCCACAGTCATATATGCTGAACTAACTAACTCAGGAAGCTTTTGGGTCAGCAGCTCTTTAGCAAGGGACTCACCTCTATCATTATCTATTCCAGGAACCAACAACTAGATTTACTTCCTTGTCTTCTTTTACGCTTTCCTACAGGTTTGTGCCTGCCTGGAAGGCTCTCGCATGCATTAGTGGTGTCTGTCAATCTGAAAGTGTAACTTGGGGTTTTGTTTTTCAAGTAGGAAGGAATCTTCAAGGAAGAGGTAGGAAAAGGTGTGAGTGAATAATTATGCGTTTGCAGTTACTATACATGTGACCTTTGGCTCTGGTTTTGTTATAAGCTTGCAGGATTAGAGGTATTTTTGAAGCTCATTTAGTTCACAGAGAGTTGAAAGTTTCTGCTAATCCTTGCTGAAGCCTTGATTTTTGACACAGTATTTAATCAGCATGTTACTTCCCAGAGTTACCAGCAGCACATAAAAAGTTGAAATGATTAATCAAGTTATTTAAACAGATTTCAACAGGATTAAGAATTAACTGGAGCTCGCTGAAGTTTTCCAGCTGAGATGCAGACCAGGTTTTTGCTTCTACTCAGGACAGCAAGTTAACATGGATCAAGACAGTTTATCTCATTTGGACAGTGCTTGTGACAAGCTTAAGTGGTGCATTGATGGGTATTTTCAGTGTAGAAATGGCCACAGGTTTCTGACAGAAAAGTGTTTCTCTGTCTCTGTCTTTTTAAATATTTTGATGACTATTCTTTCACAACCTTTTTAAAAGAAAGAAGTATCTGAAAAGCAGTAGCTGGCAATTTTAGTTTTGTCTCCTTTGTTAAAATTCCCCTTGTGCTGGGACTGATAGTTCAAGGGCACACTAGGCTGATGGCTGGATTTTACATACCCCCAAACACCAGTGAAGTTCAGGTCTGGGTCTGAACCTCACAACTCAGGCCCATCTCTTGGTGAAACTGAAAACTCTGCTTTACACTTGCAGCTAGAACGTACAAAATAAATGTTTCAAAATTTAATTTGAAGTGTGGTTATGGTCAGAAAAGTGATTGTAGAAAAGAGCATCTCTTATTCAATAGATATGATACCTCTGAGTACTTCAGGCATTTCTGCTGATCTTACTGACAACAGCTACTGCTGTTGGTGCTGCAAAACCAGTAACACTGGTGCAAAGAGCTTGGTTCCCTCATGCCATGTGCATTATCACCAAAAGTATTTGCTATTATTTAGTGTAGATTTTGAAAGACTGGATGATGGGCCACAAGAGAGAATAGAGCAGCTTGGTTTTTCCAACTAAAGAGGTTTTTGGTCACGAAAATAGAAAAAATTGACTGGAGTGTATTTAAACTAAACCAATCTACCAGAATGACTGAGATTAAATCTGAACACCCCCCCCTCCAATGTAATTTTAACATCAGCCTTTAGAGGCACTCTCAAACACTAGTTCCTGGCTTGTTTTTACAGGCATTATGTTGCCATTTTTCCTTGGTTCATGTTTCTTGCTTATTTGATATTGCAGTGGTGATTTCCAAGTTGATAAATAAATAAAAACACACATGAGAAACTCTGAGGGCTGAGCAATGGAGCAGTATGGTCATAGAAAGAATAGAATGTGCAATTCTGAATTCTGAGACGAGAGGTGAACAATATCTAAGCACATGAAAATTCAGATAACTTGCCTCATGGGAATTCCCAAAGAACCTAACCTGTGTAATCCTGTTAGAGTCTCCCTCTGTATTTATGTGTTTAACTACTTTACAGTGTATCTCATACCAGTTGAAATGTCGTTTGTGTTCAAGCTTGATTAATGATTAATCATAAATCATATCAAAGAGAACCAGTTGTGATAAACAGCACTTCTGGTCATTCACCTCCATTGCTTGAAGTGACACATGAGGAGGAAGGATCCCAGCTCAGTTCATGCATCATAAGCTAAACTGTTTGCCTGTGTTACTTGAACAGAATCTCATATGGGAATCACTGGCATACAGAAAGCAGGACATTGGATAACATTTTTGCAGGGTTTTTCAGAGCAAATTTGCATGCTGAATAGATGTATCGTCAACTAGAAATATCTGAGTCCTGAAGCCTTCCCTGGAGGGGCTAGACAGGAAGGAGGGAATGCAGCAAAATGCCCTTGGAGAAATTAAATTAATGTGTTTTTGTAGCACTCTTCGGCATATGTTACATGTGAATTTCTAAGAGCAAAGTTATGTATTTTTGCCTTTCTCCTAGAGATTGAACGCTTTTTTTGGACTTAAAATTCAAAAAAATCAATTTTAAACATGTCCATGCTTTGCAGAACATCTGAAGTGATACAGAAGATACAGAAAAATAACAATCTGTCTACCAAACTTTCATGATTAATCCATTGCTTTATATTTAAAGTGACAATAACAAAATTACTTGGAGAATAGCTTGTTGATTTCTAACTGTGCTAGTGCAGCTTAGCTTATACATTTACAAAAGCATAAGACCCTCATGAAGAAGCAGCAGCTTCATAATGCTAGCACTATGTCCATGAGACAGTGATAAATAAGAAATATCTTCTCTAACAGCTGTTTTCTCTTCTTCCCCAGATGTATATATATTAATAAGATGTCTTCTTATTTCTTCTAGGCACCAGTAACAGATGTGCAGTTTGGACCTATGAGACTTCATCAAGATCAACTTCAGGTAACACAACAGTTCAAACTGAAGTCCTAATGCCTAAAACATCACTGAAGTTAGCTTAAACTTTATGACTGGAATTTTTTTGGGTATAGAGACCTTAGCAGAGGATTTTTCCCAAGTGATGACGTGCACCTAACAGATTTTTATCACAACATTCTATGTGATACCCTAAAAATCTTGCCCAACTCTTTTCTCTAAATGTGACTCTACTGTTATATCAGCATTATTATTAATATCAACTACATTTCCCACATCATCATGAAAGATATTAAGTGACCATGGCAAAGTATGTCTTTTTGTTATTCATTGTTGACTGTCATTAAATGTTCTCCCTTTATCTCTTTATTAATAGAGATTGTGTGTCAGCTGTCCCCTTATTTTTTCCTGGAATGGGTATGAGGTTAGCCAGATACATGGCTGCTTTGGACTTACTCTAAAAATTCTTCTGTATCCCAAGGCTTTCTGAGCCATTAATAATCCAAGATGTTCCTCAGCTAGTAATTACAAAAGTCCAGAAAGTCCAGAGTGAAAGCAATCTAGACCTGATAATTTGCAAATGTCTGTATTCAAGAACTGCAGTTCAACATTTTTCCAAGCTATTGTCAGAATAGGCAGTATTGTCAAACATCAGATCTTAGGACAGACTCATTCAGCTGTTCCCCAAATATAAGTAAAAAATATTCCTCAAACATTTCTGCCTCCTTTTTTGTTATTAATAATTAATTTTGTCCAGCCATGGGCCACTCTAAAATTCTGACAATTTTTCTGGGTAATATAGCTGGCGGGTATGAGGGAAGGAGAAGTTAGTCAACATATTTGTGCCAGAGTTATCCATACAGCTCAGATCTGCTGACTTTCTATGCTATTGCTGAAAACTTCTTCCGCTCTGAAGAGTATTATAAATTAATTTCACTAAATATAGCCAAAACTGTGACCTGTTTTTGCAAAAATCTGAATTAAATTAGTACGAAGTCCTTCATTCTTACAAAAATATGCACTGAATGGAAAGTTAAGATTTACTGGTAGACATTCCACCAACCTGGTTGAAAGTGTAACCAGCACTGGAATTCCTAAAATCACCCAGAAGATAAATGGCAGTGGGATGTGTTGCAAGTTGCACATGTTCTAGGTTATTGCCTGACCAAAGCATATATCTAAGTGTGGTTTGGTTCAGTTACTGGCAGGTTGGTGTTTTGGGACAATAGACCAAATGCTGATTTAATTATCCATCTTCCCCAAAAGACTGCATGTACTGAGTCATCCACAAAATCAACACTAAGATAGATCTATAGCCTGCCATTCTGTGTATTCTTTCAGGCATAAGTTTGCTTCTGCAAAATATTATCCTGATGCAAAGCACAATCACATCTGTGAGAGCCTTCCTTAGCAGACTTTATCTTCTGTACCATATCCAATCCTAGAATTTGCAATACATTTTAGAAGAAATTTGAGTATGTTAAAAAAATAATCATATTTTGAGTATGTTAAAAACAATGGATTCAGACTTGGAAGTGGCTTTAAAAAGCATGTTAAGAACAAGAAAAAGTCACAGAATTTACTGCATATTTGAGACATGTTTGTAATGACTCATGGTCTGTCTCTAACCCAGGTACTTTTAGTGTTTGCCAAAGAAGATAACCAGAGTAATGGGTTCTGTTGGGCATGTGAGAAAGCTGGATTTCGATGTAATATCGCCAGGACACCTGAGTCTGCACTAGAATGTTTTCTTGATAAACACCATGACATTATCATTATTGACCATAGACATTCCAGATATTTTGATGCAGAAGCATTATGCAGGTAAGCACCATTTCAGTGGAGTTAATGCTTAAAGACATAGTTAACACATCATCATGTTTTTCTTGTTTTAAATGACCCTTTTATAAAATCTCTTGACCATTGAATTTTTTTGGACAAATGTCAACTCACAGCATCAAATAATGTTGCCTCAGTGCTTACATCTGATAGCTGCAGCATTTTTGGTTGTGTGCTGGGGTACCTGAAGCTCGGCCTGGCTTGGAGCCATAGTGTACAAATTTCTTGACATAGTGAACTGTTTAGTTCTGGGTTTTTTTCAAATACCTAATTCCTTTTTTTGCACATTAAATTAATTGCAGAGATCGCATGTGTCACCAAGCAATTTAAGGAATAGATTCACTTAATTAGTATTCTGAATTTTTTGAAATGTCACTTGCTGTTGAGTAACTCCAGATACAAATAGGCAATGTTTTGTGTGCACGTTTCCATACCTACAACATTTGAAAATCTGTTATGAAGAGCAAAGTTGCAAACTGATTAAAAAAATGCTTTCACAAACTGTTTAAACGTATGGAAAAAAGGGGGAAAGTATTTGCCTTTCTGAGCGTTGACAGGCAGTGGTGCCTTGTTTCAGTGACTTTCCAGTGAAATACCCCTTGGGAATGTGTCTAGACTAAGTAACAGTCTGTGGGGTGGGGTGGGGGGGTGGGATGAGAGTATGTACGCTGGGTGAGTGTGGTGGGTTCAGGGCACTGGGACAAAGGTTCTTCTTGCTAAACTAAAGTAACTAGATAAGATCTTTGTCAGGCAAAGACTAGATATCAGAGCAGTTCCCCCGGTTACATTTTTACTATTCTGTCTGAGAATAAAGGAAAATGCTTCTCAAAGGAATGAGGCCAAGTCCTTCAAACAGGTCCATTATGTACAGTTTCAGAGAAGAGAATTTTAGCTCTTCCCCCACTGCGGGTATTTGAGGTTTAGATTCATCATTCTCTGTGTCTTTGTTTTTCATGGAGCGTCAGACATTGCTAAATTTATTGTCCTTTCTTAGTGGTCCAGCAGGCTCAGGATTTGTTGTTTTGTTTTTGTTAAATAATTTTAAATAGGCTTTTTAAGAAAAGAACTGTGTAAGGATTCTGTCATGTTTTCTGAAATGTGAACTTTAAAAAGTTGTTAAATTACTTGCCTTTCTTTTTTTAAGGTCTATCAGAACAACGAAACCCTCAGAAAATACAGTCATTATTGGTGTAGTACGAAGGTAAATATCTTCACTTTCACATATGATAAAAAAAATGTAAATATTATCATTATAAAAGTAAATAATATTAAAAACTTGAATTAGAACTTCTTACTGTGCTAGGGATCATGTATTACACCATATAGTTTTCACCATCCTTGACCCCTTGACTGGAACAGAATATTTTATTTATAGTTTTACTGGAGAGTTCTCACTTTGGGTTTTGTTTTTTTCTCCTCTTCTGAACACTGCAGGCTTTAGGAGTATGTTTCAAACAACCTGCGCCACAACATGTACAGAAGTGTGGTACTTGCCTTGTAGATCTGTCTTTTGATTTTAATAATAATTAACAGTTTGAATCTTTGTTGATCTGTTTTTCAGTCTGATTAAACTCAGTACAAACCTGAGATCTGATGAGTTACAAAACAAGATATAGAACAATTTGATCAGTGCAAAGTAGCATCTGACCATAGAAGTTTTAAAAGTAGAATAGATTGTATGATGACATTGCAGTACAGCAATGCTTTTTCCCTCCTCCCTCTGAAAACACTGTTTATATATCATAAAACAATGGAAAAGCAACAACAATGCAATATATTTAATCTGAAATGAAATAAATGGAAGTCAGTTTCCTCAAAGTACAATTTTAGGAACGTCCGTTTCTCAGAAAACATTTATTATGATAACCAATTCTGAGGTATTAAAATTTCCCATTAAAAATCATATTTTCCACCAACATCTTTAGCAAACAGAAGACCCTAATTAAACATTTAAAGGTATTTTGTTGTGGATATAATCTTCAATGTTTTTACACCAGGAAGTCTTCTGACTATGATAACCGTCAATTCTCAAGTCAGAATTGTCTCTCATCAGACTAACACACACATAAAAGAGGAAAACAGAGTTGAAAGAGCAAACAGTAACTCAGGAGCTGCGTTTACATCAGAAAGACGCCTCTGGTTCTGTGGGTCCAGCAGTTCCTTTCAGTGGTGAGGAGAGCTTGGAAGCTGGGCTTGATTCACAGTTAGGAAGTTGCTCAAAAGGGGTTTTTCCCTGCAATTTGTTTTTCAAGCATTAGTTTTTTGTTCTATAAGCAGCTCATTTCATGCAAAAAGGAAAATAACATTTTAGCTTATCCATGCCAAGGATGAAAGCTAATAAAACTCACATGATTTATTGGTAGATCCTGTACAGATCTAGCCATTAGCCTTTGGTGTGACATCTGGGGGATAGATATGTCAATGGCTTGTGAAGTTGGGTCTCAGTTGATTACAGAAATAATCTTGGACTTTATAATCCTTCTTTAAAAGGCATGCTGACCGTGAAGAGTCATCAATATTGCCCCTGATCTCTGCTGGCTTCACAAGGGTATGTATGTTTTATTCTCCACTAAGTTGCTCTGACATTTCAAAATTGTCATGCAAGAAACTGGCCAGAGAAGTTTGGTTTGACTGACCGTGTCAGTAATCTAACTGGTAAATCTTGTTCATGCTGCTCGTTCTTAGATATATCCCAGTTCTGAACTGCCAGTAGAATTAGAATAATGCTGACTAAGCAGGGGGACATTCTCAGGAATACAAGAAGTGGTGCTGAGACTTTCCTACTTTATACATTTATTTCAGAGTAAGTACATGATGCTCTGCTTGAAAAGTTGACATTAACAAATTTGACTAGTGACTGTAGCAGAGCCAGAGAGCAGCTTGCAATGAACAACTGAATATGCTATGGGAAAGCTCTTCTATCAAATGCAGTTCACATCTGTAAACAGGCTTCAGACAGTGTCAAGTGCTATTTATCTACTGTTTGGAGGCACCTGAAAAAATACTACCTTGAATCTGTTCCTTGGCAACTATTTCAATTAAGAAGGCAAGGTGCTTATTAGTGACTCATTTAAGTGGATTTCTCATTGCATTAAGCTGGCAATGGAATGAAAATGTGCATGATTTACAGTGTGGTTCAGAGGATTTGGCTGTGTGCTCAACAGATTTTTTGCTGTCCCATTACAATCCATTCACACCTATTTGTTTATTTGTAGTAAGGTCCCAATACAGGAAATACTAGAGCTTGAAAATAACTGTACTTACATGGACAGGATCATTCCAGTGGGCACAAAAGTAATCCAACACAGGTTCTGAATTATTTTTGGCTCAGAGCCTTGGAGGTGGGACTAATGACAAAGAAAATTTGTTGTGGTGGCTTACCTTTGATAATCAGTCCTCCCTCTCAAACTATCAATGCCTGTGGCAGTTTAGCATGAACAATGATTTAACGTTCAGGCTCGTACCTGGTAAGTATGAGATTTAAAAAAAAAAAATATCAAAGATACTTAGGTCATTGCTACACAAGCCCCAAAATGAGTAATTGTATCCAATGGCAGGTGTATCTGTGAGGAAGTTTTGCTTCCTTCTATGTATACAGTTTGGGGTTTTAGCAATTGGAAACTCGTACTAGTCTCAAATTGTGATGACTTGAGACATAGCATATTTTTTTCACTGTTATTTAAAATAAGTAGCATGAAAACGTGTAACTTCATTAAAAGTAGATTATTTTGTGTATTGATCACACTGGTGACCAACAGATTGGTTGAACCTCATTGCCATGAGGATCTGTCATCTTTTCAAAATGCAGTAACCTGCATTTTGCCCCAAAAGTAAAAAATAATGTTCCCATTTGGCATATCATACTCCTTTTTGGTTCTATATCAAGCGAAAGAAGACCAAGCTTCATATCCTTGAGTACAGAAATATGTATTAATGAAATATTTCTAACTTTTTGTTTGCAGAGATATGTGGAAAATTCAAACATAATGGCCTGTTACAATGAGTTGATTCAGCTGGAATTTGGAGAGGTGCGGGCACAATTCAAACTAAGGTAATTTCACCAAAAACATCAACAAAAAAACTCCTAAGTCAGCCATATCCTTAAAAGAGTATTTATTTACTGTACTATAGTTAAATATAGAATGTCAGTTAGATGAAGTACATTACAGTACAACTTCATTCACTGTGGAGTTGCACTACTGTATTGTTATAGACAACGAAGAATTACATGGATTAAATTTAATCAGATGCCTTTTTTTTTTTTTTTTTTTAATGTCTCCAGAGCATGTAATTCATTATTTACAGCATTAGAGAAAAGTCAAGAAGCCATTGAAATCACAAGTGAAGACCATGTAATACAGGTTTGTTCTGGGTTTTTTTATAAGTACTGAAAACTGCTGTGTGGACTGACTATTATTTCACTTCCTCCACAATTACATTTACACTTTCTTATAGTTCAAGAATATAACCAAACTTAATGGTTCTAACAAGGTTGTAATGAGTTTAGCTGTAGAGAAGAACTTTCTCCATTTAAAATACCATGCATAAATCAAGTCAATTTTAAGAGATTGCTGTTTCTGACTGAATAAGGATTTCCTGTGTTGTTTTTATTTTTTTGTAATAATTCTTTTATATCATGAATGGATGCAGCCACTGGCTTGTATGCATTCTTCTAAAAAAATATTGTATGGTAATTTGATGCAAATCTAATTGATGTTCTTTTTCAATGAAGGTAGTACACTTTCTCTTTTTTGTTACATAAATCTGATACTGCTTGATGCATTGGGATTCTTGGGCCAACTGATTTGGAATGTAATCCTTCCTTAAAAATTTATTTTAAAAAAGGAAAAAACCCAAAAAGGTGCTTAGGTTTGCAGTCCTGAAAAACAAAAACTTTTAAAGGGAATTAATTCCAGATAGGAAGGCTGTGAGGTGTGATTTATCCACAAAGAGCTTGAGCCTCTGGAAGTTATAACATGCATATAAGTTGTATTCTTGACCCAAATCTTAAGAATGGTAGTTACATTGAAGGATGTGCCTTCCTCATCCCCTTCACAGAAATAACAAAGCATATCCTGGACTTGTTTTAAATACGTTTTTTCAGACCAAATTTTGTGCCTCTGCAGACAGCCCCAGAATATGAGAACCAACTTGTACAAGTCCTGGAGCTCCAGCAGGCAGGGCTTTCTCATGTAGTGGGGGAAACTTTAGCAGCAGAGGGCATCCAGTGGCACATTTTTCATTTCTCCCACATTGAAACATTGAAAGTTGTGAGGCATCCAGAGGCTGTTATTCTGTGACCTATGTCTGTAACTCAGCTACGGAGAGGGTCCTGGAGGTGTGGGCTATGGGTACCAGTCTTCAGTTTTGCTAGGCCAGGGCCACAGAATTGCAGTAAAAGGCACTATACAATTCAGCATGAAAGTTGCTCTGTTAGATTCTGCTTCTTCAGGCCTGCGTGGCTGCACTTTGTCTGGACAGGGGAGTAGTCATGGCTGGCCCTTACACACACTAAAATGGTGAATTTATCAATATATCAGGTTAATATTCCTATGGTATCACACCATCTAATTTGTGATTTTTAGAAACACTGGGGTATGTTTGAGGTTTATAGGTTTGGGAACTGACAGAGTTCATTTTTCAGGGGCTTATGTTGTCTATCTAAATGCAGTGGATATGTAATAATCAGTGGTTTCCAAAACGTCCCTCTCTTTGCTCACATGCACACACTCTACACAATTGTTCTAGCATGGACTTTCCTGTTTTGCTTCACAAAGAAAAAAATGTAGGCATCTCTCAGGAGCAGTACATAGAGAGGTTTATTTCAGACTGGGAAAAGAGATCCTTTGGTTTAGCAAAGAGACAAAAAAAAGATTCTGATGTGCTTTAAGTATTCTGTTGAATGTTTTTGTTTGTTTTTATTTCACAGTATGTCAATCCTGCTTTTGAAACAGTGATGGGCTACCAAATAGGTGAACTAATAGGAAAGGAATTAACAGAAGTGCCTATAAATGAAAAAAAAGCTGATTTCCTAGATACTATTAATTCCTGCATAAAGATAGGAAAGGTAAGTAATGGCAATGTATCATTTATCATTTGCTGCCTGTAAAAATTATTATTGTCCATGGATGGCACATGACATAATGTGCAACTTCATAGACACGTAGCCTTTGAAGCTTTCTTACTTAAGCAAGAAGAGGAAGGAAAAAGTGCTCATTTCTTGAGGGCTTCTTTTTCTTTTCTTGCTTGGAAGAGGGTTTATGAAAATAAGTGGCTTACTGTGCTTCCCTATAGTGTATGCTGTATGTAGCAAAAGGTGTGTGAATACCAAAGAGAAGTGGGATGGATGCACGTGTTACACAGTGTGATATAAATGAGAAAAGAAACATATTGAAGTATTTCCTCATGACATGTGGAAGCTGATTTGCAAGTTCAGAATGTAAAACTCTCCAAAGATACATTTGCAGTATGACTTGAGAATGATAGGCAGTGTCAGCTGCCAGCTGCCACTATCTTTTATTCTCTAATGACATGGGAGCTGTCTAATGGATTTCCATTAGAAATGTTTTTGCACCAAGAAACTGTGTGAGGAAGTGCAGCTGTCTTCCAGTGAGGTCATTACAGAGAGACATTACTGTTTGCCTGGTAGCTCCATGATGTTCCTTTGGGACTGTTGTGGCTGCAGTGTGAGTATCCATCCAGGAGCTTTCATTTGCATTTTCACAATGAGCTGTAAATGCTTCTGATGTCATTGAACATGTCATAGTACCTTGTAGGAAGAAGATAATGGAGGTGACACAAAGAGATTTGGGAGTTGTAGATGAATCATGGCCCATGCTTAGACCTGAGTCAGGATAGCTGGTTGGGTCTCAGAGCCAGAGAGGTACTAAAATGAATCATGGCAGTCTGTGTATCTAGGCAGTGATGCAAAAGCACCAGTGCAAAGTTGTGGTCTTTCATACTGTGTAAATCAGGACAGTAACACAAGTATTCATCAACAGCTTCACTCTAGCTGGGTGCAGATTGCATGTGCATTGCAACAAGAATGTGTCACTCCTTTCTTTCTACATGTATCAGCCTTTCAGAAGGGATCCCAGCAACAGACAATAGCTTGGATGGTGGTGCTTCATACCTCTGTTGCCTGACCAAGATTATTTCAGTAAATGTGTGTAATACAAAACCGATGTTATGAGGGAGTATTTATTACATTTTAATTCAAGTACATTAGATGTGTCAGACTTTAAAGCCACAACATCAATTCTCAAGATATGAAGTGATGAAATTTTTAATATTTTAGTGTGCCGATAAAAATGTCTTGGAAGACGTTTTTCTCTGTTAATGATAGGAACCTAACCCTAATCCATCTCTTGCACTCATTTTACTCCTAGGACGTGCAACTATGAGGACTAATGAAGGATTACTTATTTAAACCTGTCTATCTGGAACAGCTTAAGCTGGTTTAGGTGGATAAGTTCTGTATACATGCTTTTTGTATTTCCCCTAGGAACATTTTATAGTATGCAAATTCGTACCCTTAAATATACATATTAATATAAAATTAATTGCCAATTAAATTCTTAAAGTAAGTATTTGTGAGTAGAGGTTAACTGCACGGAACAACCCTTGAAATACTGCAGCCCTTTGAAGATGCTAGTTTGAAATAATTTGTGTCAAGATGTTATAGCATTTTCAGAGGTGCCTAACTTTGTCTGGATCATTCTGACATGATCTGTATGTTGTTTTCAGGCTTGTGATTTCTTTAAATCCTAAATTTAAGAGATTGCTTCCCATTATAATGAGCTATATATTGGCTTCTGTAAGTTATAGCATACCAAAAAAAGCTAATTGTTTACTACGGTGGTATCCTCCTGCCAATGTTTTGAACAACGTTTTCTGTTTTGAACAAACATAACAATAAGAGAGAGCACAATTTCCTGATCTTTAGAAAAATGTAAGCTCTATAAAATCTACCTCTAGTCTTCAAATGGAGTTCAGGAAGATGAACTCTTGCAGCATTTCCCCTCTTGTGCTGGCAAACATAGCACTGTGACCAAGTTCAGTATATCCAAACAAAAGTTCATAGGCATTATACACAAAAATTGCTAATTGCATGGTACATAGGGACTCTTGGGTCAGGATGTTGTTTCTTTTAGCAAAAAATAAAATATCTGAACGTTCATTTTTTGTTACTACAGCTGGCTGTAATTTGAAAGAAGACAGTATTACTAAAAGGCATTTTCACCCATCCGTACTTGAGAAGTAGAAAAACAAGTTGTACTTCTTCACTCTTCTGTTTCATGCTACAAATTACATCCATTAAGAGGAAATGTGCAGTTCTGACTAGAATTTTTGCTGCCTCTGATCTCTGCAGTTTGACACAGAGCTCTTTATCTTAGTTTCACATTTTCTGAAGCGAGATGGAGTGCTAGCAATACATCAGATGGGACACGCAATCCCTCTTGCTCCTTGGGAATTATTGCCTTTACAGAGGGGCTGGGAGAGCAATCAAGCTCCATGATAAAGGTCTATAGCAATTCCTTCCTAGAACTCAGCCTTACTTTCTGTGAGATTATTTTCATGACATCTTGTGTTTATTTTGGTTTGCTCTTTTTTCTACTAGTAGCTTGCTCAACTAGTTCAAGAAGCCCGAGACTCAAAGGGGGCTGAACTGGGGGACTATTTATTGTGTGTGTATGAGTGCTTAGTGTATAGCTGTATGCTGTGGCCACCATGATGAAGTTGGAAACCTCAGAGTAGATCCAATCTATAAAGGGTGAGACCGTTTGTTGCACTGTGTGTGGTTTTTACTTGCATTTGGTCCCAGCACACCAGGCCACGCAGAAGTCACAGGTCACTGTACTTGTGTGGCTGTAATGCAGACATAACAACGAGCCTGACTGGCAGCACTTCTTGTGAAGTAGCTCTTCTCTGTTGGATTGCTGACAGAGGCTCTGTGGGAGAGCATATGGTGTTCTTAAAATATGTGTAAGTAACGTCCCTGAGAGAAATTCACTTACCAGCAGGAGTTTGGCTTGGACCTCCTCTCTCTCAGAATTCTGCTGACCTTTTCCCTCTCACATATCCTGCCACAGTATCACGGGTTTTAGAAATTCACAAGCTGAAAAATCGATCTGTTGACTAAGGACAACACATTAGTGAGTAACCTGTCTTGAAAAGGATTCACTTTCAATGCGAGAATTATCCAATCTGTAGCTTATGACTTCACCCCTTTCTGCATATTCTAGGTTTATTACCTGGGTTAGAGATCGATTACTCATCCCCACCTCATCCTGGTTGTCAGGAAACTATTGATATGCGTACTTTTAATTATGAGAGCATTGAATTTTATGATGTTTGCTTCATCTTCATTTGTATTCCTCATGCAGCTCACAGGAGAAGACATTATGCTTGCTTCCCAATTTGTTATGCACAGTTCTTTTCTCTGACAGATCCTTGGAAAAGCTTTTCATATTTTTTTCTGCAGACTGTCACCATGCAGCTCTCTGCGGGCTGCAGTCTTTATTTGCTGGCTCCATCAACATAAATGCAAAACTGTTCTCTCTGTACCTGCTCTGGCCTGTTTCACTGCAAGATCTGTCAGTCTAACAAAAATAAATATGTATCATGTGCCTCATGAAGGTATTTTCACATATGTTCATAACATCTGATCTGAAGTCTGTTATTAATTTTATCAAAAAACAATTATAGTGGCTGTGGCAATTTGATACTTCAAAAATTGTCTACTTAAATGTGACCCTGAAATCAGAGTGCTTTTAGAGGGAAGTCAGCAGAATCCAGTAGCAATTCTACTACACTCTCTCTTGCTTTAAAAAAAGCCAGGATAAATCTCTGCCACTTTGTGAGCCTGAACTGACAGTGTGGAAAATAAATGTACTCGGATACCAAAGTGTATTTAGTTCCAGATATATTTAATGTTAACCAGTGATACCACTTCCCAACTCTGCAAGGGAGACAGTGCAGTCCAGACGTAAGGGCAGACAGGTCAGCATGATGGTTCCTCACAGACCTTCCTGTCCTGGGAGGAGTCAGGTCAGCAGAGCAGCCCGAGCCTTGTGGTGCGTGGTCCTGGGGCAGGGCAGGGGCTGCCCTGCACTGTTAGAGCCTGCAGCTGCTCCTGGGGGCTCTGGGGGACTCTTTCTCCAGTCAGGGGCTGGTCTCAGCTCTTGCTTATGTAGGGGTCTTTGCCAGGTGACCCAGTGACCTCCAACACCACTGGGGTATGATTGGAAGGAAAGTAAGTAGTTGTGATTCCTGCAGCAGCTGAAGTTTGGCTCTTGCCATCAGGGCACTCACAGGCTGCCCCTCTGGAAGTTCTTCGTGCATTGGCAGCAAAACAGTGGCCTACAGATTAGTTACAGGGGAGAAATCTGAGGATAAGCACAGTTCGGCCAGCTCTCACTGGTTTTGTTTTGTATGACAGCTTTCAGTGAAAAAAGGTATAGAGCTACAGCTTCTCTTCTGGTTTTAACTGACTTCCTTCCACGTGAATTCCTTTTTCAGGAATGGCAAGGCATGTACTATGCGAAAAAGAAAAATGGAGACAGCATACAACAAAATGTGAAGATACTACCTGTTGTTGGACAGGGAGGGTAAGTGTGAAAGCTAAAGCCATGCTTTAGGTCTGAATCAAGGCTCAGTTTAGAGTTCAGTTGCTTTCAGCAGAAATTGGGTTGTTCTCTTACTGAGTACAAAGGAAGCTTATGCAAGGAAGGGAGCCTCAAACCTCTGCATTTCATTCCTTGGGGCAAATTCAGCCTCACATGCTGTGTGCAGAGAAAGTGAAATTCTCCCAATTCTCTGCAATAAAATATGAGCCAAAGATGCAGATGTGCTCATGTTTGACTCTTCTCATACTCCCTGAAGTGCAAGTGCACCCTCCAATCCTTCTGTGTTGTGTTGGGACCTCCAGGACCTATGTCCCATTCCACTGAGCACCTTTACCATGTCTCTCTGTGCTCACCTCCTTATAGTTGTTGCTGAGTGTCTTTCTGTGATGAGGGTACTGAATGCTTTGATCCTAGTCAAAATTCAAACATGTCTTGATTTTTGTGCAACTTCCACTTGGTCCCCAAATGGAGCATATGGAGCACACAGGTGTATGTTATTTATTGGTACAGTTATAATGAGTCCTTCTGTACTATGTTGGGAAAGAAAGGGGATCAGATTGCATGCAACAGTAGTTTCAAAGCCTTGTAAGGCAATATGAACATTAATTAAAAGCACATTATTGTCCAGACTTGGCTGAGACAGTAATTTAGAAAGGTGTGTCTTCATGAAGGAAAGGCCAAATGCAGCTGCTTTGTGCAGTTGCTTACTAAAAAAACAAAAAGTGCTTTGGGTTGATTTCATCCCTGGAAGTAATTCATGTTCTCTACGTAAGTAGAGTGAAAACATATTTTCAGCTTCAGATGCCAAACTTTTAAGACCAATATGTATGTATTGCATACCATGCTACTTAAGGAACAATCTGAGCCCATTTGAAGCTGTCTTAGAAAGTTTCCCGGTAATCAAGGATGTGGTTTTCAGTTTGATTGCTCTGTCCCTAAAGCCTATAGAAGGTTTTGATTGTTGGACTGCACTGTTGCATGCTTTGCATTTGTCTCCTACCTGAAACATCCTACAGTAGGCCAGAAGAAGCTGGGGAAGGACGGGGGGATGGCGAGAAAGAGGAGAAGACAATCTTTGCAAAGGATGCCTCCATTTTGTATTCCACATCACATACAGAAATCTGGTGTTTTATAGAGTCCCATCTGAGTCTCCCTGCCAGAACAGGATTTGTCCTATATTAATTTGTTGCTCTTACCCATTTTGTGTATCAGCACTGAATTAGTGCTGAGGTTTGGATGGGAATTAACACACTGTTTTTTGCCTGCAGAAAGATTAGACACTATGTGTCAATTAGTAGACTGTGCAATGACAACAATAAGGTAAGTGAAAATAGTGCTATGCTTGCTTTAGTTTGAACCCTAAATATTACAAAATAATGGGAAAGTTCTGACTAGCTGGATTTCTTATACTGATTTGCAGGCAGAGAAGACATGTGAACGTGTTCAGGCTGAATCTCAGACAGGTATGACACAACTTTTCTGTCCTAATGGTGGAGAACATACCTGGGGAATAAGCCCATTGTTAATGATCTGACTGAAAACCACAGTTGCACAGGGCAGTCTGAACAGTACTATTTAGATAGCGATAAGCTGGGAATCCAGCTCAAAAGGCAGGGAAATAAATACAAGCCCTCTCTACCTGCTTCATTTGTTTTAGAAATGATACGAAGCAACCCACCCTCTAAAATGCAGCAATGGGGCCGCAAGTTGGTACGGTGGTACTGCTGGATTCAGTGTCAATTTTCAGTTATAGGTAGTGGATCCCTGTGACAAAATCAGAAATAAGAAGGATGCTGTCTAGCTGTCAGGTTGCTGTGGCTGATCTATAGCTAGTGGCATGTATGTTTGCATTGCTTTTAACTGTTTTGTGGGGTATCAACACTTCAATTAAGACATCATTGGCATCTGTGCTGCAGGTACTTGTTAATTGTAGCCTTGGTTCTACAGGCTGTATCTGTTGGGATCCATAAGGAAACTAGGATACTTTCCCTAGTTTGCTAGCATGTAGTCTGCTCTGGTCCACCAGTTCTATGTGGCAGTTGTTACTTGAGTGAACTAAGGTGTGTTGCACAAGTTGTATTCACAACTACAATTGTGTCACTTCTCCACACTGTTAGATCCCTTCTGCAAAAATACCTAGGCATGTTCTTCCAGAGAGCATGACTGGGTTCATGACAGTATAATTGGGTGAGAGTTTAAGAAGGGGCTTTCATTGGCTCTCATCTGCTGAAGCTGCTGTCAGGCTTGTTCTGAGTTTCAGTTCCTTTAACATACATCTTGGGCACAACTCCATATCATTGTACAATGTAATTTTCTCCACAGATATTCAGACTTGCAGACACAAAGACAGAAGGAAAGGATCACTAGATGTTAGATCCACAACATCACGAGGGAGTGATGGTATGTTAAACAAGTAGATTTTTCTGATTTCTATATATATTCTTGGTTTTTGTGTGTGCATACATTCATACACATACAAATACAGGTCAGTATGTATGTATATACACACATACACACATACATGAATAAAATATCAAATAATCAATTAATTAACAACTTTACATTTCTAAAACATCCCCATTTTCTTCTCTTGAACTACTTTGAGTCTTTTTTTGAGCTAATGGAGAATGGAAGATTATTGTCTACCATCCTGCATGGAAGACCTCATGAGATTAAACACAGGATACTTTCAAGTACAAATGGCAAACTCTAAATGTAACAAATTGTTACATTTCTTACCTCTTCTCTTGATAAAAAGATGGATGTCACTGTCTGTGACAGTGAGAATACAATCATGCCCCAGTATAGTAAAAATGGCATTGATTCATCTTAGGAGCTGCTCACCACTAAGAGTAACAGAGATGTGTCTGCATTTTATAGGTAGCAGGATGTAGTAATCCAGAAAAATTCCATCTTGGCCTTTTCTCTACAGGACAAAAATTGCTAACTGATATAAAACATTCATTTTTCAATTTCCAATTAATAATAGACTAGAACCTCTGCTGTTTTAATTTGGCATAGCTATCATCACTTCAAAGGAGCTTCGCTGATTTACTTCAGCTTGGAATCTGTTCTCACCTTGCATCAGGCAGCAAAAGTGGATCTATCGTGTAATAAACTAAGTGCAATAATTAACTACCTGTGTCTGCCAGTTTTTACACACATATATCTGTATAGTCTTTTAACTGAATTTTAAATTTGTCAAAAAAAAACAAAACAAAAAAACCAAAGCCATGATTTTGCCTGTTAGAGCTACTTATCTCTAGTCACGGATGTTAGTGGTTCAGGAAGCATCACTTTGCACCTGTGTGTCCCCAGCATAAGAAGCATGTGTGTGCATTCTGCAATAGCTTGTCTCTGCAGGGCACAGCAGGGTGTGCAGTTCAGAAAATGAATCAAGATTTCTTGCCTGAATCCACCTGTTGTGCCTTGTCACTGAAATCAGGATCCAACTTCTGCTTTGTTTTCCACACAGGCAGCTCACAACGGCGACACTCATCTATGGCCAGGATACATTCCATGACTATTGAAGCACCCATCACCAAGGTAATGTGCACTGTCACTAGCTGTTGTCCGTTGTGCTCTACTGGAACGTTGGGGCACAGCTTCAGTACAGTACCCAGACTGAGGAGCAAGGGAGTGCTGGCCTCTGGTGCAACTTCTTCATCTGTTCCACCTGCCCACTGGTGGAGCTCCAAAAAAGCCAGATCTTCTGAACAAAGATCCCCCAAGTCTGCTTAGTAGAGTGCCCTGCATGTGGTTGGCCATTGCCTGACCCTTTTGAAGGACTTTTGCCTATGAGGACTTATGCCTTATAAACTGCCTTCTGAAATCATTCAAGGATTTGACAAAAATCAGCTCGTTAATAAACTGAGAGAGGCAAATGGGAGAAGGTTATATTAAATCCATTCAGAGACATTTTGAGACTATGCCTTGAATGGGGAATTAATTAATAAGTCTGCCGTCTTTAAGGCCACAATCTTGTTTCCAGAGTTGGTAGCAAACATCAGTGTTTATTAGTATTCTTGTGGTTTCGATTCTTCCACATGTGGATTAAAGTTGTAGATCTTGTTTATTTGCTATGAGTTTTGATGTACAGTAATTGATGAGTGTCTGTTATTTCTTAAATAACTTCTAAATTCGAAACATGTCTAATGCTAACTCAGGTAATAAACATCATAAATGCTGCCCAAGAAAGCAGTCCCATGCCAGTTGCAGAAGCTTTAGACCGGGTTTTGGAGATTTTAAGAACAACTGAATTGTACTCTCCACAACTGGGGACAAAAGATGAGGATCCACATACAAGTGACCTTGTTGGAGGGTTAATGACAGTAAGTACATACTGCCACAAAGAGCTCTTCATTAATGTTCCAGTGCCTTATTTTCTCACTTGATCTTTATCATCTGACATATATTTTCAATCTACAATGCCAAATTTTCAGGAAAAAATGCACACTTTTTTTTGGTGGATTTTTTCCCCCTTACATTAATAATGTCTCTGTGAAAATGGGAAGAAAATTAACCAGTCCCTTTGAAGCATTAGTTTTGCTAGAAATGGAAAGGAAAACCAATGCGTTTTCCAGTGTGATTCATTATAGAAATATGTAGATGAAAGAGGAAGAAAGAAAGGTAGCTGGACACTTGTATTTCTTAATTAGAATTATAATGGCATCTTATATGGACTTTTTAGTGTATAGGAAAAAATATGTTTTCAAAATAATGCAATATATATATATAGCTATTTCTTGTATATTTGTAGCCCTAGAGACTCATAGAAAGATGAGAGCTTTGTGCTAGAAACATTAAAGTTCATGTATTAAAACAGAATCAGCTCCACAGAACTCATATTTTAAATAAATAAGGCAAATAAAAGACTGAAGAAGGCATGCACTATGATGTTATGTTACCAAAAAAATGGGGACCAGAGGCACTGGAAAAAGAAGCTTTGTACCCAAAGTTGAACAAAGAGCACGTAGCAAAGCAAGAATTGAACTCAGACTTTCAGAGCTTGAAGTCTGACCCTCCTGATAATAACTAGAGAAATGTAGGTGATTGTTTCTCTGTGTTAAGGATGTGTGTTCTCACTAGTTTGTAGGTTGCACACAAAAGGCTACCTCAGGAAAAAAATTGATAATGCGCTGGATGCAAAAAGGCTCATGAGATGTGGGCTTTTCAGAGATGTCTCTGGGATATTATAATTTCATGCTGTAACTATCAAGACACCTCTGCAGTATCCATCAGAATGTTCAAACAGTTTACATATATTTTTGCCTTTTAAAATACCACAGCAAATATCTAATCAGGAGAACATATGAGAGACTTTTAAGAATTCCAGAAGAGCTGAATGGTTCATGTAGTGTTGAGTTTACTAACTCAGTAGACAAAATATATTGTTAATCTTAACTCTAAAATATAGGAAGAATAAATATTAACAGTGGAGTCTCAAAGTGAATAATTTCCCCTCCTTCAATACATACAGTCCATAAACTCAACTGTTTTCTCCTTTTTGTGGACTGTTGATTCTTACATACATTTGTATTCTGACTGTTCAGTCCATGATCCCAGAACATGTAGGTAACAATATTGCTAAAACCAAAATGTTTAACAAAAAATAAGAGAGGCTATTTCATGGAGCAATAGAAAAGCTGAGAAAATCCATTTCAGAGCATGAGGCTCTATGATACAAGTTTCAAAATCATCTGGAAGAAACAGTTTTCCAGTGAAGGGTCGGTTGAAAAAAACCAAACCAAACCAGAATCATATTACTCCATTTTGTGTTCAGAAGTTATGCCTGAGTAGGAGAACAAGTAGTAGGTTATTTGATTTGAACTCTCAAGCAGAATTCGTAATGGGAAGGGCATATGGAGTTCAAAGATGGATTTGCCAGATACAATTACACCTGCTATTTCAACTAACCTTTGATTCTAAATGATACACAACATCTGATGTCCTAAATATGTGTGTCATAGCAGTGCTATTGAAGAGTCACTGAGCCAGTTATAGGAGCAGTATTCTGTTCCACAAAACTCCAGACTTATTTACTTACAAATGCAAAAATGAAAATGAGATCTAGCAATTCTTTTAAGTGCAGACAATGCATGTACAGATGTAGCATCCACATTTAATTCTGCTATGCTTTGGGTGCATAACATTGTTAGTAAGGTGCTTTCAGAAAGGTGTTTTTTTAATAACTTTTATATCGTGGGCTAAACATCAATGTGAAGTAACTAACGGCTGTGTACATCAAAAAAAGTAAGCAGGATTTGGGCTACAGCATTTGGAATTATGACCTGAAAAGTAAGTATTAAATATATCATTTTGTTAGTGTTAATCCTTCATCTTAGTTTACACATCTAGGCATCATGCCAGAATTCAGGCTAGGAGGCACTGAGTGGAGAATAAACAAGCATACATTCTTTTTTGATGGAAGGGAAGCCTCAGAGTAATTTGTTGCTCTGCAATCCCAGCAACAAATCACAAGATTCTTATCCTGCTGAGATGACCTGATCTATCAATACTGGGGGGAGACCACAAGCATGTCTCCATCCAGTCCCTCACACCACCCACCTTTGCTTGTTGATGGGAGGTATGTGGACATACTGTGTCTGGCACACATCTAGAACCTGTGTTTATGTAGTCCAGAGAAGGGTGGATGTGAGGCTGCAATTCCAGATCTCCATCTATCTGTACCAGAGATTTTTGAGTTTGTACCTACCTCAGTTCATATTGTATCCCATATCTTGCAGTTCCTCTTCCATTATGAGCTCTTTGTAAAACAGGCAAATCTTAACAGTACACACAAATAAGGGAGAGGCAGCTTTGATGATTATGATAGGTTGCAGTCAGGCTTCTCCAAAGTCATTATGCTACTATTTGGTGTCATTATCTTACAGAACTTTTGTACTATACCCTGCATTTAACTCTCAGCTTTCATTGAACAGGATGGTTTACGAAGATTGTCAGGGAATGAATACATCTTGTCAGCAAAACGTAAGTTTTAATTTTGTGGTTACTGAGATACTAAAAACATAAAACATGTTAAGAAATACAAGAAATGGAGGAAATGTGATCAGGTGTTCTTTGTATAAGCCTTGTTTGGTTTAGTTTTATTTTTATTTCTAATTACTGCTCTGCAGCACTACTGAGCTTTAGAGAAATGAGAGTTGCCAGGCATTACTACAGAAATCAAAACATGTACATTTCATGAACGTTATTAATAGTGCAAATATATTCCTCAACAGAAACTCATCAGGTTGCTGGCAGTTTGATCTCTCCAATCTCTCTCAATGACATACCCCCACGGATAACACAGGCAATGGAAAATGAAGAACACTGGGATTTCGATATCTTTGAACTTGAGGCTGCCACCCATAAAAGGTCAGTAAACTCAAGAGCTCATAAATTGAAGTTGTTGCAAACTGACTTAAATGTCATCCTGTAAGCAGCCTTTTAATTTCTCTGCTTGTGATTTTACAATTGAATTACGTTTATTTTCAAAGTCAGATGTTTGAAATTTTCTCATAGTGATTTCTAGTTGTGTATGAACCCGTTAAATGTCTTCTGTTTCATCAGACAGTATTTCCTCCAGATTCCCTGTGGATGTAAGTGAAGATTTTATATCTTTGATATGGTATAATAACAAAAAACCATAATTTTAAAAGCCTTCCTGTTCTGTTCTCAGTAATAGGAAAGTTCTACAAATCAAATTGTTGTCTCGTGGGAATTCAAATTCAGATTGTGACCAACTACACACAGAGTCAACATGCTGGTCTTAATTTGATCATTTGATACAGATCATGTTTGATTTTCTGTCCATGTAATTGGGTAATTTTTATTCCCCAACAGTTCAATACATCTTTTCAGCAGAATTTGCATTGCTTTTCTCTGGGATTAGAGAAAAGTCTATTTTAAAATCTTGGCAGGCTATGTTTTTTGACAGGATTAAGTGAAGATTATTTACTGATAAAAAGTAGGGCATACCAATTTCTATCACAGAAGTTTTCAAAAGGAGATCAGCAGTTCTGACAGACTGTACTTTGTTAGTAGCAAACACTCCCACTAAGACTGTAAATTGATCTTGTCCTTGTTTTTATTTGCTGATGCCTGTCAAAGGCTCTCATTTAGGTCTAGTTTCATGTATCGTGCTTTGTCTTACCCTAAAGCTTCTATAAGACACTAATTTGGAGGCTAGATGCTGCAACAAATCAAATATCATAAGCCATCATCAAAATCCCAGATACGTAAGAGCTTTGAAAAGCATTAAAAAACAATGTGTAAGAAACATACCAAACATTTAGTTAACATACATGCACTTCATTTTTAGACCATGGTTTTATGAGCTAAAAAAAGTAAAGAAAATCAGGTTTTTCTTCTTCAAAGTTATTTTAAGTGAAGAAATTTTCATCTAGTTACTTAAGGGTATTTTGCTTTGCTACATTTCTGTTACTAATGCAGTGCTATAGATACAGTAATAAAAAACCCACATACACACAAAACCCCCCAAAAAACGTTAAACCTTGATGTAGTCCATCTGTGTGATTAACAACATTTAATATGCACATTGCAGTAATTTAAGAATTAATATTCCAGCCAACGTGCTTGAAATCACTAGATAGGTTTCTCTGTTCTTACTGATGTGGAGAGACCACGGAGGGACAAACAACATTATTTGTTGCCTGTCCTCATTTTAAAGGTATCAGAATTATGATTGCTTCCTCCTGTGTTTAAATAAAAGCAATTCATTTATTAAGAAAATTAAAGTGATCTTCAGTGAATCACAACTATAGAATCATAGAATCTTAGGGGTTGGAAGGGACCTCGAAAGATCATCTAGTCTAACCCCCCTGCCAGAGCAGGGTCACCTGCAGCACATCACATAGGAACGCATCCAGGCGGGTTTTGAATGTCTCCAGTGAAGGAGACTCCACAACCTCCTTGGGCAGCCTGTTCCAGGGCTCTGTCACTCTCACAGTAAAAAAATTTTTTCAGATATTCACCTTGAACCTCCTATGCTCCAATTTGCACCCATTACCCCTTGTCCTGTCACTGGTCATCACTGAGAAAAGCCTAACTCCGTCCCCCTGACACTCACCCCTTACATATTTGTAAACATTGATGAGGTCACCCCTCAGTCTCCTTTTCTCCAAGCTGAAGAGACCCAGCTCCCTCAGCCTTTCCTCATAAGGGAGATGTTCCACTCCCTTAATCATCTTTGTAGCTCTGCGCTGGACTCTTTCGAGCAGTTCCCTGTCCTTCTTGAACTGAGAGGCCCAGAACTGGACACAATACTCCAGATGCGGCCTCACCAATGCAGAATAGAGGGGGAGGAGAACCTCTCTTGACCTACTAACCACACCCTTTCTAATGCACCCCAGGATGCCATTGGCCTTCTTGGCCACAAGGGCACATTGCTGGCTCATGGTCATCCTCCTGTCTACCAGGACCCCCAGGTCTCTTTCACCTACACTACTCTCCAGCAGTTCAGCCCCCAACCTGTACTGGGACATGGTGTTGTTCTTCCCCAAATGTAAAACTCTGCACTTCCCCTTGTTGAATTTCATACTCCAGATGTGGCCTCACCAATGCAGAATAGAGGGGGAGGAGAACCTCTCTTGACCGACTAACCACACCCTTTCTAATGCATCCCAGGATGCCATTGGCCTTCTTGGCCACAAGGGCACATTGCTGGCTCATGGTCATCCTCCTGTCTACCAGGACTCCCAGGTCTCTTTCACCTACACTACTCTCCAGCAGTTCAGCCCCCAACCTGTACTGGGACATGGTGTTTCTCTTCCCCAAATGCAGAACTCTACACTTCCCCTTGTTGAACTTCATCAGGTTTCTCCCCACCCAACTCTCTGGCCTGTCTAAGTCTCTCTGAATGGCAGCACAGCCTTCTGGTGTGTCAGCCACTCCTCCCAGCTTAGTGTCATCAGCAAACTTGCTGAGGGTACATTCTATACCCTCATCCAGGTCATTGATGAAGATGTTGAACAACACTGGTCTCAGTACTGACCCCTGAGGGACTCCACTAGTCACACACCTCCAACCAGATTCTGCCCCATTGACTACAACTCTCTGACTCCTTCCTTTCAACCAGTTCTTGATCTTGAATATGATCTAGATCTTGAATATGTTATTAGTATTGTCTACAAGTCCAAGCAGATGTACAGTAGTAAAGATAATTCATTAAATCTGAGTTTTAGTGTATTACAGTTCCCTGACACTGAAACCTGGAAAGATGTTTGACAGTGCTGTGTGGGGGGACTGAGGACGATTTCTCTTTAGTATGTTATGATTTGAGTGTATGACACAGTATTGGTGAGTGTTTTTGCCAAAAGATGTACATCCAAGTATAAAAACCTCAGCAATTCCAAATGACCTCATGTCACCTGTCAGGTGCAGCTAGAAATCAGGGTGCTTGATGCATCTGGAATTAAGCAGCAAAATGGGATGCCAAAATAAGGGTTTAAGATCAATTTTTAACAATCCACATTTGAAATTTTTTACCCCATACCTTTTCCTCTTAAGCAAAAAACATACTGAACAAGTAAACAGTGGTATTAACAGGATTTGACAAAAGGTTACTGATCTTAGACTTGATCTTGTTTTCATTGCTCTGTTAAACATATTGTGCTTCCACAGCTTTCAGATTAGAAATATTCTGTATTGCTGTTCTCATCTTCATTCAACTGCCAGTCATCTGGGTTTAAATGGTGCAGTTTGACCTGGGAGTCAGCAGGATTTCTGGAATACAGAGATGTTGGCTGGTGTTTTGGAAACAGGTTTCTGCCTGGGTTAGCCATTAGCCTGAAGGTTCATCTGGCCATTACAGTCTTCTAAAAATGGCATATTCTGTCCTGGCCCTTTGCTTCCAGAATACCTCCATCTCTCATCCTCTGTTGCATGCAATGTCAATGAGCAGTGCAAGCCTGCAAGGCTGGGTGTAAAAGAAATGGAGCAGACCTGCAGTGCAAAAAGAATAGTCATTGCAACATTGTATAGTACAGATATACTTAATCTAACTGTGAACAAGCTAATTTAGGAATCTCTGG
>NW_009952711.1:9017128-9033526 GCF_000747805.2 Chaetura pelagica
AGCAGGAATACCTCCCTCCTCTCATACACTGAGTTTAATACTTGCTGTTCTATCTCCTTTTGGCTTCAGTCTTTACCCAACACAGACTGAAGCCCAGAATACTGCTATATGTAGTATAGCAGCATAGAGCTTTTTAATATTCCTGAAGTGCCAGGAACTGGCATGATTCTGAGAGTGTGCACGTGGTGGGTAGGCAGATCACTTCTACAGGATTGTAATACTGTAACAAGTCCTTATACCTAATCTGACATGTCATTGGTTAAAAACTAGAGAAATAGATTCATACTATTTATGCTAGGTAATATTCTTTCGAGCTAATTTGTTTTAAAACTTTGTGTTTATTTTTCTCCCCAGGCCTTTGGTTTATCTGGGTCTCAAAATATTTGCTCGCTTTGGAATCTGTGAATTCCTGAACTGTTCAGAATTGACTCTGAGGTCATGGTTACAAGTCATTGAAGCTAACTACCATTCCTCCAACTCCTACCATAATTCTACGCATTCAGCAGATGTACTACATGCCACTGCTTATTTCTTGTGTAAAGAAAGAGTAAAGGTGAGTCCACATTTGTAAGAAACACCACAAGTGGGAAGTAGAGATGCGATCAAAGAGAGATCTGTTGGACAAAAAGATGCCAAGAGCCTAATGTCTGCCTAGTGCCAGCCAGCTTAGTAACTCTGAGGTCAAAGAACTGGGCTGCTTTACATGACTTCTGGGATCTCTCTTATAGTATATGTGGAAGGATGGATACTAATATTTCAGGAATTAAGCAATTCTTGATGGGAGAACAAGAAGATCTCCTTTTGAAACAAAACTTTTGTGCATCATTAAACTTTCTCAGATAGGTGAGCTTATGACAGAAGTATTTTTGTGATGGTACCTGCCAAATACAGATTCAACATAATAAATCAGGAACTCTTAGGTAATTTTGCAGAAGACTCCCAGGACAATATAGGCCATAAAATAGGTTTTACTCCTTCCAAAGCTGTATCACCCACTGGACCTGAGGCTTAAAGAGACTGCTTTGGAGGAGAGTATTGAAAAAGATTACTTGTTGAAGTTCCTTGTATCATAACACCCACTATCATATTAGTGCCACTGACAACCAGAATAAATCAGAGCAACCTTTATTCTCACATGCCTAGAGGGCAGACTGGAGAAGGGGAATTATAACAGTGCTTGCATGTATGTGCAGTGGAGTGGCTGTACATATTTCAGAGTTGAATTTTTGGATAGGAACTCCTACCCTGCATCGGCCTGCCTAAGGATAGTGCTAGTGGTGGGCACCTGGCTGAGACATTTGTGACTGTAAACAAGCTTCTCACAGCTCATTAAAACTGTAGTAAGTCCCTTAACCAGGAGCTGCAGCTCATTAGTGTGCTCTCCAAAGGCTGACTTACAAGTATTATATGCCAAGTGGGAATAGAACTTCACTGGATATTTTCAGCCCCTGATTTGCTAGAGGTGTAGTTGGTCTTCCTGAGAATATCTATGAAAAACAGACAAGATCTGGACTCATTTCAATGCCAGAGAAGCATAACTACCTTCTCCTTTTCCAGAATGTTATTTCCATTCCTCTGTAGGCATAGGAAGAGAAAAAATATTGCAGCAGAAGAAGGAGCAGAATCAAAGTTCAAAATTCTCTCTTTTCAAAGTTACAACCCAGCAGCTTTTGTGTTGTCCAGAGTCCAACCTAACCTAAATACAGAAGGCCAGATTCTGCCACTCAAATTCATGCTGAGAGGATTTTTTTCAGTAAATTGAACTTGGATCTTGCCTGGGAAAATGTTCTGGCTCCCAAATTGAAGCAGTGTTCTTAGAATAATTTCCACTTCTGTGCCATAGGATTTAAGATGACCAAATTAGAACCCTTGACCTGAAGTTGGGGGTAGAGGTGTTGCAAATTCCTGTGAAGTTATGTCAGACTCAGGAAATAAGCATGAGATACAATACCATGTCCTGCAGGTTTAAGTATTCTCCAGTTTCTGGCCACTTTCCACCTGCACAGGTCCTTCTCAGCCAGACTGAGCACTCACTGGTCAGTATAGCCCTCTGACCTGTTCTAAAAATCTCTCTCTCCTAACTTCATACCACAAAAACAGAATCCCATGAACAGCAGCTGAAATAAAAAAGAAGATACCATATAGCAGTGTTTCAGTCAATGCTACCTATAAAGCTAGAGTAGAAATAATTCTTTGCCTTTTCTTGTCCACAAGACCCTCTTAACAGTCCTCAGTGAATAATATTGTAGCTCCATCACTGACGTGTCACTGCATTTATTTCAGGAGGTGTAGAATAGGGATTGTGTTTTCAACTACCAAGTCTAACCATTCTGAATGGTACAGTCAAAGTCAGTAGAGAATGTGGACCTTAAATTTAAAGTAATTGGAATGGAAATTATCTTCTCTGCTCCCAGATTAAACTGGGAACATTGCTACTCTTGTGTATCTTTGATTTCATTAAAATTTTGAACATAATTGTTTTGTATCTGTGATCCTTCACAAAAAGCCCAGCATAAATACAGCATAAAAGCTAGTTTCCAAATGTATACAATACATTTCTGAGATGCTTTGTTGTTTTTCTCCTTCATGCTATGACTACAATATTAAAACCTTAAAACTCAAATAAATAGCTTTGTCTTCCATTATAGAGGAGATACATTGATTATTACTTGATCTCTAGTTACAAGTAGACATAAGTCATGGAGTGCAGCATGCAAAGAGAATCAGAATCTGATACAGAAAGTATAGATCATTGTCATGCAATTTTTCCGTGAATGTAAACCATCAAGTATTCTTCACAGAATTCTTACTAGGTGTAGCCCCAGGACACTGTTATTATAGGACTAGATATATAGAAACATTCCTTACAGATTGTTAACCTAGCCAGCATGTAAGTCAAATGTGACTAGGACACACAAGGTTTCCAAAAGAAATGAAGGAAATAGAATATATTTTAGCAGTATTAGTGTTTTTTGCCAAGGCAAATACCATAACTCCAAGTGAACGTGGTTTCTGTGTTGTTAGAAAACACAAACTAATTTATTACTTTGCATTTGTTTGATTTGATGTGGCTTGTAAAAGGTGTGGCTAAGGCAAAATTCAAAAGGCACAAAATGGCAAAAAAACTCCTGCAGTATTCAATGAAGCTTACAGTGAATTTTCCACTGCTCTTGTGTAGAACATCTGACCCTTACTGATCTGTAGATTTCTGGCTTTTATTTCTCTGTGACTTGGCTTAATCTTATGGACAGAGTAGGGTTCCTAATGAGTCTGCCAGGAAAACTAAGTATCCTTCTGTTTTCAGCAAACTTTGGATCCGATTGATGAGGTTGCTGCACTCATTGCTGCCACAGTCCATGATGTGGATCACCCAGGAAGAACAAATTCATTCCTGTGCAATGCTGGCAGTGAGCTAGCAATTCTCTACAATGACACAGCAGTGCTGGAGAGCCATCATGCTGCCTTGGCTTTTCAGCTCACCACCCGGGATGACAAATGCAATATATTCAAAAACATGGAGAGGTAAGCTTCACACCCAAGGCCCTTGTCTGCCCAGTAACATCTGTCAGCTTTCTTCTGTGTACCATAAGAAAATGTAAACAGGCATCCTAGGTGAGGGCAGTGTCTTGTGGATAACTGTCTGTAGCCTTTGTGGAAGTTTGCTTCTAAAACAGTAGAATTCTTCTACCTGTCCTGCATAGATGTAGGAGTAATCCCATGGTTCCAATTCCTCCTGTGGATAAAAAGGCAGACCCTATCTTAAGGAACTTAGTGTAGCTCCTAATGTTAGCAAGTCTAGAAGAATAATTTTGTACCATTGGATGTAAAGGACAAGCTATGGCTGAATGAGTAGATGTTTCTTGGGCAGAACATGGATAGAAGTAGCCACAGAGCATCCGTCAAAAATGAAATGACTTGTTGCAACAGGAAGGATACTGAAGAACCTGTTCTTTTTCCAGCCCTAGAAAGGCATTTAGGGTGAGGATGTAACCATGGCCTTAGCTCTTTCAAGGTACAGCAGAAAAGTATTGCTGAAAACTTGGCTGGACTATGAGCCTCTACTATGAGTCTGTGCTAAAAGCCTTGGGAACATGCCAGTGTGGCATGTCCTGGCAGCCCTCCTGAGTAGCTGGTACCTCTGCTTCTCACCTGCTCTTCCATTGTTTCTCCTAGAGATCTAGTCATTCCTCCCACACACCAAAGGGTACTTCATCCAGCAGAGATGCAGCTGCCCAAGCCTTTATTACTGTTCTTTGTCCCCCCAGCACCTCTCTTCAATGGAAATGGTCTCTGTCATTTTTGTTAAGACTTGTTTTAGCAAGCAGCCTTTTGTGAACTAGCCAGTATTCTTAATTGTTTCCTTCTTTGAACAGGAATGAGTATCGAACCCTTCGCCAAGCCATTATTGACATGGTCTTAGCAACAGAAATGACAAAGCACTTTGAGCATGTCAACAAGTTTGTCAACAGCATTAATAAACCCTTGGCAGCACTAGAAGAAAATGGGGTAAGCAACACTTAAAATGACTAGGCAGAGACTGGGAAACCTTGGCAGCAGGAAATCCCCACATGGTATTCTAAGAAAGTTCAGAAATGTGGAGAGAGACTAGAAATCTGTCTTTCATCTCTGGGTTTGAATGTCCTTTTGCTTAGCATGGTTGTCACATATTTTGAGGATGAGTGGAACTCACTTGGATGCTATTAATATTGTCATGCTAGGAAGTTATACTTGGGATCAGAACCTTGGGTTGTACATTTTCCTGTTAAAATTGCATGGAGAGAGTGCTAGCAGCAAGTCCTGGCATTGTTGTTGGCCATTTTTGCAAAGAGGCCAAAATTTGCCTCAGAACAGCAGCTGAATTACTCCCTCACTGACAAGGGGAACTGCTGGTGGAGCAGCACAGGGGCAGGTATATTGACTGCCATATGGCATGTTCTCTGGAAATGAGGGCCCTCAGCCTTCAGCGCTGCCTGGCAGCATTCATGGGGTTTCTGTCTACTTTCTTCTTTAATCTTTAAAATAGATGATGGTGGCATTGTGTATCATATAGACATAATCAATAGCCATCTGGAACCCCATGGACACAATGAAATTGCCTGTTAAGAACTCATTCTGAAAAACCACACCAGTTTCAATAACAGCTTCAACCAGCAGTTTTGCTGCCAGTAAGAGCAGTGTATAATTTTGTTGGAATGGTTTTTGTGAAAAGAAGATTTTCAGAAATAGTTATAACAAAGTTTGCATTGGTGGCAACATCTTGCAGGAGCTGTAATGGTTTTCTGCATTTCCTTACCATGTTTTTTACAAAGCCACATTTATGACTGTTGTGTGAAACAGGGGTAAAGTCTTGTTATTATCTGAAGGTAGGAGAGGAGCAGCTCTTGTTCTTTCACCCATCAGAAGCAGATTGGAGCTTAATTGGAGGACAGAGTATTGTCTACAGGTTTATATGCTAGAATTAACTTTGTTCTTGGCACCCAGCAATGCTAATGAGAACTATATGAATGTGAAGTCAAAGAACCAGTAGGATACTGGTTTTACTGACTAAACTAAGGGAAAGGCTGTTAAATCTGTGGCTATGAATTATTTTTCCCAGACAACTTCATGATGCAGAATATGGCTTAAAGTCACAGACAGACTAATACTGTTTATTTTTGTGGGTGCTGTATTGGACCTTGTGTAATTATGAAGATTACTGCCCAGGGCATATCTACACTTTGTTACAACTGCCTATTCCCTGCTACCAGAACTTGGAGAAGACCAAAATTAGTTTATGCACACATTTGTCCTCAGATCATTCAGTAGCTGAGCCATAACAAAGGTTTAGCACAGTTGGTCTCCTATTAAAAATAAAGGAAGGATGGTGGTAAAAAGAGGCTTAAATTCTAAATTTAATGTCAAAGCTTACCAAGTGACAGAACCACCACCACCTTCTTTTCAGCCTATGTCTCCATTTATATGCATGTGTTATGATGAAGTCAGCCTTCAGTTGTATAATCAGATTCTGTTTTTCACAGACTGTGCTCTAACTTCAAAGCCCTTTCACTGCCCACTGTCATGTGCTGCTTTCAGTTCTCACCCACTGTTTGTGCTCCTTGGCTTCTCACTAGCTCTGTCTCTCTTCCTCCTCCATTTTCCAGCACTAGCTTCCTCCCTCAACAAGTGTCTTCTTTTTCAGCCTTCCTCCCCTCTTCCAGTTCTGTTTGCTTGCTAGTCTCCTCTCTCCTTCACAGTTCTCAAGACTTCTGTGCTACTCTATTCCTTTTCTTCACCTTTTTTTGCATTCAAATCAGGCAACAACCTCCTTTTCCCTGCTGCTGTTCTTCTGCAGGTTTTGTTTCCTGCAAGGGCAGGAGAGACTCTTAGCTGCAAACCTGCTGGATAGTGCCTGGTCCAGCACAGCCAAGAACGACAGTTGCAGGGAGAGTCCTGATCAGTCCCAGGCTTCATCAATCCCTATTGAGTCTGCACAAACCACAGCTTTTTTCTCTAAAATTTGTAACTTGTCCAACAGATTTTCACAGGGGTGGTGACTGGTTTACCCCAAAATCATCCCTCCAACTAAATTCCAGGTCCTCACGCATAAAGATGTGAGGGTATTGAAAAAGAGAAAAACAGCACTAATTTTTAACTTCAGCATGAAAAGCTTATTTCCCCCAAACTCATATCTAGAAGCCACGACAACATTTTTAGCTGCAATTTTTAGGGAGGAAAAAGATCTTTGCCTGAGGCAGACACCTGGTGGGGAAACTTAAACCAAACAATTTAAATTGGCAGTTAGGAACTGTGTTAAACAAAATCTTTTAATTGGAAGTGTCAGCCTGCAGCCTAGCCTGCAACCATAGTTGTAGATGATCACACTGTTTCATTTTATCCTTTTTTAAAAAACATGTAGAAGTACTAATTTATGATTGGGGAATTTTCCACAGAAATAGTTTTGCTTAGAACACTTACAAGAAATAACACACACTAACACATTTATTTGAATGCCTGGTGGACATTTTTTGTTTTGGGATAGTTTAATAAAAATGTAAGGCCAGTAAACTGGACGGTAAATTGTGAAGCTAAGCATTTCTCTGCTCAGTTCCTTCATTGTAACAAATTAAGACAAGAAGGAGGAGCAATTCTTGGTAGATTACAAACAAGTGAGCTAGCCAGGAAAGGCCAGGGCCCTTCGCTGCTTGTGCACAATAGTTTGCAGATGAAGGAGCTTCATGGCAGCTCCTTTTCATCCCAGTGTTACCATGCTGCATCCCTGCTCACCCTCAGTGTAGTCAGGCATGTAGTTTTGCTAAAGGACTTAATCTCAGTACTCCTGAGAAACGGCTTGTCTTTATAGCTCTTGAAAACCTGCAGGGATGCAGTTGGGCAGCCCCTCTGGGTGGGCGCAGCAACTCAGCATAGGAGGGGAAGAGACATGGAGGGGAACCCAGGAGCTGCTGCTGGGTGTGGTGCACCACCCCGCTGGGCTGGTGGGGTGCCTCACTCTCTTGGGCACCTGCTGAGGGCTGTGCACTGGCCAGGCTTAGTGCACAGAGCCCTTCCTTGCAGCCTCAAGAATTGGGGTGCAGCAGTTTTTTGAGCATCCATCCAAAGAGCCAAACTTCTCTTCTTGCCTGTTGTGGAGAGCTGAATAGCTATTGCTGCTGAAGAACAGGGCTTTGACCTGACCTACAGTCAAACAGTACAAACAAATACAGTGACATATAAAAATCAAACAAAAGTTGAATTGTGCCCTGGAGCCCTGAAGGTTGCAGGGAAATAATCTGCCCCACAGGGCATTTGTGATTCATGGCAAATTCTGCCCAAGAAAGACAAAGGCTATATAATTTTTACTGAAAACAAGAAGCAAAATATTTCCCTTCTTTTGGTTGTGAGTTTCTCCCTTCAGCAAGTTCCTATTAAAAAGCCTATAGTGTGTGAGTGGGTAAACCCAGTCATTTGCTGTGCTTGTTACTAGCAGAACAACACTGCCAGATCCTCTTTCAAGTCTGGTTGTATATCTGGTTGCAGCGGCAGCCTGTGTTTCCTGGCATGGTTTTCAGCCATGGTGGTGACTCAGTGTAGTGTTTGCAGGCTGAGCTGCCAACCCCGTGTTCCAAATGGGACAGTTCCACAGATTTTTTTTATTTATTATTTTTATACATATTTGTTCAAAGAGCCATGCTGAGAAGCTGCTCTGTTTGTTTCCTTTTTTCTTTTGTTTCATAAACTGAAAAAAATCCTTTCCAGCTCCAGCATCCTTTATCCTCCCATTTCCCTTCATGATGTCACCTAAGCCTATGACAGGAAGCCAACATCTGACATGCAGAGACACCTCTGCACTCTGAGCAGGATGCTGGGACTGAGCACAGTTAGCACATTTTATTCCCAAGACATCCGCATCCAGCAAGTAGAACTATGCCCTTGGTTTGAACAGATCACGGAAGCAAACATCCTTTCTTGATTCTTGGTGGTTTACCTACTAGGATATTCTCTACTGTCCTTAACTGAATTATCTCTAATAATTTTCCATGCTTAATTTTTATACAGTGCTCAGGTTTCTGGAGCTTCCATCACTTTACTTTAGCTTTCTCTTATGTAATTTTACCATGCATTTGGAGACATTTGCACTTCTCTCTTGTTTCCTCTGTGTTTTCCCTTCCACCTCTCTAAAAATGAGGGGAAGTAATTGCTTTAGGAGTCTTATTTCAGTAGGAACTGTGGAGCTTGTGTTTCTGAGACAGTATGCTACCAAATAAGAATTTTTTTATTATTGTCAATTTCTTCTGGAAAATTATGTCCTAATAAAACCTTGGAATGTTTCTGCTGCTTTGTATCTCCCTTTTCATACTGCAGGAACTGGTGACACATTATGATGATGATTATAATTATTATTATTATTACTGTTGCATCTTCACTGTTCTGATTATAGACCAAGACCTTGTTAGGTGTCAGACATACAGTATATATAATATATTCCTTGCTTCAAAGAGTTTCTATTCTGAGTAGACAGTGTAAATTTTTTTACCTACCCGTCCCTAGAGGGTCAAGTAATAATCTTGTACTTACAGGTATTTTTTTAAATATATTGTAATCCTGAAACTCTGTCCTTTGGAAACTGACTTCATCAGAGCTCCACAGAAAATAGCTTTTAATCTGGATCACTGGAGTCTTTTCTCATATTAACTGGATACTGGTTCCAAATATAGAGTATCATTGACGTGCTTAGATACGCAGCCTGGGAACCAAATATAAGCTGTGTGTGGGCTGAAAACTTTCCTAGACTTGGAGAGGAAAGATGAGGCTGTTTGGAAGCATGTTTCTAATATATGGCTTTAATACTGATGAACTCTCAGAAAGCAAAATTCCCAGTCAGGTCAGAGACTGATGGACTAACATGGCTCCAGTGGAAGGGAATGAGGAGCCTGCCTGGAAGGCAACGTGTGATCTGACTCTGCTAATAGCAGCAGTGCTGTCTGAATGATTGATGCTCATGCTGATGAGGTTTGCCTGCAGAGGATGGCCATGCATCTCGGGTCAGTCCTCCTTTTTAAACCAACTATTCCATTCTCAATGTGCAAGTCCATTAATCCTTGGATTTCAGCAGAGAATTACATTTTTCTGCTTACACAGTTCTCATCACTTTGTGTGTAGTGATGAATGGATCCTCTCCACACTTTTATGGAGGCGTATAAGGCATAGAGGGATTAGATTACTTGCCCAAAGATGCCCGAGAGATCTGTCACAAAGACAGTGACTGAATCCAGAAACTGGAGTTCAGTGCTAGTTCAGAGCTGTGGCTGACATTCATAATCCCCCTATAAATTTGGTTGGATATCAAATTTGGTAAGCAGTAGTAAGACTGATCCCTGAAGGATCTACTGAAAGTATTCCCAAGGCACAAAGCTTGTGAGTAAACACACAGATCTTGCTAATGGATTGCTTTTCATTCTTAAATATTACAGAATAATGGTGATGGAGATTCAATCAAAACTGTTCTCACATCTCCTGAAAACCGTATCCTTATCAAGCGCATGTTGATAAAGTGTGCTGACATTTCCAATCCATGCAGACCCATAGAGCAGTGCATAGAGTGGGCTGGACGCATCTCTGAGGAGTACTTTGCACAGGTAAGGTGTCTAAAACGGACTGCTGAAATTGCAGGTGGGCATCTCTTTAAAAGGGAAGGGAAGGGTGGGTGCACTGCCAGTGTCCCAGAACTCCTAAAGCTGCATTACGTAACGTGAAAAATAACTATTTTATTTTAAATGAGAGATATAACTCATGGGGATACAAGACAAGATGCCTTCAGAAAGACAAACACTGACAATTTCTGCAGTACAGTTCTTGAAAAATTTAACCTTTCAAGTTGTTCAGTTTGGAGCTGGGCTTTTTTGCATTTTGCCTGCAAATGCCTTCCCATCAGAAGAGGCACAGGAAGGGTGCCTTCTGTGCACACGTGCTCACTGTGCCTGAAGAATAAGATCTTCAGGTCCTGGTGTTAGCACAGGAACAGCACACACTCCAAGAAATGCTCTAAGACCTTAACAGACTGTGCTGAAGAAAGGGTTCACGAAGATGATGAAGAAGAGAGAGTAGAGTTATTTTTTACATACGATAAACCAAATATTGTAATTGGGAATTTGTATCTCAAGGAGGGGGGAAGAGGATAAAAGAATATACTTGGCCATCTCTGAGTTGTACAGGATCTTACTCTTCCATCAGAGACAGAGAGGCATCCCTCAGCTCTGAGGTAGTCATAACTGCCATTAATGTGTGAAGTTATTCAGAGTCAGCTTTGTGTGTAGATGCAGAAGGTAAATGTATCGCTTTGTGAGAAACACTGGAAGGCACTAGTTGTCTGCTGTTTGCTGAAACCTAGATGAGGTGCTTAAGATGAATCTGCTGCTGCTTCAGGTTTATTAAGGTTCCTGTGTTTATTCAGCAGTTGTATGCTCTAGTCAGTGCCAAAAAATCTGCTGCTAAAAGAAACCCGTTAGCAGAACGTGTCTTAGATGAATAATCACAAGAGTGTTTCTTGCAGACTGATGAAGAAAAGAGACAAGGTTTACCTGTTGTGATGCCAGTTTTTGACAGAAATACTTGCAGCATCCCCAAATCCCAAATATCATTCATCGATTACTTCATCACTGATATGTTTGATGCCTGGGATGGTAAGCAAAACTCCACTCTGTTTCCTGACAATAAGGCTTTTTTTGAACGTTTGAAACTATGGTGATATAAAATTGCTTTCTTATGGCTTCTAAAGAAAGTGGGAGAAAAGGGAAGATTTCTGCAGTTCAAGTAAGCTAAGCTTTATTATTGTTTGTAAGTATTTTGATACTGCTACCAGCCGTTCTTGTGGCTACTCCTTCATATACTAAATTCAAGCAATGTTTAGCATTCTTCATTTTAAGCTTGCTTCTCTGTAAATGGGGAACAGAACATACTCTCCTTGATAGCACTTGGGGCACAGTCATTTTGTCCATGTTAATATCAGTTATTCTTCAAGAGAAATTTCTGCAGTCTGGAAACTGCTTGAGGGAGCAGCTGTTTCCCTCCAAGTGCTGCCTCAGTGGTAAAAGTGGTCAGAAATGTGACTCTCCCAACTGCCGGAGCATGACATGTGACTGAGATTCGATGGAGTAGAATAATTATAGGCATAATAGCTATGCCCCTCATGGAAAACTGGGTCCCTTTGCTGGGACTTGCAATACCAGTGTTAAATAGACTTACAGAAGAGTTCACAGTGGCCTGAGTGATACCTGAGTGATGAGAGCTATAACAGCCAAAAACATTTCAAGTATCAGTATGACAGATTTAAGCTTTCCTACTTAGCACAGACATTTCAAGTGATATTTAAGCAGACAGAATCATGTGACTGTTTCAATTCTGCAAACTAAATTCACTCTGCCCTTTCTTCCCTAGCATTTGCAGACCTACCAAATTTGATGCAGCATCTGGATAACAACTTTAAATACTGGAAAGGACTAGATGAAAGAAAGCTGCGGAGCCTTCGACCACCACCAGAATAGCAATTAGACCATGGTGTGTAATTTACTAACCAGATGCATATTTATTCAAGCTCACTTTTATTCATGTGATTTCAGATTTGTTTTGGTCTCTTCAGTATTACAGTAAGGGTAGCCCATGCGCTTAGGGAATGTTCAAATTCAAGAGAACATGAGCTCAGCAGTTGACTTCCACAGACCACCGTGTGTGGACTCCAATGAAATAAGCCTATCAAGTGGAATTACACTGGATTGCTGCAGTACTTGTACTGAAGAGGGTTTATTAGTGAACATATTTTTGTGATATCTTCATACCAGTATGTGAAGCTGGAAGACCTTGAAGAATCCTCATAAAAAGGACATTCACTAGAAGATTTTGTTTAATTCTCAATCCTGCAAGTGAAAAAGAAATATCTATTAATAGAGACTCACAGCTTTTATGAGAAAGCAACATGCTTTTTATAAGCACTTAAGACAGTTACATAGAACAATCAGACATTTAAAATGCAACTCTCTATGAAGGAATTTTTGATCTATGAAAAATAGATGTACTCTATTTTTTCACATCACAGAAGGTGCAATCATTCACTTCTGAGCACTACTGAAAGTGAGTTCTCTTTAAGAAATTTAGTAGCAAATGTAAAAAATAACACAAGAATTTTTGAGGTTGATCGTTAGCATCTATGATTAAAATGATATGTTTTATTTATTTTGTTAGATGTTCAATATTTTCTATGAATTTATAAATACTTAAAAGCCAAAGCCAACTTTAGATGCATTACAAATTTACGATTCATACTCATTAATATACATTTAATTGATGTACAGACCTTTTATTTTCATAATGCAAATACAAAATACTATACAATAATACATTTTTATTGCACTGTAAGGATAGATGTGTATGTTTAAATATTGTCTGATTTATGTTAATTAAAATAAGTTTTATTGAAAAGGTCTCACTTGAGAATAGTAGAATAAACAAGAAGTGTATCCTGTCTGAGCACCAGAACTGCAGTAGTTCTCCCACAAACCAGTGATGACCACCTCATCTTCCCTTGGCTACAAAAACAATAATAGGTTGGAACTTTTTGTTTTCTCCCATGAAATTTTATTACTGAATTCCCTGTCAAAGTCTGCCTTATTTTATATAGTATTTCTACAAAGCATTCTGCAGCATATATGAAGAGGTAACACTAAACATCTGATGAATTTCAACATTTTATAGCCTATGTATTTTCCTCTGCCATGAAAGAAACAGAACATAAAACCACCAACAAAAACCTTTAACTCAAGATGTTTGTAAAGGCTGTGTACCTTCACAATTTGAATGAAACCTTCATAGCAAACACCAGAAAATAATAAAATGTATATTTTAAGAAGTGTTAAAGTCCTAGCCATTTCATTTGAAATGTATATTTACTTTGTAGTTTGCAAACTAAAGGATACATGAAATTCATTTAAAAATAACTAAGATGCTTGGTGTCTGGGGAAGGGAAGAGTTGAGTGGGTTGGACTGGCAAATGGGTGATGAAAGGTGGTATATGGCTGGCAAGCTCCTGTGTTTGTGACCTTGGCAAGCCCATCAAATCCTGTGTGTCCTTGGTCAAGTCTCTTCGCAGCTGAAAGTCGCTTATTCGACTGAAGGACTAGCAGAGTATCCCATCAGCCTTCCTGGCAGGCAGAAAGGGACTCCAAAAGCACTGAAATAATTGCTGACTGTTGTCAGTGCAGATGCAATTGGCTCTAGAGACTTTTTGAACAATTCCTGAAGAAGCACAAATAGAGAAGAAGTTCAGGGACTGCAGCAGTAGGAGCCTTAAAACAGGTAAGAAAGGAACAGGTGACCTGTTGTTGCCTGTTTCTGTGTTCCTCCATCTCCAAGCTGATGAGGCTCCTGGGCCATCACCAGTTGTAGCTCACTACTGTTTTGTGTTTGTGTCATGCCTTTTGCCAGTGCTGTCCTTATCTTGCTTGTGTGCTTTCTCTTCCTACATAGTATTTGGGTTATATGCTGTCAGGGCAGGGAGTTCCTGTCCCAGTTCCCTTTAGTTCATCAATGAGTGTACATTGCCTAACCCTGTGGGGCTCAGATCCTGCCCAGGAGTGCCCAGACCATACCACTGTCTCGTGACAATGGTAGGACAGAGGGCATGGGGTCCTTGTTGATCTTCCAGGCATTCTACAGTTGATGCTGAAGGAGCAGATATATTTTCCATTGAAAGCTGAAGAAGTCAAGTATCCTATTTTCAAAAGGAATGTACAAGGAGAGGGAGAATGGGCTGCCAGGCATGTTTTCTTGGCAACGTTAGGCTGTGTTTCTGCATCCATGCACTGATTGTAATCATCTGTAATTTGCCACCTGGCATTAATCTCTTCTATTGCATGCAAGCTCCTGTGCCTAGTTCAAGGAAAACCTGCTCTGGGTCCATCAGAGGGAAGCTGCATCACACCATCAGTATCTCCTCCACTTACCTGCTGCAAAAAGGGCAGGAGAGGAAAAGTACCAGCATATGGTTCCAAATAACGTCTGCAGGAAGGGGATAAAAATACTTTAGTAATAGTAACTGTAGTTAATATTCTGGGTTGTATTAATGAACAGTAAAAGTAGTTAATCTGCTCTAAAAATGCCTGGTGCATCATCACTGAAAAGATGTGATCAATATGATTAATGCCCTGAAATTATTATCCCTGCATTTTTAATGCCATTACTTGAAGTGTAGAGCTGTGCTTGCTAATCAGCCCTCTGTATCAGCCAGATTTATGTCCATATTGGTGTACAGTAATTTCAGTTAACATAAAACACTGATTTGGAGGCACGGAATGCAGCTCTGTTCATTTCATTGTCCATCTCAATGTCGCTGTTGCCAGGGTCAGATTATAATTAAATTCTGGAGCTGCCATTCCCGATCCTCACCTGAGATCTTTCCCACCAAGCTGCTCTCTACAAGCTGCAGCTCTTCAGCCTTCAGTGCAGCAGGAGGCTGTGCAGGATCAGAGAGGCTGGTTCCAGGCTGCTGCCTACAGCAGGAAGGGCCTTGCTGTGAAGCAGTAATAGCTCTAATGTGATACTCATCACTCCACTATTCAAATGTCTTTGGATCCTATTGCAAATTCTTCAGCCATTCCAGATCCCTTTCCTTTCTTCTCTAAGATTGCATAGCAATGTCACATGCCCTGTGCTCTGAACCTATTCCAGTTTAGTGTCTCTTACCATGCTTTTTGAACTGTCACTCAGTGATGGAGCTTTGCACAAAACAGCAAGCATGGCTTTACTGATGGTCCTTCACCATGGAAGGAATAAAGTGAAAGAGTATGATTGAAATTATTCCCCATTTCAAACAGGCTGGTAGTCTTGTACAGTCCCTACACTTTTCATTTGTTCTTGCTTTAATGTTAATACAGGAATAAATTGCAATGTAGACATTATGAAGGAGAGGTCCTTTATGCACCTCCAGGGTTTTAATCTTAAAGCTTTGAGTTTTAAAACTGAGTAAAGTTCAGCAATTCAGTATTAAAATGCCCATTCAGAGTGATTTGCTCTATCTTCCATGCTGCATATTTTCAATCAGATAATACTGCTGCTAAACCTGGGTAACACTTTATTTGCTTCCAGGTGAGTATAAACTTTTATGATCTGGTGAAAAAATGTTGGCTCCTCAGCAAATTACCCTAGATGAGTATCTTGATCCCTTCAAGGGATACATAAACAGTTCGGGGTAATGATTGCTTATTCTTACAAAAGGAGAAAGCAAACAGGTGTTGTGCACAGCTACCTTGTCACAGGTCTGAAGACAGCTTTCATATTATGATTTTCCCAATGGCTATATATAAATTAAAGACCATCTGAAATTGAATGAATGCTTTGGTTTTGTTGCAGGGCTTTTTGCTGCAGCTGTCTCTGCTGGTCTCAGTGGAGACATCATTGAGAAAATGTGTCATGAGCAGGAAGGAACTGAAGCAATGACAAAGCCATCCCTATATAAAAGAGAAGAAAGGATAATAAAATTAAATATCTGCTAATCTCTTACAGGATGCTCAGCAACAGCACAGAGAAACTGTTGTCAGTTGTGCCCTGCTATGAGACCAGAAGGGTTTGAGTCACGACTGTGCGAGGGGCACTTTGAAATGAAGTCTCAGAGCTCTTCCCAAACTTCAAAACAAATAATCTCTCTGGTGACATGTGATGTCATGCCTCCAAGGTACAGTGGTCCCAGGGGTGCTCATTAAACGATAGCAGGATAGATAGCATTTCATCCTGACATGATGTTTGAATGCAGAAAATGAGCTTTTAAATTACTGACATGTCCCTCTGCAGCCTGTACTGTACTGCTGGTTCAGAACAAAGGAGATGTCCAGGTGCTAAAGCTGTTTTTTGTTCTGCTGAAGCTATAGCTCTGTAGGG
>NW_009952711.1:9033881-9038264 GCF_000747805.2 Chaetura pelagica
TAGGGAAAGGACTTATGTCTTGTAACTCCACTGAATGCTTTCTCCCAGTGCCTGCTCTGAATGTTACTAGGGCTGTGTCTCATGTCTTCCTTTTTTTTCCTTTTTTAGCATCTTTAAGAATCTCCTCCCACACTTCCCATGCAAACCTCAGTGAACTGAGCTTTGCAAACCCTGCAAAGCTTTGTGTTAGCATCCTCTTTAACAAGCAAGGAAACTCAAAAAAGACCAGAGGACCCAGAGCCATTATCAGAATGGGTTTGAGGCTTCTAAGCATGTAAGTCCTGGACATTCAAAGTCCTGCCTGTGGTTTAACAGTAAGTCTTTCTCAGGCCAGGAAACAGTCTTCTGGTCTTCTAAGGTTCCACTTTTTCCCTCTTAGCTTCTTTGTTGTCTCTTTTTCTTCTGATCCTATTTGCTAGGAGTCCTTCCCTTAGCTTCCACTGGTTGTGTATCTCCCTCAGACACACAGCTGTAACATCCTGCCTTTCATACTAACTCTTGCTGCTTACAACTTCTACCTCAAGAACATTTTCTGATTCAACCTGAAGTGAGCCTGGAAAGATACCCTGTAATGGCTGAAAGCCTTACACTGGTATCCACAGACAGAATACAAAACCATAGGTAACTAGAACAGCTTATGAGCATTGCATTGCTACTGCATGCAGTGTGAATATGTATGCAAGGTCTTTTGTATTGTACTCCCACATGCAAACTGAAGCCTAGGAGTGTTCACAGGCAATTCTGCCTTTGAGGTTATGTTAGCAAATATAAGCAGCTGTGGGCACTTCTTGAAATGGGAATCTCTTTTCTTGGTTTGCTTGCTCCCCCCCTCGAATGGCAAGAGTCATTGCTAGAGCTAAGACTAATCTTAGTTCAGCCCATAGTAATTAACACTACTTCATGCTCTAATCACATTCATTTATCTTGAGGTAGTGAAATAGCACAACAACAAACACAGTTTTAGAGAGGAAGTGAAAAAGGTGATCGCCTGGTTTTGAAATGAAACGAGGAATTTAGCCAGTGTGTAATTACTCAAGTGAGAAGTTGGCCCTGTCTGTCTTTAATATTCCAAAGTGGTGTTTGATGTAAATCCTTCCCTAGAATTCATTACATTAGCTCTCAGCTTAACCTGAGCATGCTGAGTGCCAAGTTCTGTGTGCAGCACATTTTTTATCCGAGTGGAATGACGTCATCCTGGTGATCCTGCAGCTCCCTAGCTCCTTGGGAGGCTTCGTGTTCAGCCTAACGATGAAATGGAGTATGTTTGATGAGATTCCTGTGGAATTTGCTGCCTGGAATGTGTGTGGAATATTGCTTTGCACCTCCAGCAAGACTTGTCCCTTTTTGCCTAAAAAAAAAAAGAGTTGTTAGTTCACTTGTAATATTTTTCTTTACAGAAAACGCAATTTTTCCTTTACAGATCCTGAAGTGCTTCACAGACCACAGAGCCCTTTCGCGGGTGGGAAAAGGAAGCTGCAGGAAAGCACAGTGGCTTGTTGGTGTCACCCTGTGGGAAGCCCTGGCCTAGCCCTGGGGGCTGCCAGGCTGCTGCTGAGGGCTCTGGGTTGCACCTTGCTGACTTGCAGAGAGTGCGTGGGAAGAGAGATGCAGAAAGCAGGTGCTTTCCTAACAGTTTGTCCCTGCCGCTTTACAGAGACGCTGGTCAGAGCTCCTCAGAAGCCAGAAATCCGTCCTCCCTCACCACTTTGTCCTGACCCCAGTAAGAATTCCCAGGAGTGCCATCGGCGTGTGCACATGGAGTCCCAGCGCCTGTCCCAGAGGTGGGCGGTGCCAGCTATTTCAGGCCGTGTTTACGGTAAGCCAGGCTGCAGTGATACAGCATGAATGCAAGGGCTGAGGAACAGGCAAGCAGCCCAGCCACCCCGCTGAGACTGGGCTGGGAGTGGCACGCATAGCACAGCTTTTGGGGATGGTTAAGGAGAAGAACTCCAGTTGCAGGAATGGACAGTTTTCAGGACATCATGAGCAGAAAATGAAATTCTCATCATCGTGCCACCAAGCCCTAAAAGTGAGCAGCCTCTCCCAGCCCTGAAAATCCATGCTGGCAGACCCAGTGCAAATGTGCTGTTCCTGTTAGGACAGATCTCTGACAAGCCAAGGTCAGAAAGCAGAAAGTTTTAGCTGCTGTGTCATGCCAGGCACAACAATAAACCAACAAAACTCCTTGTTTTAAAATAAGCTGTTTAAAATAAACAAGTGTTCTCTGAACCACATCAAAGTACATACCTAGCAATACTTGTTAAGTAAATACCAGTGACATATTTAAGTCTGGCTCAGTATGTTTTAGCAAAGTGGTGTTTGTTGCTTTTGTTGCAGCAAGAGTCAGCAGTGTTTCTAGAAGGTGGTCTGAAAAAATGGACTTCTGGTAATTTTTTCCCCACTTAGCATTCTCCAGAGAAACATTTGCCTACCAGTAGCCCCACTTTAGGACTTTAAAGTAAATGCACTGATTTCAGTGAAATTACAATTCACTTTCAGTGGCATAGTTCAGTTCATAATCTGCCTCTTAGCTGTTATTTTTTACCCACATATCCACCTCTTAGATAATTTTAAGCTTTCTGAAGGAAGCCTGGCCACCCACTGCTTGCACATACACAGTCACATTATTATAGTAGTGCCTCAAATGCCACAGTACCCTGGCTGAGCCAAGTTCAGTCTTTTTCCCACCTCATCTGATAAAGTCTTCCCTGGGCTTAGGTTTTCTTCAGTTTGATCCCAAAGCTGTGAGCACAGAGAGCTGCCTCATACAGGCCTGCTCTGCACAGCTTCCAACAGAGCTGGACCAGTGTCAGACAAGACATACCAGCAGTATGAATAAAAGCCACTGAGGACCAAGTGGGCATCTCACAGCCTAAAGCTGATGGTTGCTTTTCCATGTACAGCAAAAGAAAAAAAGTGGTGTCAGTTTCTAATTTAAACAGATCTTTGTATGTGTATATGTATTTTTGTCTGTCTATCCTTTCACCTTTCGGCTTATTTAACTTTTTTAAGAGCCAGATATTAGCTCCAGGGTTAACGTACAGACAGAGGAATGCAGAGCAAGAGAACAGGATCTAACGATGATGATGCTGAAACTGAAATTCTCCAGCAGGACAAAAAGGTTTTCTTTTCTATCTGATGGGCTGTGAGAAATTCAGGCTGCTTCTTAAGTCTCCTTTCCTGTATGTCAATACAAGTGATCTCTTAGGGCACGCTCAGAAATTTTGGGCTTTATAAATCATGTCTGTAGACCACGTGCTTCCATGTATGGGAAGCAACATGACCTCCTCCCTGCCTTTGTGGAGTTTTGGGGAGGAGGAAAGGCTGTGCTCTGCAGGACCCAAGGGGAAAACTGCCATTCATAAATCAGGCTTGAGCTACCCCAAAGTCAGGCAATTAAAGTCACGGTGAGACTCTGCAGGGAAAAAATGTCAGCTAGACTTCTATCTGTATGCCATGGCATCACAGATCAATACTATGACTTCTTTCTCTTCTTGAAAGCTTTCATGTTGGAGGAATCAAAGCCCCCTGCCTCCCCTTCCCAAATTGCCTCCAGTTAATAATAGCACTAACAGGAGTTAGCCCAGGTTTGAAGGAGGCTTTGATGAGATATTGCTCTTTGATAAGCCATTTCAAGGGCAGCAGGCAAAGTGTTTACTTTGCTTGAAAGAGGAGTCTGATGCCTTTTTTTTCCCTGAGGCCAAGCAGAGCTTTGTTACCTCCAGAACACGGAGACTGCAGAGGTGGTTTACAGCTACTGCTCTTTACCAGAGCTACCATGCTTGCCTTGTGCAAGAATAGAGTTATGAATGAAGCCCAGCAGCATGTCCCTGCCTGTGGCAGGTGCCCCTGCCCCAGCCACTCCCCAGCTTCTCTTCCTGCCTTTGGCTGACCCGGGAGGCCCTGAGGAACTAGGAGTGCAGTGGAACCTGGGAGTGCAGGAGGGAGAGATCCAGGAGGGAGAGGGAGCTGCAGCTTCATGAATAGCTGAGCCCTCTTAACTCTGCACTAATTAATTGTCCCCGAAAGGGACAAACAGACACATAAGGCTTTGGGTTGGGCTGGCCAACCTGACTGGCAGTGGGCCAGCCTGGAAGACATGAGCTGATGTCTGAGGACACTGAAGCCCTACCTGGGCCCATACTAAATGCACCAGGTGCTTTCCCAAAGGCAGGAAAAGCCATGCCAAGGAAGGGCAGACAAGCAGGGCTGCTACTGACTCTTGGCACAAGAAAGCTTTACAAACTCGGCCCTGTGGCAAGGAAACCGCCCGCCCGCCCCAGCAGCGGGATGTTCATCGCATGCCTCAATCTGCAGGGTCAGCGAGGGGCGAGACCAGCCGGTGGGGCTGCTGCACGCAAAACCCGAGCCGGGGCCAACGCT
>NW_009952711.1:9038828-9049644 GCF_000747805.2 Chaetura pelagica
GGTGTTGCCTTGCAGGCCCTGCCGCCGCCATCTGCCCCTCCGGGAAGTCCCGGCCGCCGCGGCCCGAGCTCCGAGCGCGGCCCGGGCCCGAGGAGGGGCTGCCGCTGCCTTTCGTTTGATCAAGTAGCTTCAGACCCCGCTCCAGGCTGCTGCGGCGTTTCCGGTGCTGTTTCTGGTGCGTTGGCTCTGCAGCAAAGCACGTGTGTTCGGTTCCCGCGCGGGATGCGCGGCCCTCGGGCAGAGCGCGGCCCCTGGTGCTGTGTCAGAACAAAACCGCTTAAAACATGAGCCTGCTTGGAAAAGATTTAAGTCATCTGGGGCCGGGACAGCTGAGTCTCGGTACATACTGGCAGTTGAGCATACTGGCAAAAATGTATCAGAGAGAAGGTTTTACAAACAGCCACTGGTGTGTGGTGCTGCCCCAGGACTGTGCGGTGAGGCCGTGGGGTCCAGGTGCTGGGTGGGAAGCAGAGCCTCGTCTGTGCAGGGTCCCTGGCTGCTCTGCTGTGCACTGCTCCTGAGTAATACTGGGCATGCTGGAAAAGAGAAGTGGGCAGCTATAAGTTTGAGGGCAGGAATAGAAAGGTGCCTCCCGGGGCAGGAAGGCAGGCTGGGTGGTTGGGCTCTGCAGTCTCCTTGAGGTGAGCACAGTCAGTTCCTGGGACTTCCCGGGTGTTCCTTACAGAGACTTACCTGGAGGACTAAGAAAGTGGAGCCAGTGACATTATACTGGCTCCACTGATACTATCCTCCTATATTAAATGGTGGAAGAACAAGGCCTGCCTGTGAGAGAAAGTCAGGACCTACGTCATCTCCCTACAAGGTTTTAATGGCAGTCAGAGGATGCAAGCTAAAAGTCTCTGTAGAAAATGGGGGGGGTGTTTAGTTTGAATCAAACACTCTAAACTGTTTCAGGGCTGTTGTATTGCCTGTTGTTGTATTGTCCTTTTGACATAGTCTCACCTGTGTGCTTTTGGTTGTAGGCCTGTGGTTCCCTTTGTTCCCAGCTCCAGGACTGGGTGAGGAGGAGGGACGATGGATGTGCTGATGGATTATGGTAACCATTTCAGGAACTGTAACTGTTTAGCTGTAGGTGGTTGGTGTGAACCTGGCTGGTAACCAGTGTAGCCTTGTGAAGGCTTCGTGTGATGCCCTCCAGTGGTAACAACGTGTACCGATATTTTGTCCAGGCATAGAAGGAAATTTGAAAAAGTGATCCTTTTTGCCCATTCCGGAGCAGTTTGAGGGTAACTACTTGTAAGGTCAAGGGCCTTTGGGCAGCCCTGGCAAAGTCCCCAGTTGGCTGCTGGGTGAGGTGTGATTGGGGGTATCCCATCCCTTGGCAGTTCCTGCTGCTGCAGCCTCTGCTGGGATGCAGAGCTCACAGCTGTACATCAGGGCAGCCTGTCGGGCTACCAGAGCTTTAGGCCTGAGCTCCTGTCCTTCACAGAAGATGAATTTTGCTGTGTGCCAGTAAATGTATATCGTGAAAAAGAACAGGAAGAAAAACACCAAACTGGCTTTGCCTAATCTGAGACACCTTTCAGAGCAGAGAAGTAGCTCTCAGAGCAACTGCTCAACGTAGTTCTCCAAGATGAGTTCTATACCCAGTATTCCAGATAAGCCACTCGGTGGTATCTGCCATGTGGGACCTGTTAGTACCTGTCAACTTCAGTAGGAACTCCTATTTCACTGCCAGATACAGCTTGCAGGTCTCTACAGGATTTGACTCTTACAGTCTTACAGATGTACTGCACTTCTCCCTGTCTGGTGGGCTTACAGAGAAAGACAAGGTTGATGTGAACTTGCAGTTTGTGTGCCATACTGGTCTGATTGATAAACCCTGTAGTGGAAGTGGTGGCCTCCTCATGAAGGATTTATAGCAAGGTAATTCACAGAGACAGCTGGTTTTAAAAAATGCAGGTTGTTCATGCCTTTTCCTTTGCTGTATAAATATTTAAGTGACAGAGTAATTTCCTAAAGGAGGAAATGCTTAGGTTATTGCTGACAGGTGAAGCTTTTATTAAACAGAAACATGCAAGCTCATTTCCCATATTGTTTTGAAACCATTATTGTGTATTCTTTTTTCAGATATTTTTGCTGCTGCTTTAGCTGTCTTGTACCATGACTGGTCATGACCACAGATGCTGCTGCATACTCAGTTCTCCAACTGATTCATCAAGCTGGCAGTGTCATGGTGGAGCTGTTTGATACCTGCAGTGTCCCACTCCAAGGGTGTCAAGAACACCTCGTGTTTGGCTTGGAAAATCCGTCCTTGCTGCAGTCCTGTGAGAGGGCTGTGAAGTCCCAGGGACTCCTAGGGCAGTTCTTCAGTTGAAAAATATTTTTTATTGGGTTCCTGTATCGTCTGAGGTGAACAGCTAAAACTGGCACCAGAATACAGGTATGGTGGGAACACTGGAGGTGGAAGCTGTTGGTGGGGAGTGGTGGGGCTGCTCACAATAGAGTATCTGTTTTCATCAGCATTGTTGGGTTCATGTCTCTGCATTAAAGGCTTTGTTGGGAGGTTCAGACATCCTTCTACCTCTACTCTGATACGTATGTTTTTTACTCTTTCAGATGTCTACTTGAAGGGTGTGGCTCTTCATTTTTGGCAAATAGCAGTGAAACGGTGTTCCAGTGGGTGGAATTTGGACCATGAATCAAGGCATACAATTTTTAAGCAAAGAAAATACAAACATAAAAGGTGTTAAAAAACCTTGGGTGGTGCTGTCTCACCACTTCATTCCTCAGCAGAAGAGCTGTACTTTAGTTGCTGTGCCCAATGTCAGCAGGGCCCACCTGGCCACCTCTTGCCCTCTGCACTGGGGGGTTGCTGGCTGAATCACCTGTTCCTGAGGTTGTTGTGCTCACTGCAAGACACAGCAACTGAAAGTCTCTGGCCTGGCTTACAGGACATGTGACAAAGTGACTGTAGCAACTCTTTCTGCCCCTGAAGTCTCTGAATTCCTCCTGGTAGAGATGACACTGTACTTGCATAGCGCAGTGTTGCTAAATCCATCTTCTTTGGAGGGTCACAAAACAAACAGATACCAAAGAAAATACGGTTCTAATTACTGTCATAATGACACACTCAGCTTCTGGTTTCATGATTTCTGCAGAGTCTGTTTTGGGTAGCCTTTTTTTAAGCTATTTGTGGAAGAACAGATGAGCTTTTGGCAGATGGTTCTGTGTCAGATCTATGCCAGGCTCTGTTAATTTGTTGAGAGGCCATTGTGTTCCTGACTATCCCCTAAAATGGAAGTGTGAACCAATGATTTTTGTAATGAACGTGCAATAAATCTGTGGAAAAGCATCTCTGTTAATGACTTTTGATTGAATTCAGGTAGTTTTGACATACTTGAGTGAGGCTGTTAGAGCTAGACAAGCTTGCTTGACAGGCAGTGCCTGTCTGCTTGTCTGGTGTCTGGAAATGAAGCCTGAACTCATCCTGAGTAGTTCCAGCACTCACTGGACACCCAGGTCTTCAGTGGCACAGCATCAGGAGTGAGGAGTCTTCAGATTTGTTAGTGTGGAGGATACCTGCAGCATGGCCAAAAAGAACAAGCTGAAAATGGTGGTTTAGATTTCTCTGTAGGGGCAATCAAACACTGCAAAGGCCCTTGGTTTTTTGTTTTTGTCCCTGGATGAATGAATGAGAAGAATGGACATGCTGTAAAAATGTCTTTTAATATTTGAGACTGTAGTGTGTGGGTGGGTATTACAAAAAGCCTCACTGGGTTTGGAAGGCATGAGCAGCTCACACAGGGGAGGCGCATTCGATTATCTCGTGTCACAGACTTCATGTAGCAACAAGAATACTTGATTGTGAGATCAGCTTCATGGTTGAAGTGTTTTCAGCTCTGTCTAGCAGTTGTGCAGTGATTATGCCTTTTGCTATTCTTGTTTTTCTTTGAATTTCTAGGTCTTCAGCAGACATGAGAGTGGAATTAATGATTGCGAGTTCCTTAGGCATCAAATGGGTACTGGGGGAACCAGTGATCAGCTGCCACTGCTGCTCAGTCACAGTGTCACCTCCGAGGAGGGTAGCATCTATTTACCATTTTTAACTGGAGGATTCTGGGATGCTTATGGATTTTTTGGGTTTGCTGTTGAGATCCTGCCTAAGAGGACAGACAGCTGGTTTGGGGTCAGGGTTGCTTTGCTCTCAGGAGAGCTGGTTTATAGGGAGTGTGCAGTTAATGCTGAAGGAGGGTGTTGCTCAGTGCAGGTTGCATGTAGATGTGGCAGCTGCAGAACACAGGTTATGGGAGGGCAGTCCACGGAGGTATTGCAATTCCAGTATGTATCCGTAGGATACCAGGTGTTTCCAAAGCAAAGCAGGGGTGGACGTAATGCTGGAAGCACGAGTTGAATGTGTAAAGGTGCTGGGCAATAGCTGCATTGAAAAATGACAATCTGCAGTTCTCATAGTCCAGCAGGATTCCAAGCCTTCTAGGGGGAACAGTAATTCTGATGTCTGGTGTCATCCCACTGTGCAGGAATTCGTACTTGTGCCTGTAGGCAAGAAACAGACAAAAATTCTGAGGGCACCCTGGCTGCTCCCAAAGGGAAACACAGAGGTGTGTTCAGGGTGTGATTCCTGCTCCTGGGGCCCATCTTATGTGTGCCTGGTGGTTACTGCCCCGTCCATGTCCTTTGCTGTGCAGTGGCTGTTGGCCAAGGGCTGCTGTGCCTGGCCTGGCTGCCAGCCCTGACAAGCCTCTTGGTTGCATCCAAAGCAAAGCAGGGGTGGACGTAATGCTGGAAGCACGAGTTGAATGTGTAAAGGTGCTGGGCAATAGCTGCATTGAAAAATGACAATCTGCAGTTCTCATAGTCCAGCAGGATTCCAAGCCTTCTAGGGGGAACAGTAATTCTGATGTCTGGTGTCATCCCACTGTGCAGGAATTCGTACTTGTGCCTGTAGGCAAGAAACAGACAAAAATTCTGAGGGCACCCTGGCTGCTCCCAAAGGGAAACACAGAGGTGTGTTCAGGGTGTGATTCCTGCTCCTGGGGCCCATCTTATGTGTGCCTGGTGGTTACTGCCCCGTCCATGTCCTTTGCTGTGCAGTGGCTGTTGGCCAAGGGCTGCTGTGCCTGGCCTGGCTGACACCCCTGACAAGCCTCTTGGTTGCACCCCAGGCTGGCTGTGAGCAGGTGGCAGGGAGCCCTTGGGCACTGGCAGTTTTGTCTCAGAGGGCAATGTGGGTGTTTTGTAAATTGGAGGGTGCATGCTTCTCCCTGGCTTGCGCCTGAAGTTGTCCCTTCTCTGTGAAGGAGCTGTGCTCTGTCAGGCCAGAACAACACTTGTCATCCCCTCAGCTTTGCCCCTAGATAGCTGTCAGTGCTGCCAAAGAGGGAGTTGGGAAGATGACTCAGTCCTGTCCTTCCAGGCCCTGTCACACTGCCCACCTGGTCCCTGAGGGCCTGGGTACTGAGCTTCCTTTCCTGCCAAAATTAAGGAGCTGCTCACACCCACCTTCACAGCAGCACTGAGGGAGTGAAATCCCTTAGGCAGAGGCTGCCTGACTCACAGTGTGGCATCCTCCAGACTATTTGACATCAGTTTTCAAACCACTCTCTCTAAATTATGTTTCTGGCTGCTTTTCCTACAAGAACCTTCTGCTCAGCCATGGCTGTGTTGATGAGGAAGTTCCAGTCTTCATGCTTATTTACTAAAGGGTGATGCCTTTTAGTTATTATTCCTGGACTGTGGATTGTTGGAGGCCAGGAAGGTGCTCTGTACGGAAGCAGCTTTGTCATGAGGGTAGCCTTCCTCTCCCCTGTGCAGTCACTGTTCCAGCAATGCTGAGGTACTCAAACAGCTCTCCCTAGTGTGGCATGCTGCAGCCAAAAATATGAGACTTCTATGGGAATATGTGCTTCTCTCAACAGAAATGGGAAGATTTATTCAGCTGAAGTGAGTTGCCTGGTATGTCATAAGGGTCAGCTTCTTCACTAACCACCTCCTCCACCCACATCACTCAAACCTGAGAAAATTTCCCTGTAGAAATGGGTATGACAGTGACTTAAACTGAGCAATGGCCCAGATCCCTTATTCTCTCTGAAGTCCATACTTTAGTGGGTTTGATCTCCCTCATTAAGCAGTGTTTCTTGCAGTGTGGGAGGTGAACACCAGCATTACTAAGGACTTTGGCCAATGCAGGCCAGCTGCTGGGGATCTGGGAGCAGCAGGTGCCTGGGGAGGAGCCTGGGCCCCAGCTCACTGCATCTAAAACCTCTCCCTGCATGCCTGCTGGGCCCATGCTGTGCCATCCTTACAATTTTCTCACTGTGCCATCAAGTGGTCTCCAGGCTCCCTGGACAAGGAGACCCAGCAGCACCCTGGCAACTTGTGCAGGCTTATTGAGGAGCCATTCAGACAGGCACCAGGAGCACTCAGGGATGCGACTTGTTTTCTTTCCCCTGGATGCTTTCCAGGGTGCCTAAATCTCACATGGGCATCAGAGGCAATGATGCTGCTATAACAGCGTCTGAGGGAGAGCCAGCAGGTTTAGCTGAGGCATAAGGAGAGTTGGCATTTCTGCATGTAGGTTTGGCTGTGGGTACTTCCACAGGTAGGAGGGAGATTAGAAGCAGTTGCACACAGCTGGGTTTAGCCAGATGTGCAGCTTCTAGGTTACATTTATCTATTACTCTGTCTTTCCACTGAGGTTTCTGTGACCTAAAACAAGGCCTTTACAGCTAACTTCTGTAATGCAGATTTAATTAAGATTTGTTTTCAGGACTGCCTGTTTCAATGTGAGAATGTCATTAACAGAAGGATTTGGTTAAAGGTTCCAGTATCCTTCCAACACCAGTTCACTGTGCCAGTGGTGGAATGTCAGAGGCCCCTGATAAAGTGCTTGATACAAAAAGGGCTTTGATACAAAATCTGCCCCCTCTAGGTAGGAACTCTGCTGCTCTGCCTGCAGGCATACGTGTAGGTGTTCCTTTAGGAGACCTGTAGCCTCCACAGCCCTTACCTCGATGGTGTGATGATATGCCTCATGCACCAGGAGGAGTTGTTTGCCCCCAGGTAACCGTGTCTCGGAGTATTTTCAAAAGCCACGCCAATCCTGTACTCTGTTTCTTCCTCAGTTTCCACCTCCCAGTAATGCTTTCCTGGAAAAGGGATCAGACTGCCCAGGATCCCAATACACCTATGGCAGACAGACAGGAAAATGTGCTTTGTCAGGAACTCTGCATTGTTATTCACAATGTTTTAAGTTTGTAATGTACCTGGATATTACCTAAAACCTACAGGTTTCTTTGTGACAGCTATCCTGTTTTTACCTGTGGGTGCTTTTGTATAAATTAGTGCCCTGGGCACTTTCAGGAATAGGGAGAACAGCATCCTGTGGTGCCTGGGTTTTCTGGGAAAGTTATTACTTGCTAGAAAAGAGAGTGGTCTGGTGAATACCAGCATAGTGGGGGGAAAGGCTACAGATGCTGTGGTTAGGAAACACTTTAGCCTTCAGAGACCACACAAACTGTAGAAAGGAGAGTTTGTGATGTCATTTCCTTGTAGTACCAGTGTTGGTCATTGCAGCTTGGTGGCTTCTTTTGCATTTTTACTTTTTTTCACAGTATCTTGACATGAAAGAGGCTTCTGAGAGTTCCCAGTGGCATCAAAAACTCAGCCTCAGAGTTCAGAATGAAAAGAGTGCCAGCTCTGGCTGTTTATGTGAAAAATAAAAGTACCATGTGGAAGTGGGATGAAATCCCATTTAGGCTTATCATGATGACTTTAATGAAGAAAACCTTCTGTCTCCTATCTCTTCCATAGTGAGCCCTCCAATAACGTTGCATTTCCATGAAGGGACTAAGTTGTGGGCTTGTATTATTCTGTGTCTGCAGATGCCTGTCCTGGTAATATGTTGTTTCTGTGGTTCTGCCTGGAAACATGCATTTTGACAAGCTAAGTCTGGCATTTAGGCAAAGGGCCTAATTCTGTCTTGAAAGTAAGATCTATAGGCCCAAATAATATCAGCTAGATCTTTCAACTAGTGAGAAGTATTCAGATCTCTTTCCTTTCCTTAGCATTTGCTTTTGCACTTAAATACATGTTCAAATTCAGCTCAAGGTGCCTAAGATGCATAAGCAGGTTTTTGTGGGTGGCTGCATCTATAGTCTTTTTTAGAAACTTGTATTGACTTCCAAGTGATGCTTAAGTTCCAAAGAGCAGCTAGAAAGAGAGATTTAAACTCACAAAATCAATGAGGGCTACTGAAAGCCCCATAGACCCTTCCTGCCATCTCTTAAAAAAAAACAACAACAAAAAAACCCACAACCAAACAACCAACCACCAAACAAACCAACTGTGCTTTGAACTACTCAAGCCTTTTTCAAATAGGAGGGTCAGGTGCTCAAAGCACCAATAGGTTTATTTCTCTATTCTGTAGTATTTGTTGTAATGAACAAGTTTTACATTAGGTGTTTGGTGGTTTCCATTGGACAGAGCTATACAGATCCACACCTGTGAAACCAAGGCCATAGAAGAATGGGGAGAGCCTCCTGCATGTTATGCTCCAGGTTCTATCACCTCAGCAGCTTGCAGAGGAAGGGGCAGGAGACAGGGAGCAACAGCCAGCAGAGAGGAGCAGCTCATCAAGTCATGGAAATGTGCAAGTGCTGCATCACGGTAATCAAAAGACAACCTAATAATTATGGGTTTTTTTTCCTTCTTACATCCTACTAGTGCTGTATTAAAAGTATATGGGGTTTGATTTTATTTCTTTCTTGTGACATATTTCTAAAGTTTTTGGGTACTTTAGAGAATTAAATGGGAAGTAAGTTTTGGAATTCAATGGAAGTCGGTGCACACATCATGCAAAGAGAGATGTTGTAGATAGTATGTATAAGTCACCCTAGAAATTCTCAGAAAAGAGCAGGAAGGCACAGGGAGTTCAGTAGTGGTGCTCAGGAATGGTAACCCCAGTGAAATTATGGGGCCTGGATACATGGAGGAGCTATGGGGAAAGCCACTTCAAACTGAATAGTTGTCTTAGGAGCCCAGCTTAACATACCCCAGAATAAATGTGATTTTCTAAAAGAGGAGTCATCCATGTTTTAAAAAGACTGACAAAGATGCTTGCTCTTGTCTAAAGCTGCAGACAACCATGGTCACTTCTGCAAAAACCACTATACCTGATGCACAGACATACAGTCTGGAGTGCCTGGATGGAAGGTGAGGAGAGCTGTAATATCAGTAAACCTTTTTAGTGAATTTAAAGTTAAGGTAGGAGTGTGTTGTGGGCGAAGCAGCCACAAACCACATGCACTAGTTGCAACTGAAATTCTTCTATATACCTTGTAAAGCTGTTATCATAGACAGGCAGATCACAATCCAGGTTTTCCAGTTCATCGCATGCAATTGTAAATCCATCATCCAGAATAGCCAGTAAAGGATGGGCTGTGTCCTCATTAAGGCAGAAGTAGGTGCCTGCAAGAGAGGGGAATGTCTGAGATTGACTCTAGCAAGTCCTTATGGTAATAGGGTTTGAAACAGGTATGGTGAAGTGTTTGGATCCACAAAAATATGCTCTGGAAGGAATCTGTGGCTAACATTGAGAGGACAAGGTTGTCCATTTGGAGTTTTTAGAATAAACTTGTGATTTTCAGCTTAACACTGTTCAGTTACAGCCATGTGAAAACCAGAAAAGGGGCTTAACCTGGTTTTGAACCCAGCCTCAGGCATTGTACAGGAAGTAGCTATTCAAAGATGAGGGGTCCTCCCTGCAACAGACCATCCGGTTTCAAGCCCTCTTCCTTAGAGCTGGAGTGATCTATTTTTTATCACTGAAAACAGAAGGGGAGCTTAAAGACCTCACTCTTCTACATAAATACTGGGTGCAGTGTGAAGAGAAGGAACCTCTACAAAGGTTCCACATCCAGCATTCCCCCTGCTTCAGCCGCTGCTCATCGGATCAGCTCTCAGAGAGCTAAGTCAGCTCAGCCAGTCCAGCTCCTGCCTCTCTCCCTTCGGAGGCTTCACAAAGCAGGTCTGAGCACAGTGCTGTGATGAGCAGCCAGCAGCCTCACAGCTGCTGCTTGTAGTGGGCATTTGTGTATCCACCCCAGGAAGTGGGAATCAAAGGTCATTCCCAGTGTTGGAGGTGAGTGCCTGCAGCTGACAGATCAGTTTGCATCAGCTGTTTGCATAATGTAGGCTCAGAGAAGATAAATCACTCAGTGCTAATCCCAAATGAAATCATTCTAATCAAACTGCAAGTTACTTCACTGCAAATACAACACAAACAATGACAGGGCAATTACAGGCATGTGCTGCTGAAAACAAACACATGCTGTGCAAGCAGAATCTGCAATTTCAAATATTGAGTTTGATTTAAGTAGCTGAAATACACACAAACAGAATGACAGTCTTCCTCTCCAGGGATTTAAGAACGACCATTTCTTTTCTGTGGTGTCACTGATGTGTAGCAGACAGGTTTCTTACTGAAACCTCCTGCAGATTAATGGGTGTGTGGTCAACTTGCTGAATAAGCACAATTTGCCAATCTTTCACAGAAGGTAAGAGCAGAAGAGACAGGTTTGAATGCATCTGAGAGTGATGAGTGAGGTTTGGGACACCCCAGTGAAGCTGCAGCCTCATTACAGCAGTGGTGAAGGTAAAAACAGGTCTACCTGTAAGTCACTAAAATAGGCTTTGATTAGATGGCTGGGGGGGAGAGGACTTCCAGCTTCCCTTTGGGGGAGAAGGTTAGTTCTTGTCCAGCGAGGCACTGAGAACAGAAATGGTAATACTGTGTCAGTTACCAAAAGCAAAGCTTCCAGCTGAAAGCTGGACT
>NW_009952711.1:9049750-9061830 GCF_000747805.2 Chaetura pelagica
CCTGCTGAATAAAGGGAACAGGCCCTTAGTTTCCCCAGCCAAGCTGGAGATGTTCTAAATATATAGAGGAAGATTTTGCATATCCAGATGACTGGAAAGTGGTGTCTCAGCCATGCTTTACAGCAGCAGCAGCATCATTACAAGGTAATCTCTAAAGTAAAGTAAAAATCTCACTACAACTTTCTTCATTGATGGGTCAGTCCTTGGCAAGCTGGCAACATCTGGAAGCACTGGGTGATACTGGCTTTTAAAGTGTTCAGAAATTAGTAACTTTCAAGTATCAAGTGTATTGGACAGAAATAATTCTAAATTACAGAGCTAAAGCAATGCACTTAGTGTTACAAAAAAGTGTTTTTTTCATTCCTAAAAGGTTACCAGGTGTGTAATTATATGTAAGAGATTAGGACCTGATCCAGAGGCCATTGAAACCAGCAGGGATCTTTCTGTTACAATAATGGATGCTACAATAGGCTGCAGGAGTTGTTCTGAGCTGTACATACCTGTGGTGTGTATTAGGAGAGGTTCACTTCTGTCACTGGAACCACCCAGGTTTAGGGCTCTAACACAGATGCGATAGTTTTGTCTTGGCTGGAGGTGAATGAGGACTTCACAGTTAGGAATCCCAACAATAGACCTACAGGAAATAAATCCATGGAAAATTATAGGGTAGAGAACAAAGGTAGGCCTTTGGGAATATTTTTCTCAACAACAAGGAGGAAATGACATCACCAGCTTCTCTTGAAACCCATCAACAGCACATTACCTTTTACAGTTGTCACTAGAGGGGCAAAAGATAATTTGTGACAAGCTGGCCAGATTTTTACATTGTCTTCTGCCCTTTTCCCATACCTTGTAATTTTGAATTAAGACTTATACAATTAATTATACCAAGAGGAAAGTGCATAAAGGTGAATTCAAAGGCTCATGGGTCCTTTTTCAGTGCTGTCTGATGCCATGTGACTTGAAATGCTCACGGACCTGGCAGAATAGTGACTCACTCAGTAATAATATCCCCATTTTCTTCATCTGTCAGCTTGGACAATTCAACCGTGTAGGAATCAACAGGGTTAATGTCTCCAGATTCCCAGCACACCAGTGCTGCGTTTTCACAGCTTTGGATCTTTTTATTCTTTATGGTAGGTGGTGAAGGAGCTAAAAAGTAGGCAATAGAACAATTCTAAGTTGTTGCTTGAAAATGTTTGCAACAAACATGCTTTAATACTTACAAAATAGAACAAAGTTGTATACTAATAATATATAGTAAAGAAACCTGCTTCCCCAATGGACAATAAACAGCAGGAAAGGTGATTAGCAGTACTATTGAAAGACTTAATTTGAACCATAAAGGTCCCAAGAGAATTAATCAGAGAAGTAACATAGATTGATTACACAGCCAGTTTCTTTCTGTCATTTGTTTTATCTTGGTCATAAAGCTGCACCTCCTCTGCTCTAAGATGTCAAAGACATCTAGAACAAGTGCTTGAAGATCTCAGTCTGACTGGCTCAGTTTGATGTCAGGATTTGACAAAATATGCTTAACTGACCTACAGTTAAAAAGGGCAGCAATGCAGGTGAATCCACTAAGTACCTCCAGGCCAATAAAAAGGAGGGCTGACAGCTATCTGTCAGAGCTGGGAGAATGGAGCCTTCCATTCTACAGGCTTGCATTTAAATACATTATTTTGTCTCTGTGCTTTTGTTTCTTTCACTCTTAACACAGGGAGAATTGGCCTGATGGGCTCTCCCAATTAAAGTAGGAAACTGCCATGCAGTGAACAGAGTGCCCAGAAGCATTACTGGCATAAAACTCAGAGATGACCATCAATTTCGCTATGAAGGTCACACAGTTGTATGAAAAAAAAAATTACCTGTTACATAAACTGCTCTTTCACTTGGTGGACTGATACCAGAGGCATTTAAAGCACTGACCCAAAATTCATACTGTGTATTTGGCAACAGATTAGTAATGGTGCAGTATGTTTCTTTGACTTTCAGTGTATGCTCTGAAATGAAAACAACAAAGCATTTAGAGGGCCTTTACACAGTTATCCACTCTTCCCAAAGCTGCCTCAACTAATGGAGTTGAAGTGCATTGTTTAGTGTGCTGAGTTCAAGAGAGCTCCTTGTCCTCCATACCCTTTGATTAACTGTCAGGCTGTTTCACCATGCCTTCCTCTAAGGAGGTATAGATCAGGTAACACATCAGCTTCTGTAAAGGAGCCACATCAGGCAGGAAATAAAACCCATAAAAAAGTTAACCCACCTGTCACTGAATTTTTGCTAAAAAGACGCTGCACATTCCCACTCCAGGGACACTGGTCTGCTCATCCCAGCAGTGGGACTAGAGCTGAAGCTATTTCACTACTCCTTTCTCATTCTGTATCTTATAAAATTTGGACAGGCTCTGCTCTTCCTTCTGAAATGGCCACTTGGCACCCTACTGGCTTCCACTTTTGCTAGAGAAGTGACTTGGTGTTTTCAGTAAAAGGTTCTGTGATAACACTGTTAGCAAAGGCTGTTATGTCTCAAGGCTGGGACATTTTAGGATGGTTCTGGGGTCCTTTTTGTGTGTGGGGGCAAGAGGGAGTTACAGCCTATTGTTAGCACTGATACAAACTGTAAGATGACTGCGGGGTTGGGTGGGCGTGCCGGCACTCTGATGCTTTGCTCTCTAAAAATACCGCGCTCTGCAGTGGATGCAGCGCCTGAGTCTCAAAGGCAGGGCTCGCCCTCCGGGTAAGGAAATGCTACTATTGAAACCTGACTCCACCCACGCTCCCCTTCCCACCCCTGCTATGCCAGCTGCTGCCCCATCCTGTCTTTGCTCCCGTGATGGGTCCTGCTGCAGCCGGCAGACCTGGCAGGGGAAGAGTGACAAACCTAGAAGCAGGAAAAGTGGTGGCAGATAGGAAGGTTCTGGTGGTGGAGTGCACAGAAAATGCACTGCTTGCCACAGCAAGTCAGAGGCACTTTGGATCCAGCTGGTTTCACCAGTGGGGAGCTGAGGTGTCTCTTTGGGCCCAGGCCTCCTTACCTGCTTGTTCATAACCCTGCTGCTCATTGCTCACTGGTTTATAGCACAGCTGGTAGTACTCGACAGTGTCATCTGAGAAGAGGCCCCAGCAAACTCTCAGTGAGGTGCCAGTTGCTGCATTGGGAGCTTGGGGATTCATCACAGGGGCACAAGGAGCTGCAGGGGGGAAAACAGGTCAGTTTTTTAATGTATAAGCATGGTATGTTGCTCACAGGCAAACAATTCTGGTCTCACAAAGGTGTTTGTGCAAGGTCTAGGCATTGGAAAGGGTCACATTCCTCCCACGTGGAGAAAAGTTAGAAGCTGACACTCCCAACAGCTGCAGATAATAATCAGGTCATTGGTTTATGAACTAGTCTTGCTGCAAATCAAAATAACAAAATACATAAGCCTCAACCTAACCTTTCCTGTAAACTTGACCTCTGCTGCCTCTGAGAGTTGCTGTTCCCCACAAGCTAGAAAAGATTTTAAACTTTTTTTTTTTATTATTATTAGCAGTTTATTTGGGTTTTGCTCTGTTTCCTCTGAATAATAGGAAAAATATTTGCTAAATAGCAGAGGAACAAGCCACTGCAATGTGGTTATTGAGAGAAACTGTGCAAGTTATTTAAGCAACTAGAAGGTAAGACAAGTTGTCATCAACTAAACATGCCTGACCCCTCAACAGAAGGGGGTAGTCTTTGTGATTCTTCTAGGAAACCATCCAGCAAAAGCAGGGAAGATCAAAACCAACAGTTCTGGCAATTCTATATTGAAAACAGGTTTTAAAAAAAATGAATCAAAAAATAGCTTCCAGTTGTCTCTGTGTATATAGGGAAACAAAATCTAGAGGTAAAACTAGGGAGAAGCTAATTCTGCCTTTGCAGGTTCTCCTCAAAATGAAGTAGTGGATTTCTGTTTAATACATATCCTTAATTAAATGTAAACAGGTCTGAAATAATTATTAGATAGGAAGAGTACCTGGAATAGTATTAATGGAGTTCATTAGTTGTTCAACTTCAGAGAAATCTATGACCCGTGCTTCAAAGTCTGGTGGTGTTGAAAGCTTTAAATCCACTTCTTTCTTTAAGAATTCTTCCAGTCTATAATTGTAGGGGGGGAAAAAAAAAATCTAATTGGACATACCATAGTGTTGGAGATACCTTCCTATGATACCTCTTTGTAAGAGGAAAAGAACAGCCAACTCTAAAGCAAGAGCTATTTCCTTAAAATAATGTTTTTGTCACTGTACAAAGCTCAGCTCCCCCATGGCCTTTGCTTGGAGATACACCAGGATGGTGCTTCAGGATTCCCAATACAGCTGGATGCTGATGGGGCCAAGGACACCTCAGCAGGTGAGTGAAAGTTCCCCAGTGGGAAGCAGTTACCTCCATGGCTTTCATTATTTAGAATTTATGACTCTGTTACTAATTCAGGACCATGTGGCTCTATTTGAAACAAAGGGGTATTTTTCTCTTGTGTTTTCATAAACAATGACATTCAATTTAAATGTGTATCTTCTGCAATTGATGTAGTGTGCCTTAAGATTTCTTCCAACTGCTCCAACATCTTTCAGTATCTATTTAGAGCTCCCACAGTCAGACTTTCTACACCTCTATATTACTGCATATATAAGCCTGTTACTAATCTATTTAGGAAGCTCAGTTTTAGGCAGATTTGTATCCAGAGGATTTTGTTCAAGATCTTTAGCAATCCTTTTTCTCAGTCACTGTAATTAGTTCCTTATGACTAAGCTGAAAAGAATGATTTATTCATGCTCTAACTCTCCTTTTGGTTTTGTTTTTTGAGGTTTTTTTGGGGTTTTCTGGGTTTTTTTTCTTTGTTTTTTTAAATTGGCTCAAAACTAGTTTTAAGTGGTGAACTTCTTAGAGCAACTTTTCCTGCTGCAGTTTAAATCTGAAATACTACAGATTTCAAAATATAGTAGATAACATTTGTCTGCCTGAATGGAGTCCAGAACATGCAAATATCTCCAGTAACAGGTCCAATTAGCAGGAAGAAATGTGACACAAAATCCCAAACTGTGATACTACCTGTCAACCATGGTTACTGCTGCCTGTAGAGAAAAAGAGAGAGTGTTAAAGACAGAAAAGACACTTTTCCTGCACTAGAGGCAGACTACATCCTGCTGGCAACCTGTCTGACATGAATTGTCCCAAATGCAGCCCTTTGAGTGAGCTAATTGGCTCTCACCCAGCTCTGAGAACAAAGCCACATCTAACTGTCCATTCAAATGGACTGATCTTGGCTGATTTTATGGTAAGATAACATGCAATAGCAGGCAATGACCCATCTAGACTCTAGACTGCATCCTTCCTCAGATCTCCAAAATGCCAACAGATTCTTCAAAAACAGAAGCTGTTATTACAGCTGGAGAAAATAACTACAGGAAAATAACTAGAGAAAAACAACTTCTCAACACCTCCTCATGCAATTGATCCATCATTTTGCAGGAGCTCCTGATGTATTTAGTTGGAGCCTCCTGTTCAGCTGAACTTTCCAAGAAAATGAGCAAGAAAAAGAAACATCTTCCAAAATGGTTGCATCAGCCTGTCTGCTGTGAGCCCAGAACAGAGCAAGAGAACTGAGTCTGAATGAAGCAATGAACATGAGGAGCTTCGAGAGTTTCCTGAGATAAGCTTGTTAGACAGGTATCTTCTCTCTGAACACCAGTGAGACTCAGAAATCAGTGAACATCTAAGTTACAAACTTACGCTTCTGATTCTGCATTTTGGCCCCATTGTGTTGCCCCACTAGGTCAATGCCAAGCACCTCGAGCAGTGATAGCACCATGGGCTGAGCACCTCAAAATGCTCTCCAGCCATAAAGCCACTTGGGACATGCCAACTACTTGTAAGCAACAAAGAGCATTTAGAAGGGGCCTTCCCAGCTAAAGCTGTTTACCTTCATAAAATTGGCTTTGTCATTTTCCAGGCAAAGCTCCTGGGTTGTGTCTGTCAGCTCCTTGCAGGTGTCAAGTTGTTCCCCACAACTGACCAGCTGCTCATATAAAGCTTCCAGCTTCTGCCTCTTCTCTTCCCCCAGTGCTTCCAATTGTTCTTCATACTTCTGAGCAAGCACTTGCATTGCATCGTTGTAATGCACCTCGAAGTTCTGCTCCTGCCTCCCAAAGTTTTCCTGCAAGGCATTTAGGGCTTGTTCCTTGGCGTCAGGCCTGATCCGTAACTCAGCCAGAAAAAAATCTCACTCAGGTCTGCCTAAAATTCTCCCTGCTCGAGAGGGAATGCCAGTTCACAGAAACTGTGATTTGGCTGATTTGCATTTTTAGGGAGTTATTCTAATCATTCACCCCCACTGAGGCACAAGAGACTGTTGGATTGGGTTTCAGACATAAAAGCATAAAAAATTATAATGAAAACAACTGTGCAAGGCAGCTGTCTCCAACCTAGAGCCCAGAGAGCACAACAAGGGATATATCCATATACCCTAGCCATAATCTCACAAGTGTTTCCACCAACACAGTTAAGCACATCCTTCCATGACAGAAACCATGGCAACCCAGTGGGATCCATGGATTTGCACTGGGGAAGCTGAGCAACTAATGCTGGTATCCACACTGGCTGCTGGAGAAAGCATTAGGAAAGAAGTTTTAAGGAGCGGGTAGGGCTTTACTGCCAGCAGCTGCTCACTGTTGAGGCACTGATGTCCTCCTGTTCCACATGCAGCAGAGAGATGACAGGAGGTGCCCTGAGTCACTGCTGCAGTTTGACTTGCTGCCAGCTCTTCCCCCTTCCCCTGGGGCCAAGCTGGCACCAGCCAAGCAGGAGTACAACCCTTGAGGTGCTGCAGCTCAATGCAGCTACTCAAGGGTTTGCCTGTACCTGACACTTCTGCAGCTGGAACTGAATGCACACAAGGGGCACACTCTGGACGGACCAGCTGGATGACCCTTGGCCCAACAGCCCTTGGCCAGTGAACACTCAGATAACCTGAGTGGGGTCACTAGATTTCTGAATGCAAGTGTCTGTGCAAATGCTTAATGTGGTTTTGCTAGCCCACTTAAAAAAAATAATTGGGATGAATTTTCCTGAGTACCTCAGTCCAGGCAAAGCCCAAGTTAACTCTGCTCTGCTACCATAATTATTCACCTCATTAACACCTGAACACTATGACTGTCTAAGCTGTTTTAACCCCAGTACCACCAAGTTAGACTGAGAAAAAATGCCTTACCTCTACAGTGATGAAAATTTCCTCCAAGTGACTGGCAAAGTTTTCCATCTGGGCAATCTGCTCTTCCAGCTTGCACATGTTTTTATGAATCTCCTCCTACCAAGACACCCAGCATGATTCTTAGTATGTTTGAACACTGCCTTAGAGGCACTGCAGTACCCTTGTATTCCTCTTACCTTTTCACTCTCCAGAGCACTGGGGAGCTGAGCCACCTCGTGATCCTTGTGCTCTCCAAACAGTTTGTCAAAGGCTCGGATTGGCATCTTGCAGGTAGAACAAAAAACATATGCTGCTTCCTCCTCCTCCTCACTGACAGCCTGACTGCCCCACTCATCTGACGTGCCACCGCTGCTAAGCCCCTCTCTGGACCATATGTGGCTGTCAGCCTCATTCTCTGCTCTAGCTTTGCTCTCCTCTTCATCTTGAGAAGCCTCACCAGGAAGTTCCTGTTGCTTTGTGTTTTGACTTTCATCTTTCACTGGAGAGCTGCTTTTTGATGCATTATACATGGAGCCTTGTGAAGCTGCTTTTCCTGTGCGAGCAGATGGCCATCTGCTCTCCACTGTGTCCAGACGTCCTCCAAGAAGCTCAAGCTCCTTTTCTCTATCCTCATCAAGTCCATACATCTTAGCCAGCTCTGCAACCTCCTTTTCCAAGTCATAGCCAGCTTCTTGTGAGTGCTGAACTTTTTCGCTACTCAGTGCAGATTCCCTTCTTGTATCCCCCAGAGATATGTCTCCTTGACTAGACAGCTCTTCAGGAAAGATATCAAACCTATCCTTTGATCCATAAAGATCCATATGATAAAATATCAAGCCTTCAGCTTCAGTCTCACTAGACTCTGGGACTGGTGAGAAAGCTGAACGACTGGACAACTGGTCACTAGTTTCATAGCCTCTTGTGCTGTCAGATCTGGATGACATTGGTGTCCTCTGTCAGACTTTTGAAATGGGGAGTGTCAATCCTGTAAAAGATAAGAAAGATCCTTAGCTACTTAATTACATATCAAGCACGAGTTTTTCTTGCTTGAAATTATATAGATGGAATAAGTTTAGGTGAGGACTGACTGCTCAGGGCCTGGAGGCAGGCATGGGAAAGATCAAAGCCAGCAGCTTCACTTCCTAACTTTGACTTCACTTCCAGGAGCTTCTGGAAGTGAAGCCACAGGAAGCTTGTTTTTATTTGCTCCTATGCAAAGTCCAGCAGAGCTGTCTCTGCTGCACATCCTGTGTTTTCTGAGCAGCTCATCTGTGACCCTGATGTCTGATTTCCAAACTGTGGAGTAGTCCTGGTGATCTCCTTCATAGAGCATACAGTAAGTAGGAAGCAAGGCAATGACTCCTGAGTTGAGAGACCTGGAGCTCCCACACTTCGTCCATTTTGTACAGAGAGGTGTGAAAAGACCATATGGATGCAAAATGCATAGCTATATGATAAAGCTGATGCACATGGGACATTGTTGAAGGTGCAAAGGCAAATTTTAACAGCCTTCATGGTCACTAGTTTCATAGCCTCTTGTGCTGTCAGATCTGGATGACATTGGTGTCCTCTGTCAGACTTTTGAAATGGGGAGTGTCAATCCTGTAAAAGATAAGAAAGATCCTTAGCTACTTAATTACATATCAAGCACGAGTTTTTCTTGCTTGAAATTATATAGATGGAATAAGTTTAGGTGAGGACTGACTGCTCAGGGCCTGGAGGCAGGCATGGGAAAGATCAAAGCCAGCAGCTTCACTTCCTAACTTTGACTTCACTTCCAGGAGCTTCTGGAAGTGAAGCCACAGGAAGCTTGTTTTTATTTGCTCCTATGCAAAGTCCAGCAGAGCTGTCTCTGCTGCACATCCTGTGTTTTCTGAGCAGCTCATCTGTGACCCTGATGTCTGATTTCCAAACTGTGGAGTAGTCCTGGTGATCTCCTTCATAGAGCATACAGTAAGTAGGAAGCAAGGCAATGACTCCTGAGTTGAGAGACCTGGAGCTCCCACACTTCGTCCATTTTGTACAGAGAGGTGTGAAAAGACCACATATGGATGAAATGCATAGCTATATGATAAAGCTGATGCACATGGGACATTGTTGAAGGTGCAAAGGCAAATTTTAACAGACTCCCCAAGCCCACTCTTCCCACCCAGCCTCTACTAACAACAGCACATGAAATCATGTTAGTATAGAGACCACGTGGTGCTCTGTCAGAGCTGCAACGTCCCTCCACTGTTCACCAGCACTAAAAAAATTACAGCTACAAAACTACTTGGTTCTGTTTTCCCAGCAATTTACTACTACAATCAAAAGAGTGCATGGAAAGATTTCAGCTGAATATTACTGAACCCATAGTTCCATCTAGTCCTAGCTCGGTGAAACATGTGAAAGCTTTAAAACCACTTTCTCACAGGAAAAAAAAAGAAAAAAAAGAAAAGAAGCTAAAGGTCAGTCAAACATCAAGGTTGTCAGAGCTTCTGCAGAACCTTTCACATAAAGTTTGCTTTTAAACAACTGTTTATAGTCTTTGTAGTTTTGAGTACTTGCTATCCCCTCAAATTTGGTTCATCGATATTTCACTAATATTCCTGAGGATCACTTAGCTAACAAAGTCAACACAGTCAGTGACTTATTAGAAAGCAACTTCTCAAACTAGTGAAAAATGCTAAGAAACTTTCCACTCCCTGGTTTTATATCAATGATTGAAAACAGTCCAGCCCACCGGCTATGCAAGAAAACACACACAGTTTGTCTGCTGACACTGCAGACATGGGTGCGGATTCTACAGCAAGATCTCACTATAGACAAAAACACTTCAGTTAGGCAGAAAGACTATTTATGCTAAAGATGATAAAATAAGTCATGCAAAGTCTAACACATTAAACAGAGAAAAGGTCTTGGCACATACCAGAAAACGTTGTCTGGCTCCCGCAAATACTTTTTTCCCCATAATTCTAACAACAAGGCTTGCTTTAGAAGCTACTACTAGCTAGAAAAGTGAATTAACAAGTATTTTTTCCTATCAAAATGAAATTAAATTACATAAATTAAAATGAACATAATTGAGCTCGTCTGGAACCCTGCTGCCTAAATAAGATTTTCAGATGATTGCTCAGTTTACAGGCACAGATAGAATTACAGTGAAGAATGTTTAAGTCCGTGACCATCAATTACTGAAAATATATAACAATGTTACTACCTAAAAACTTGCCTTCTATCTTAAGATGTCATAAATTCTTCTGATAGCTCAGATGGCATCAAACTTCACATTTATTTCCCCTAGTAAAAATGAATTCACGCGAAAGCAATTCCCTGCCAGGTTCCTATGACTGCAGTTGGAAGACTTACTGCTGTAACCCTAGACCGCCTCTCTGCTCAGATAGGGACATGCCAGCAGTGAGCAATGGCACAAATATAGATGTTCCCCAGCTGTCCTTCAGCAGCGTGCTATGTGAGTGCCACCAGGAAAAGGCTCTGGAGGTTGATTCCTGGATCTGAAGTACTTGGAACCCTTGCTAAAGCCAGAGCACCCTCTCACTTTCTGAGGTGGTATCAACAAACAAGGCGCAGCCTTTGAGGCTCAGCGTGATTTTCAAGGCTGTGGAGCTGTACACAAAACGTGCCCTCAAATGGCTGGATGCACACTTACAGCATTGCTGCACATTTAAATGGAAGTATCTGGTCTGTTCTTTGCAAAAGTTGAATGGCAACGTCCTTCTCTTTTAATTAGCAGAAGCTTAACTATGGGGCAGAGGAATCCAGAGCGGGCTCTAGAAAAAAATAAATTAAAACATCAGAATTTCGAAAAAATTAAAATCATGTTGCAGACCCTTATTATACATATGTCCCCACCCTGCCTGTGTGCACTAGGCCTCTGGAAATAATGAAGAAAGTAGCCAATGGCCCAGCTAGGCAGGGTTTTCATGGGAACATCTCCCTTCAGTCTGGGCTCAGCGGTGCTTCCCCCGATAAAAGCCAGGCTGTAACTTACCCCTGATCATTGTGATCACTGCAGCACTTAAGGGTTATGTAGCCACTCAAACCCACAACCATTCAGTTGTCCAGCGTATGTCAGCTCACCACTGGAAAGAGGTTTTTAAGCACATTTTACAACATTGCACATTATGTATGTCTCTTGTTCAGGAGACAGTGCAAGGGGAAACACTTATTGGGTCTTGACACAGCTCTGCCTTTTCCTTGTTTTCCTGTTAACTTGGTGTCATTTCCTCACATTTCTGGCATTGCGTTTGTTTGTTGTTTGGTAAGGAGTTACAAGAAAATACCCACGTAATGATTAAATCATTATCACTGACAGTGCTTCTCTCATCTGTGAGATTGGGGCAGAAACGTTTTCACATAAATGATGAACCTTTGCTGAAATATGAACATTCGTGCTGTCAGATTTTATTCATTTTTCAAACGAGAACTTATTTTTGCTCATACCCTGTTAAACTACACTGTCTTGCAGGCTTTCGTTTATTGAAAAATTAGTAGTTTCAGCTTTGCTTTCAAAGACTCAAACATTCTGTTTGCTGCAGGTTAAATTCAGCCTTGCACACGAGGCCTGAACAAGGGGTTGTTGCTCTGTAAAACCCTCTGTGCGCCTGTGCTGCTCAGCCCCTCGGAGGCCTGTGAGGTGATGCTTAGGTGGTCTCGTATTAGAATCATAGAACGGTTTGGGTTGGAAGGGACGTTAAAAATCACCGACTTCCAACTCCCCTGCACGGGCAGGGACACGTCCCGGCAGAGCAGGCTGCTCAGAGCCCCATCCAGCCTCGAGCACTCCCTGGAAATGGGGGAGGCCTCGTGGGAGGCCCGTGTTCCTGGGGCCTTGCGCGCCCTCACCGCCGCTTTCCACAGAAACGGCCGCTCCCTC
>NW_009952711.1:9062617-9109092 GCF_000747805.2 Chaetura pelagica
GGGACCGGCCCCTGCTCTCCGTGGCAGCAGGAGAAGGTTCCCCTGGGGGCAGAGCCACCTTCGCTGCTGGTGCCGCAGCCCGGCGGGCACTTGTACCTCTGTGAGCCCCTGTCCCGGCGCCTCTTGCTCACCCGGGAGTTGCAGGTGTGAGACGGGCGGTCTGTGCTGCCAGAGCGTGACTTGCTCGGGTCAGACTCACTTCTGGGGGAGGTGAACAAGGGTGACCAAGTCACTGCTACCACCTTGTTCATCGTGCTGTCTGGTGTTCAGATTAGTGCGTACAAAAGCAGTTTTTAGGTTTTCTGGAAATTGCTAAGTCAGCTTTCTGAAGTGCGGAGTGTCATCAGTCATGGTAAACACTACTTTATTAAGCAGGGAATAAGGCAGCTCCAGGTGGGCAGTCAGTATAAGACATGGGAGTGCTTACTTAAGCTGAAAGCACTTCTACAAAAACACATAGCTAAAAATATCCAGAGTGTTGTGCAATGGGTGGAATGGTAACTGAAAGGGAGAGTATCATTGTGTTCTCATTTTTTACCTCCCTATGAAGGTCTCAGGGCTGCCTGTTTGCAGTGACACCTGTAGCTGGGACCAGTCAAGCTTTTTATTAAAACCAAACTTAGCCAAATAAGTGAATTGCAGTCAGAGAAATTGTGTTCAGTTTTTTGAAGTGTCAAAATGTGGCTGAATGATTGTACGAACTAGTGATGGTGTTAGTCCTTTCTCCCTTTAGTACTGTTTGTTCTTACTTTAGGTGTGGTCTTGGATTTTTTCCCCTAGTTCTAAGCATGACTTTAAAGGATGGTATCTTGTAACACAGCTGCAGGCAGCACAGGCATGTACAGCCACAGGGCAGTTTGGGGGTTGATGGTTAAGTAAACTCAGTACCAGTTACTCTGCTGTTTCCAGCTATACCTTAGATGTGGCTAAACATGCTATAAAGTGGTGTTGTATTTCCAGGCCTAAAAAGGATACGAATTCATTATGTTGTAGTCTAGACTGGTTTATACAATATTCAATAAATAAAAGCTGCCTTTTCTGGCACTAAACTAGTTTTAAGTATCAGAGCATTGTTCCCTTTTTACACCCATGTCCTTCTCAAATACTTCATCCTCTGGCCCAGGAAACTAATTTTAAAGAATGAGAAGATAGTGGTACAAGATAGAGGAGAATAGTATTGTGTAAATACTTCTTTTTGTGTGTGTCTTCAAAGGCAAGGGAAAAAACCTGGTAGCTGTTACAACAACCACAGGAGTCTGTTGGGCTAATGGCAAACCAGAGTTATATGAAAATAATATCAAGGATTTTACTTTAAAAGAGGAAATGTTGCCACTTTGTCCCTCTCCCTGCCCCAATACCAAACCTTCAAATTTGTGTAATGAATATTTTTCTCATTATTTTAAAATTTCATTAATACTGCCCCTCTACTCACTATAAACATCCTCTAGGAGAAGCAATCACTGTAACTACTTGCTTTGAGTGTGGGAACCAGAAAGTGAACTGGTGTTTCTATTTAGCTTCATTAGAGGGAAAAAGCAGGCTGTTGAATTGCTGCAGGTAGGCCCTAGGACTGTCTGAGCTACCATGAGCTCTTGAAGGAGCCTAATGAGCTGCAGGATTTCTGGGATTATCAAGAATGTTGCAGTTCAGATCATCTTGGTCTCTGTCCTGCCTGTGCCAGGCCTGGAGGGAGAACCGTTGGGAAATGCCCTTGAGCTGCCTTCCACAGATGTTCCCTGAGGAAATGCCTCCACAGCTGGCAACTTTGTTCCTGCTGTCTTTCCCAAACTCAGCTGGCAAGAGCAAAGGTTTAATTTCAGTGCTTTTCAGTTGCAACACAATCAGTTTTACGTCACTAATGCTTTTTCTCATGGTTTAAGCACCAAACACTCCCTATTTCCTGCCCTCCTTACAGAGCAGTAGGACAAACATTGTCCTTCCAGGGGGGACTGTGTTTCTCTTTGGAACTCCACTGTGTTCTCTTAGCTGGCTCCCTCTGTCCTTGTACATAGAGCCCACCATGGTCCCTATTAGCTGTGTCAAAGAAAAATCTTTGAAGCTTTGTTTGGTGCCAGAAAACAAATGTATTTGAGGGGAAGTGTCCACCTTTATATTTCATCATAGAAGCAAATAAAGACCATAAATAAGGACTAATATCAGAAAGGTGGCTCTTATATGGAAGAATTGCAAGTTACAAAGTGTAGTACATAACTATTATACACATGTTAAAGGCATTTACCTGCTGGGACTATCAGGAGTAGAAATCCGAGTTTGTATTTTTAAATAGCAATCTGATTTTTCTATGCCTGAAGGCAGAAAATCTGGATCCAGAAACTTATTTTGTATTAGCAGGCTTTTAGCACTTGTGGAGGCAGTGCAAAAGGTTCGGAATTCCTTGTCCTTCCAGTACAGACTTACCCAGTTTGCCACTTCTGTTATAAAAAACAGTGACTGACTCATCTACACACAGCTGTGAAGAGTTCTGTGGATGAAGCTCTAGGCATAGTTCTTGCAGTCTCCCAATACAATATGCAGCAATTAGTGCCTTGAACAGTGTGGTATTAGTGACATTTCCAGCCTGGTGTGCACCTCCTGTGTAGTGGGAAGCTTTTCCTGTCCATCAGGTGAAAAAAGCCAGGTCCTTCACACCAAAACTCATCAGCAGACATGAATGCAAAGCAGCCAAGTCTGATGTACCTTTTATCCCACTAGGTTCTTCAGCGGCATAAAAATGCTGACACAATGGTGGCTTTGATGAAGGTTTATGAAGAAGAAGATGAAGCTCATCAGGATTTGGTCACCATGGCAACACAATTCTACCAGTATTTACTGCAGCCCTTCAGAGATATGCGGGAGCTCGCAACGCTGTACAAACTAGAAATCCTGGTAGGTCTGTCTTCACAAAGGGAAAGGCCAAGTTATACAGCAGGGCATCAGCTGCTCTTGCAGCAGTTTAGACTCCAATCACTTACCATTCTCTACTTCTGTCTTTACCTACTTTTTTTGTATCTGCCAAGCCACCAAACATAACAATAATTCAGAGTTTATGAAGAACCCCCCCCTTAGAGGATTCCAGAGTCCATCATAGTGGGTTGAATAAAACTGCAACTCTTTTCCCACCAGTGTCCCAGTTCTTCTGTTTTGAGGAATTAAAAGGAAAACATTCCCTACCTCCACCTCTCTACGGTTTACTCTCTGGTAGGTTGAATTTACAGGGGTCTCACCTTCAGTGGAATAAGTTTGTGACACTGAGAATGGCATCCCCCACATCACTTGATGGACCACATCAGCTTAGTTGTGGTAGAACAGACCCAGAGGAGACCTTGCCACACTAAGCAGTTTTGTATTGATGCTACAACCTGCTAGAAGTACAGGTTGAAACATGTCAGTTGTCACTTTGTTAATTTAATGTGCATCTTAAACTGGAAGCATGTGGTGAAAGTGATGATGCTTGTGGAAGAGTCAGCCATTTGCTATTTAGATTTTTCCTTAAATAGTCTGTTAAAATTAAAGTGAACTGTTCTTGAAAAGAGTAGAATAGGTTCTTGGATAGTGAAGGTGTAAACCTGTGAAGGTTTACTGTGAAGATAAAATACCCAACATGCTCTACTGAAAATTAAAGTGAAAATTGTGATGGATGAAACAAAGTTTGTTTCTGTAATAAACTCAAATATATTTGAGCTCATTTGAAATGTAATTTAAAAAAAAACAACAAAACAATTGAGTACTAGTCTTGTACACATCTATGCTTTGTGGACTGGAAAATACTCTCATGGTTTTTTCTATATCCCTGTTCCTGGGTGAAAGAACTGCCAAACTAGAGAACCTGACAGTGAAATGTGCTGTCAACACAAGGGGAAAAATAGAAGAGAACATTGCACGTTGAATGATTTTGAATTACTTTTAGTAACAACTAAAAACACTTGTGTTGTATGTTATTTTTAAGTTGATAGTTTTAAAATATTTTAAGAAATTAATCCAAAGTTGTGATTGGGGAACCAAGGTTCTAAGTTAGCCTAGAGAATGAGGAACAGGGCAAGGCATAGACATGAGTAGTGATTCCCTTTGTGACAGGTAAGGAGAAGGTCACGCTTGCTACCATGCTCTGCTTTGAAATGTCTCAAAGTGTAGCATAATGTGGGCTGCACCACTGTGGTAACCAGTTGGTAACGGAGAATTTTGTCTCCTTGCAGAAATCTTTGCAGTATGATAATTTGGGGCCTAGAAGAGTAGCAGCTTTGCAGAAAGATGCTGAAGAGTGGACTAAGCGAGCTGAGAATGCTGTGTGCTCCATTCAGGATATCACTGTGAACTACTTCAAGGAAACTGTAAAGGCTCTGGCAGGTAATCAGAATTATTTGCACAAAGATCTTGTAAATACTTAGGGGACTGAGAGCTCTTTTTATCACCTTTGCTGGTCTATCTGTTTAGACCCTGAGGTTGGGATGAGTGTCTAGCTTAAGAAAAGCATTTTATTCACTTAAGGTTTATAGTTTCTAAGCAATTTGATTTACAAACTTGCATTTGGCTTGCACACAAACATTATCAAGGCCTGAGACTTTACAGTTGCAAAAACCTCTGAACAAAAACCATGCACACCTCTAACTTTTTATATGCAAGCCTCAAGGATTCAGCAGGTTAACTGAGTAGATTGCTTTGTAACTTTTAAGGCATGTTTCTGTGGTACAATGAAGCATTTTACTTACTTATATAACTTAATAAAGTCAGCCTTTTAGTCTTGCAATTTCTTAAGAAGCTTCAGAAATTGTATTAATAGCATCAGCATTTTTAGTACTGCAGCTATAGTGGAAATATACAAGGGCTATTAATACACTGCATTTCTCATTTCATACTGCAATGTTGTAATCTGCAGCAATGCACAAACAGATGGAACAAGATCAGGAAAGATTTGGTAAAACCACCTGGGCATCAGCTTTGCCACGACTAGAAAACCTGAAATGTATGTTAGCTAAAGAAACCCTTCAGCATCTGAGGGCAAGAGAGTTGTGCCTGAAGCAGAAGAGAGCTGGCATTCAGAAAAATGTAAGACCTTGCAAAGCCTCATTTTTCCGTCATTGTCTTGTGAAGGGCTGATCAAAACCTACTGAAGTGGTCATGGGGGTAGACTTTCAAAGTTGTTGTTCATGAAACAGCTTAGATTTTAAGTTATGGAAAATTAATGTCTCCAGTTTTAAAAAAATTACTCCTGCATATATGAGGGCATGTATCAAAGGTGAAGATATATGCTTTTAAGTTCAAGTGTCATGTTAGCATTTGTGATACTAGCCATTAAAAGTGTTAGTTTTAGGGAAATTAAAACTAAATACTATCTTCAGAGGACACTGCAAAAAAAGGATACTTATTTAATTTTAATCTGCTTGACTTGATGCTATCTAGCTGCTGCTAGGGGTACTTGGTATTTATTTTCCAAGAACAGTGTACCACACCATATATCATTGTTTTCAGGAGCAGTACTATTTGTGCACATTATTATGAAGTCTTTCCTGGTACACTTAAGGAGAACTTACACTTGGGCTTAGTAAGGCTTTGGGCTCCTCTGAGATTTAGATCCAAGATATTTCTAATGTTTCCATACCAAACCACCTAAGCAGCTGCCAGTTAGGCCAGACCCTGTACAGGTATCTATGCATCCATGCATGTTTCCTGTGTGCATATTTTGTTATGAATGCTTTTTATTTTCTCTTTGGGGCTACACAGATGGAGAACCTCAGTGAACAAGAAGAGGACCTAACTGTAGTGGAGGAGCTGGAAATACAGTATTATGAAACGCAGCTGGAGTTATATAATGTACAGCTTGAAGTATTGAAACATGAAGAGATGCTGCTTATTGTACAGTTGGACGCTTTAAGGAGACAGATTAAAGGTAAGAATAAACAAATATTTAAGCACCTATCCAAAGCTCAGGTATAGCCTGCTGTGTTTTCACCTAAAAATATTAAATTATTATCGCTGCTCAGGTCTCAGTAGTAGAAAGCATCATTGGAAAACATAGATACTGTGGTAGCACTTGATATTTTGTCTTCTGCCTAACTAGACACTAATTTGGTAACAAAAGTTTTTTAACAAGCTGCACTGGTAGCTCATGTTGACAGCAGCTGTGGTATGTGCATGCACTGGTTTGGCATGTGGAATAACCTGTATTGAAAATACTGAACAGCTCTTGTAGTTATAGGATCAATGCAGAGAAACTGTGGACATCATGACCTGCTTGAAATGGGTCCTGAAATTAATCACAAATCTATTGTAATAATTTAACATGTAGACATTGCAAAATACATCCGGTAATGACAAAAAGGGGTGATGATAACTAGATGGTACCTCAGTGATGCTGTATTCCAGTTTAAGTGTCTCTTTGTAGTGTATTTATGACCAAATTAGGCACCAGTCTTGTCTATGCTTTTGTGTACTTAAAAATTCTGTATTACCATGAAGTAAACATTCTTCCTGCTTTTTGCATAATTAAAACCTGATAAACAGTAAAATAAGTTACCCAGTATTGATCAGAAGAGTCTTCAGTTTTCCAGGGAAACTCCAGTTGGTGAAGGTAGGGAGTTAAAGCACAGAGAGACATTTGAAAGAGGAAGCTAAATAACAACAAATGCTAACAACATCAATTTGATCCTGCAGAGCACCCCTGTGAGTAACGTGACATGTTTGAATAAGGCTTGGAAGGACCAAGCTCAGCTCCAGAGCATTATGCTTTCTAATAACTAACTCACTGCCTTCAGTGGCTTTTAAAATGTCGTTAGTTCTTTAAATGTTTCAATAACTGTGGCAATTTTTGGGTTTTTAAAAAAATGCCAAATGCCTTTTTAGAGAAACAGGATGAAGTTGTTTACTATGATACATGTGAAAATCCTGAGGAGCTCAAGGTCATTGAACAGACAATGGGACAACATAACGCTAACTTGTCAGAAATGACGATGCTGAGGCAGAAGACTAAGCAGTTGGAGACAAAGCGTGGGACTGTCTGTGCGAGGAGAGCCTACCTCAGGAACAAAAAAGTAAATGCAGTCCTGGAGATATGCATTTTCTTTAGCTGATGTCTTGAATCATGAGGGATGGACAGGAAACAACTAGGGAAGCTTTGGGTGGAGTGTACAAGATAGTATGTGACTTGGTGCCAAGGCCTCCAAACAGAAAGAGGGGTGATGTGATGTTAAGCCAGCTTTACACTCCACTGTGTGGTGCAAATGCCTCTGTAGTTTTTTAAGAGAGCACAACCTTAGGTAGGTAACCCAGGAGTTGTTCCCCTATCAGTTAAACCTTACCAGAGCTCTGCTGTGGCCAGCTGGAGCTTTGCCCTGGCAACCTTTTGCAAAGCAGCTGCAGTGCAGGAGGAAACCTTGCCTGCAATGAAGGAAAGAAGGGTAGGGGAAAACGAACTGCTGCGCTTCTCTCTCCAGCCTCTCAGTTCTGTGCAAAGGGCAGTTATTTCCTTTGTTGCCCATTCAGAGCAAAACAGGAGGAAGATACAAGTGAGTTGACAGTTGACTCTCGTGAACCTTCCCAGTGAACTGGGACCTTACACCTGCACAGTCCTGCTGGGGCAGAGAGCAGTTTTAAGCTCAAGTCCATCTGGCCTTTTACTTCTCACTAGCCTGGACAAAATGGGAATAACACTGGAAATGTGTTGTGAGCCATCAATGTCTCTTGCTTGCAACTGCTTCCTTGGCAGACACTTCCTTTGCTTCTGACTTCATTCACTTAGTTGCTGTCTATTGTTTACATAACACTAGAGCCAAATGCTAGATGATTTACAAATGCTTGCCCAGCCATGTGGATAATCCCCCTCTGTACAGTGACAAATAGTGACTCCCAGAGAAATAATGAAGCCTGCACCCACCTCTGCAGCAAGAGAGGGCCCTCCTATGAGGCATTCATGGTGCATCCCATACCTTTCCCTCCCTGGCTTTTATACTTTGAGCTATGGCAAATAAGGGAGAGGGGAAAGTTGCCTTGTATTTTTGTAATGTCCTGCTAGCTTCCCTCTTGCCATCTTCCTCATGGCTTTGCACTGCTTTCCTCCAGCTGGTATCTGGCTGAAATTCCTTTAGAGTTTGTTTCTGCTTTTTTGCTTTTTTTTTTTTTTCCTATTTTTTAATTCAAGTGTAAGAGCAATTGGTTCATATCTCAGTATACTTCTTCTGCAGCATGAATAGCCCTGTGACTAATTAGGAGAACAAAAGATCTAATTTGCTTTAGCCATGAAGGAATCCCACATACTTTACGTGTAGGGTCTCACATCTGCCACTAGTTCAGCTTAGCCATCCTTCTTGGCACAGCCAAGCATTCAGCCATGGTTGCTGTTTAGTGACTTGTGCACAGGAGTTAATGGCACTGATGGTGCACAGTAAATGTGAACTAACCAAGGATTGCCTGGTGGAGTGTACAAGATAGTATGTGACTTGGTGCCAAGGCCTCCAAACAGAAAGAGGGGTGATGTGATGTTAAGCCAGCTTTACACTCCACTGTGTGGTGCAAATGCCTCTGTAGTTTTTTAAGAGAGCACAACCTTAGGTAGGTAACCCAGGAGTTGTTCCCCTATCAGTTAAACCTTACCAGAGCTCTGCTGTGGCCAGCTGGAGCTTTGCCCTGGCAACCTTTTGCAAAGCAGCTGCAGTGCAGGAGGAAACCTTGCCTGCAATGAAGGAAAGAAGGGTAGGGGAAAACGAACTGCTGCGCTTCTCTCTCCAGCCTCTCAGTTCTGTGCAAAGGGCAGTTATTTCCTTTGTTGCCCATTCAGAGCAAAACAGGAGGAAGATACAAGTGAGTTGACAGTTGACTCTCGTGAACCTTCCCAGTGAACTGGGTTTACCTTACACCTGCACAGTCCTGCTGGGGCAGAGAGCAGTTTTAAGCTCAAGTCCATCTGGCCTTTTACTTCTCACTAGCCTGGACAAAATGGGAATAACACTGGAAATGTGTTGTGAGCCATCAATGTCTCTTGCTTGCAACTGCTTCCTTGGCAGACACTTCCTTTGCTTCTGACTTCATTCACTTAGTTGCTGTCTATTGTTTACATAACACTAGAGCCAAATGCTAGATGATTTACAAATGCTTGCCCAGCCATGTGGATAATCCCCCTCTGTACAGTGACAAATAGTGACTCCCAGAGAAATAATGAAGCCTGCACCCACCTCTGCAGCAAGAGAGGGCCCTCCTATGAGGCATTCATGGTGCATCCCATACCTTTCCCTCCCTGGCTTTTGTACTTTGAGCTATGGCAAATAAGGGAGAGGGGAAAGTTGCCTTGTATTTTTGTAATGTCCTGCTAGCTTCCCTCTTGCCATCTTCCTCATGGCTTTGCACTGCTTTCCTCCAGCTGGTATCTGGCTGAAATTCCTTTAGAGTTTGTTTCTGCTTTTTTGCTTTTTTTTTTTTTCCTATTTTTTAATTCAAGTGTAAGAGCAATTGGTTCATATCTCAGTATACTTCTTCTGCAGCATGAATAGCCCTGTGACTAATTAGGAGAACAAAAGATCTAATTTGCTTTAGCCATGAAGGAATCCCACATACTTTACGTGTAGGGTCTCGCATCTGCCACTAGTTCAGCTTAGCCATCCTTCTTGGCACAGCCAAGCATTCAGCCATGGTTGCTGTTTAGTGACTTGTGCACAGGAGTTAATGGCACTGATGGTGCACAGTAAATGTGAACTAACCAAGGATTGCCTGCATTTTGCTGTTCTACCAGGATCAGTGTGAAGCAAGCCACCAGCAGAGACTGCAACAGGCAGAAGAAAGCAAAAAACGCTTCCAGCAGCATCACAGCATACAGATAGTGAGTACTGAATAGCAACCTGGGAGAGTCTGGCAGCTGCTTGTTTTCACACACTAAGGCTCACTTGTGTTTTAATGCAGAAGAGAGACAAGCAAAAAGAGGAGGAGAAAAAGAAAAAAGCTTGGATAAGCCAGGAACGCCAGAAAACACTGGAGCGGCTGAAAACTTACAGAGAGGCAAGTACTGTGACCTACAGTAATTGGTGTCAAAACACAATGTCAGAAGGTAGGCATAGCTCACATGTGAGCGCGGTCTGAATCAGAGACAGCCATCTGGATAGCCTAAAACATTGTGTGGAATGAGTTGAGAGGATGAAATCCACTAAGGATATAGTTTTCAGGTACAGAACCTGTTGCAAAGAACCTGTTGCAAAGAAATGGCTTTGAAAGAAATACTTTGGTATTCATTCAAATCTGTTCAGGGTTGAATTTTCTGCTTGAATGGGTGAATGGGACAGGTCTGTACTCTGTAGCTTTTTGTCTCTTTTGGGTTAATGTTTTGGCCAGTCCAATGGAGTTGTAAGTCCTGCCTTACGATTTGTTTTTCAGAAGTATCCAGCTCATGTTGTTCTGAAAACATCTTGTCCCCAGCCTCTCAGTCCCACGTTGCCACGAAGCAGCACTCAGCTGCCTGCAGTACTGTCCCCTCCATCTCCATCTCCATCAAAAGCAAGGGCAATCCTAGGGCAGCCACAAAGCATCCTGCTGGTAGAAGCTGAAGAATCAAAAGCTTCACATCAGAATACTCCAGAAGATATCCCTGTCCAGATTTTTGCTACTGATGGTGACGCAGAGCAACAAATGCACAACAAGGGATTGATGGTCTCTCCGCCCTCACCACCACCACCACCACCACCTCCTCTTTTACCCTCTCCTCCCCCACCTCCTCCTCCCCCACCTCTTCCCTTACCTCTCCAGTTGAAGACACCATCAGCAACAGAGAATAAGCCACTGTCCCTTAGCTCCATGGAAAGCCCTGCACTGCACAAGCAGGATGACTCATCCAGGAGGTCTATAAATCATTGCCTAGGTAAGAAGGCTCACACTGACTGATGTTTTCTTAGTTTCCTGTATTTATCTATTCTACCTCACTCTGGTTCTGGATTGTGCAGTCTTGTTTAAGAGAATGAAGCTCTTGGAAAGTTTAGTCTTAAGAAGCCACACAGAATAACACCATTGCTCAAGTTGTTAAGTTATAGAATCATAGAATAGTTAGAGTTGCATGGGCAGGAACACCTCCTCCTAGACCAGGTTGCTCAGAGCCCCATCCAACCTCGCCTTGAACACATCTAGGGATGGGGCTTCCATAACTTTCCTGGGCAACCTGTTCCAGTGTTCTGTTTGATGCACTGTACAGGGTCCTGAGCTGTTCAAAGTGCTGTCAAATTGGGCAGGTCAATGTTTTAGCACATTTGATCTTGAATCTCTTCTGGAATCTTGCATTTCTTAAGTATAGCCATACCAAGTTAGTTTAATGCATGCTTAATCACAGTACTAATAGTTCTGTCAAGATCTTAATTCAGGACCTGAAAATGACACTGAAAAATGTCTCATGACACTGAAAATCCTACTACTCTAATAGATAGGAAGGTATCAAAAGGACTTCCAAGGATAGGGGCTTTATTCACATTTTTCAGTGATAAGCATCTTTTATTACCAGGTTTGAACTTGCCACAGTTTTGCAACCCTTGATCCAAATGTGGTATTTATTAATCTCAGAGTACCACTGTGGGTAAATTTGTGGTTGTACTAAGGCTACACTTCAGTGTTTATGATTTATGTGCTAGAGAGCTAGCAGTTGGGCTAAGGTATGCACAGCCTGTGTCCACTTGAAATTTGCTTGGTTTCTAAATAAAGGTTTCTTAGGAGAATCCATTCAGAATTCAACCAGGATTTGAAAAGGTAAAAATTCTGCTCTGTTACACCTCTGCTTTGTTAGCCAGATCATGCAGGTGTAATTGAAGGCTGAACTTGGCAATTGAAACAGGAGTTTGAATTGGAATAGAGCTCAGTAGCCTCCCGAGGCTGCACTGGTTATGTCCTGCTAACCGGCTTATTTTGATCTCTAAAGCAAGCAGATACTTTGGCTGTGTCAGGGAGATTGATCTAAGTTGGAAGCCAGCAGTTTTTTATTGTAGTTTTTCACAGGGGAGCTTCTGCTAGAATGAGGCATGTCCTTAAATGTGGTGCATTCCTTTTAATTTTCAGACTATTCACAGTACTTCTAAGCAGCCTTTGTATCCCCTCAGTTAAGAGGCAAACCACGGGCCAAACCAAGGAATGTTCAGCATTTCAGTTCTTCCAAGGTGTGGGGAAGTACAAGCAGCTGAAGACCTGAGGCACAGTTGAGTTTCTGTGACAGACTACTGTGCATCCAGTGGGTCAGTCTGCAGATTTCAGTCTGGGACGCCTGTGGGATAACTACCACAGATACTCTTAACAAGCTTTGAGTAGCAACAGGAGTTGTACACCAGAGTAATCTGATTGCTAATGAAACAGCCTTGGTAATAGCTAATATTTACTGTCATTCACAGCCTAACACTGATGTCCTTTCATTATTTTTGGATAAGAAATCCTTTTTTGTTTATTGGAGAGATCTGATTGTTTACACCTATTTCATGAAGAAAAGCAGCACGTTAATTGCTGTATTACTAGTTGATAAAATACTGCTACAGGAACTTACTGAAACAGCTTCATGAACTAGTTGGTTTTAGATACACATGGAGTACTCATGTTTTTACACATGAAAAGCCAAGATAATTCATATTCTGGTGCTGAAAATATTGTCTGTAATGTGTTGATATACTTTCCAAGGGGAACTTCTTTTCTAATTTGTTAGTCTGACTAGTCTTAGAAGGCAGCTAAGTTGATTAATAGACTTAAGGCTTTGTAGTACAACTTAGTGAATCTTTGCTTGATCCATTTCTGGCATCTCAGCCTCTGAAGGTACCACAGGATTTAGCAGAATGTTACATTTCAAGTGCTTGATGTTAATCACATAAACTTCTGTGCACTGCGCATGACAAAACTACTCCTGGCTGTGAGGCACAGATGGTCTGAACCTATGGCTGTAGAGTCGACTGCTGTCCAGGGAAGCTGCCTCCCTGTCTGGCAGTCTAGCTAGCAACAAAGAATCCAACAGAAGGAATAAAATGCAAATTACAGTGTGTATCTAGAGAATTGGTGGAAACTCTCTCAGTATGGTGTCCTTTATAGTCTGAAGTTCAGAAACTTACACCTGAGATTCACATCTTGTTGTAAAATGGGGATTATTTTTTAAGTCCGTACAGAAGAGAGCTGTCTTTCTGACTGCTTAGGGCCTGATCTGGCTCCCACTGACTTCAGTGGTGCAGTTTCAAAGCCCTTCTACTTAAATGCTTTCATTTTTCTCTTGGCTGAGCAAAAATGCAATTGACAGTCTCAGCAGGCATCTGAGCCAGCCAGAAGGAATGGTAGATTTTTTCTAATGCAGAATACCAGAGATTTTTTTGAAAATCCATAAACTTGTAAGGAAAAAGAAGCATCCTCCTTTGTGTATAATTTCTTCCTTAGAGCACGACCTTGTATAATGTTGAGGAGGCATTTGTGTCTCAATTCAAGGTATAAAAGCTTTAACTGCTTTTTAAGTGCAGTTCCAGAGCCTGGTGTTGCAGAAGCCTGAAAGTCTGTGCCAACGGACCATTCTTTTTCCTGTCTCTAGCAAAGATGAAAGGAAGAACCCTAAACACTTGGGTAGGGTTTTATACCTCTAAGGGTGACTGTCTTGTTCTTTCTTCTGGTAACAATAGATTTATCTGTTGTAGGTTCCATGGATGAGGTTTTGGCTTCTCTAAAACGCAATGAAGTTCATCTTCGCAAAGTGGAACAGGCCAATCCATATGCCTCAGTAAAAGACAGCATCCTCTCTGCCATAAGGCAGGGAGTTAAACTAAGGAAAGTGAATCAAGATACTGAGAAGGATGTCAGTAAAGGATCCACTAATGAGCTAGAGAGAAGCATTAAGGCAGCCATGCAGAGAATTAAGAAAGTGTCTGCTGATTCTGAAGAAGAAAACGATGATCAGAACAATGGAGAATGGGACAGCTAACCAATTGAGGGTAACAGACTTACTGACTGAAACAGAGTGTGTGCCTCATTTTGCATTGTTGTAGAAGACCGTCCCTTTCAAAATGGCAGAACAGTGTGATTGTGTGTGTTCCTCTCACAGTCCAAAATGTCTTGTCAAGTAAGAGAGCCCTGTTGATTTTTATAGGAGCTGCATATTCTTATTTTTGCATGAGAAATCATACTCCAAATTATACTTGCATTCATAGGTATTTCTGGCTCAACCATGTAATTATCACTGCATCTGAAGTGCTGGATTGAAACATGTAGTATTTAGGTTGTTACTACAGACAAGGTAATACCATCAGAACAACACTTAAGGAGTGAAAAACTGAGTGAAAATCTATTTTGTCAGATAAGGAGAACCAAATCTGTGATGACAGAGGCAGACCAGAAAGCTTAGCATAATCTGGAACCTGTCATTCCTACCTCCGTTGTTCAGAAAATTTTTAAACATTTTGCTTGTCTAATACAGCTCACTCTCAAGTAACTACATGGATACTCCACTTACCATTATGTTATGAAGTGTGCACTTATGAATGGGCTTGGTAATGCTAATTGGGAAAATTAGTTTCAAGTTTGAAATAACACTATGGTAGTAATTGCTGAAAAGATTACATTTTAGCTGGAAGCTTAAATAAAGAGAATTTTTAGATGCTAAATGTTTTTCATACATCTGCATTTACAATGAACTGTTGGCATGAAAGAAAGCCAAAATATTGTCTACAATATTTTCTGGGATCTAGCCCTGTAATACAGAGCTGCATTTCTCCACTGAGAACATTAATACCTGTTTATAGCTGCTCTCATGAATTTAAATCACCTGAAAGCCTTATAAATGGCAGATACTTGTGTTGTGCCCGAAACCCGACTATTTAAAAATCCAGTTATATTCAATTAGGGGCTGTCTATTTTGGGTCAATAATGACAGAAGTGATTCAAAGTATCTTCTGGAGTTTATACTGACCCTTAATAAAAATATATCCTGACAGAAGAAGTGGATTCAGTGTGCTGTCATGTTAGGTGGCTGCTGTGATGTAAGCTTTACTTATAGCATGGTACTCTGCTTTTTGATAGTAAGTGGCAGCCATACAGCAGCTATGCTCTCTCTCTGTAATGGTATATGTAAATGCCCTTATTTTCTCAATTATTTATCAATTGTAATTTTGTTATAAAAATGCAAATAGGGTGCTTTAATTCCCTGTTCTGCTGTAGAGTAGCAGATATGTTTAATCAGCACAGTAAATACGTATTCAACAGTTTTCATGTGAGAAGCAGCAGCTCGGGCTTCATTTTTTACTGTTTCAGCACTTGCTGTAGTTTAGGTGTTAGAATTAAATGACCTTTTTTTCTTTTTGTCCACTGCCATGGAACCAAATGGAGACAAAAGCAGCACAGGTTGGTTCTTACTCAACACTTGTGACTTGTGTCTGCAGAGGGGAGCTGGTGGGCAGGGTGCCACAGTGCACTGTGGACAAAATATGGTCCTTGAGAAGTGGTGAGCTCTGTCCAAGGGCTGCCCTGGGCAGAAGAGGCTGAGAGCTGCCCCCATGCACGCTGTGCCCTTGAGCAGGGTGGTTATTTAAAGCTGAGGGAAAGGGCACAGAGGCTCAGCTGCCTTCCCATGGCTGGTCCCTCCTGGGCAGCTCAGAGCCCTTCACTGTCTTATCACTATGGTTAAATTCTCAGCTGCAGTGCTAGGGAGTTAAATGCAACAGTTTAAAGTATGCAGAGAATAAATGACTTGCAATTTCTCCAACAAATCTTAAAAGCTTTTGTGTGTTTAACAGCAGCAATTGTACCCAGGAGAGGCCATCTGAGTAACAGCAACACTGGACAGTGATTTCTCCTACCTAGAACCTTCTTTTGCAGCTGTGCCTGAAGCTGAGCTAGGGGCTGATCTTGGATGTTCAACAGAGGTCTCTACATCCCAGGCTGAAAGTTTTCTGGTTGGTGTAAAATATTTCAAATATCCTTGCTGCTTGGTTCACTACCAAAATTCAAAAGATGCTTCTCAGCAGAGATGAGCCCTGGTGGGAATAGGGCTCCCAGGAGGCAAAGCAGCCCTTGCACAACTGCAGTGCCAGGAGACAGTTGTGGGGTCCTGGCTGTGCCCAGGGCACCAACATGTGTCAGAAACAAGGCCAGGGAAAACACCATAAGCACTGGCATTAGTCTAAAGAGAAGACAAGAGAGCAGTTTTTAAGTACATCAGAGGCTGCTGCAAAGAGAAGAGGAGTAATTTATTTTGCGTGTTCACAGGGAGATAACAGGCTTAAATTACAGCCAGAAGGATCAGGTTAATGGTAGGAAAACCTTTCAAACAGTGAGAGCAGAGAGAGGTGCAGGAACAGATTGCCAGGGAAGGTGGTGGGGTTCCTGTCACTGGCAATCTTTAAAAGCAGGTTAGGCAAACACACCCCGAGGTGTTGCCAGTGTTGCTGCCATGCTGTGGCAGGGAGAGGTTTGCAACCTGTGGCCAGCTGATGCACACTAGCTCAGAGCTGTATTGCTCCACAGAGGAAGCCACAGCTCATTTTCTGAGAGATGCCCAAATGTAAGAAGACTGGAAAAAAAACTCCTGAATCACTTTCAGATTTTCCTCCTGGCTCTCTGTGACTATGACCTTGTCCTGTGCCTCTGGCACTGGGCTGCAGAGGGAATGGTGGGTAGGACCCAAGGCTGATTTACCCCAGGTTGATGGGGACTCAAGAGAGGCTTTAATCTGGATTTGAGCTCAGGCTTCAGCAGGCACCTTCCCCACCAGGGCATGCTCCAGCAGGCTCAGTGTGGCTGCTGGTGCCAGGTGTTTTCAGCAACCTGCAAGGGCTGATGGATGCAATGGGAGAAACTGGCATAGCAGGTTGGCTCCCTGATGACCAGCTCTGCTGGGCTAGATGAATACTGACCTGTGAAAACACCTGTGACAGCTTTTTGAAGTTTAATGCCCTTCTTAAAGATATTTTACCCTGGAGTACTAAATTAATCCTTTGGTGGAAACAGTCTGCCCTCACTGTCTAGCTACAGACATTGACTTGTTTAAATGGAAAAAAATATAGTTGTCTGGCTTTAAAGAGTTAATTCACAGATTTGCTGGAAAGCCCAGTAATGAGGTGAGGAGATAAATTTCTATAAATCAGTATTTCTGTGGCTTGTGATCTTTCTAGATGTGGGCAGTCCAGACAGCAGCTGCCAGTATTTGTGGGGAGGTTTAAAGTTAATGTATTCAAAGACTACTTGGTCTGACTAAAAGAATTTCCCTTTGAAATCCCAGCTCTTTGAGCACAGCAGGAGCAGAGCTGTGGCATCATTACCTGGCACGCAGAGCTCGGAGGCTGCAGCTGGTAATGCCAGTGCAGCTACGGATTTGTTAGCATTTCTGTTGAAATGCTGCTTTTTGGGATTTATGAAGCTTCTTCATAACCAACCCCCCACCCCAGCTCAGGACACAGGAATGACTCACAAGCTGGATACTGACTATTTTTTTCTCTGCAGAATGGTAGTGAATCAAGCATGTAAGTCTGAGTGTGAAGGCTCTGAAGTGACCCGCTCTGATCTGAGAGGGACTCGTGCAAGTGTGTCACTTCACTCATGCAGGTTCAGAGAGTCTCTCTGAATTAATATCATGCTTTTTGCAGACTGATGCTGATTTACATAATGTGTTTGCACAAAGATAGTTTGTCCTACCCTATGGGCTTCTCAGCACCAGGAAACAGCAGGGCATGGAGTGACTGCTGTTTGCACAGGGAATGCACCTGGAGCTGGGATATGCCTGGTCTTCACATTTAGTGCTTGGGAACAGTGGGCATTTCTATATACAGAGCTGTGAATGTGCTATAAAGGTAAGTCACTGAATATCAGATTGTGCTAAAAACTCCAAAGTCTCTCTCCATTCAAACCAGGTGTGCTCCTTTCTCCTTGGCTGTTTTCTATGATGCATGGTTGGAAGCAGCTGATGCATTGCATGAGCAACAGGTGAGCTACTCTGTGCTTGAAGGCTGCAGGCATGTGCCCTTCTCTGCCTTCCTGTTAAAAACCAAGAAGAAAACCCCACTAAATTTCTGTTTCTCCCCAAAATTTAAGGTTTAGTCTGGTCTTTACAGGGTCTTTTCTCTTCTCCCCCTTGCAGAGGAGTCAGTCCAAGGGTGTCTCATTTGCTACCCTCCAGTCCACTGGGACTTGCCCAGTTTGCCAAGACTTCTTGTAAATTATGTAAAGAGACTTGGTGAGCACATCCACCGGTCAAGAAGGTGCACATGTATGCCAGGACAACAGGCCCATGATGGACAAAGAGGGATCAGTATGAAGGCATTCATTAGGCCTAAGGAAATGATGGGAAATGCTGCTTCTTTCAGTCCTCTCTTACAATGAAGAGGTTAGTAGAGTGTGCACGCTTTGGAGAAAAAGAGATTTAAGGCTACACATGCCTGCACTTGAAAAGCAGGGGTTTAATTCCAAAACTTTCTGTTTACATCTGTGTGCTACGCAGCACATTAACATGGTAATGCTAGGAAAGAGGGACACATCGTTTCAAGTAAACCTGTGGTAATGATAAAAGGTGAGTGGTATCAAAGGCATCTTTTAATAAATGCCCCAGCAAACCTTGGCGGCGAAAGCAGCTGAGAACAGTATGTGAGCCAGTCCCTGGAGGGGGGGGGGCACACAGGCTCAAAATTGCTCTAGACCAGAGCATTTTTTCCTGGCACAAGGTATGTGATTTTCATTCTCAGCATGTCATGCTCAGCTGAAAGCAAGAAGCAGCACAATTAAATCTGCTCAGGTAGCAGTGACATTAACAGCTCAGCTACTTGTGAAATGCTTTGTAAAACAAACCGTCTTTAGCAAGACATTGCTCTGGCAGCAGGAGTGAGACATAAGCTGCTCAGAAAACATATTTAGCAGAACTACAGTTGCTCATTTTCCACTAGATCCCTCTCCTGCCCCAGATCCCCAGCAAAGTCCTGAGGCCAAGGGTAAAGAGCAGCCTTCCCTGGCTGCAGCTGGGAGAAGAAAATCAATGTCTGACTGGGAGTGTGGGTTTGTCCCTCTTGAAAGAGTTGCTTAGTCACTGTTGGTGTCATAAAGACAATTGCAGCTCCTGTCTATCCCAAGGGAAGTGTCTAAATGCCATCCCATGGGCACCTTTGCAGAACTGAAAGGAACTTCTCTGAGGAGCTGAGGGACAGCCAGCTCTGACGCCAGCAGTGGGGCTCCACATGTCTGGGCACCGTGGGCAGCGCAGACGCTGGGGTGACGGAATGAGCTGGAATCACTGCTCGTCAGCCAGTGAGTCACTGCCCTTCCCATGGCCTCTTCCTGGGAAGCAGCGGTGACAGCAACTTCAGATCAAGCACCTACACATCCCTCAGCCTACTGGGAGCCCCCTGCTTTGTCCCCTCCCTCCTGAGCCAGCACACCTGGGAGTCTGGAATAACAATACAGAATAGAGCACAACAGAATAGAGCACATGGGGAGAGGGAGCAGCAGAGAGACTGGCAGACACTCTGTGTGCGTGTGGGACCGTGCGACTGAGACGGACACTGTGTGTGAGTGAGACTGTGTGACAGAGACGGACACTGTGTGTGTGATCATGTGACAGACACTGTGTGTGCGCGCGTGTGAGTGACAGACTGTGTGTGTGTGTGTGTGTGTGTGTGTGTGTGTCTGTTTCCCTCCCTCCCCTCTTCCCTAAAGCCATTCTGTCCTACCGGAATGCACAGGGCACTTCCACTGTTAAGAGAAAGTGAATCACTGCAGTTTCTCAGGTTTCATAGCCAGGGATTATCTTTATAAATGCACCCAGCACTGCTATCAATAAGCAGTATTTGAAAGATGTAAATGCTTTTTTTCTTTCCTGGCCTCTTTAATCTTCATGGAAACTCTTGGATCTCCTTTTGTATAATTCATCTGTATGGTAATGAACAGTGCAAACCTGTATCCACAGAAGAATGAAAGCCATGGCTAATGGTAGCAGCGAAATGGTAAAAGTAAATAGCTTTGGAAACTGATACACTTCAGTGTGACACGATAATGCAAAAAAAGTTGCCTGTGCTGGTATTAATTCCCTGAATGTCTGAATTCCCTCCAGCCAGCACACATCAAGCACAATCCAGGGCATGTGCAACACATCATGGGCAATGATGGGAAGCTGGGAGGAAAGCAAGAGCTCAATCTTTTCCATAAATTTTCCATAAACTGCCAGTGCTAATGAATGAAAAGGACATGAAAGGAAAACAAAAATGCTCAAATCAATGTGCTTCATGTGCCAGTAGCTGTACCTGCTCATAAATTTGACTAATTAAATGCAAATATTTGTCAAGGAATGTAGATCAGGGTATTTAAGCCCCCACTCAGACTGCAGCATCCAGCCACACATGGAAGCACGATCCCAGGAAGTTGTGTGGGGTTTAGCTCTGGGATACAAATGTGTTCATGAGGGGATACATTTTATGATGAAGAACAGTTGGTCCCCAAAGCTCTGCTCCAGCAGGACTGGTTCATTAAAACATTTCCAAGTTTTACCATTTTTAAGTTTTTAAGCGATACCACCTGTGCCTGCACACTCGTGGTATCAGCCTGAAAGCCAGGAGCTGGACTCTGTACTGGCACACAAAAATATCTTTTTTCAACACAAATAAAACCCCAGTTTTCCCTCTAGAGATCATGTCCAACAGAGCTCCTGGGAAGGTCTAGCAGTTCTGAAAAGTTACTGAAATATATTCAAGTTTCAAGGAGAGTGAAGACCCAAAGGGACTTTCACAGCACAGAAATCCACCCTTGAAAATTCCCAGGCAGGAGCCAGAGCCAAGTAGGAAGTGGCTGGAACACTCAGGCACGTGCTCCCAGCAAAGCATTGCTGCAGTAAGAGCTGAGGTGTTTGCCTTGCAAAACTTACCCAAACTTTTATAATTCACCAGGTCTCAGGTCTCCACAGCCTGAGGCAGCTGCACTGCTCCAGTGCCTGCGACAGGGAAGCAGGGAGCATGGTGCTGCAGGTGCCTGGCAGGGCCTTCCTTGGCCGAGCTGCCTCACAGCTCCTTAGGTGGCTGCTTCCAGCCTTGCTTGCTGAGGTCTAACTAGGCATTGCATTACAATATTTAATACTGTAAATAATTAAAATTATTTATAAAGTTCTTAGAAGATTAAAAGAAATGAAAGAAACACGTATGCGTGTTTCTCTGTGTGTCGGCAGATTTGTGCCTAAGTGCTCAGGCCTCCTACAAAGTGGAGAGACAGTTAAGAGATTAATATATAATTAACACATCCTCTTTTCTTCCCTTGTTGGTGCAGATGTGCCTTTAGATCAGAAGTGTGGAACATTAAAAGTGTTTGTGCTTTTATCCAGGCCTCCCCTGTGGTGTTATGGTTGATGGTTGGTTTTTTTTTCCTCCAAAAGGAAGGAAATTAGGTCCTAGCTTTTCCTGCACTAAGGAATACAAGATAACCAAAAACAGTGCATAGTATACAGTCTTTCACCTGCTTAGGTGTCACACATTAAACAGATTTCCCTGATGGCTGCATCCCTCACTGCAGCTCCCAGTAAAGGCTGTTTCTTCTGGGAATGCCGGTCACCTGTGTTACCAACAGCCAGCAAGGAACAGCCCTTCACACAGACCAGAGACTTTCTCATCCTGGACTTACTGAGGTGATTAGCCTACAGGAGTGTCAGCTGTGACTGTACTGACCAGTTACCTCTATGAACGAGCAGCACAAGTCACTTCCCCAGAGGTGACAGGACACGGGTGCTACTGCTGATCCAGGGAAACACACAGTTGGGATAATCAGCCTGCTCTGTAAGAGGAGAATCATAGATGGGACTTTAAAGATCATTTAGTTCCAACCCCCTGCATGGGCAGGGACACCTCTCACTAGATCAGGTTGCTCGAAGCCCCATCCAACTTGGCCTTGACACTTCCAGGATGAGGAGGAGGCTTGTTTCCCCTAACTGTAGGTGATGGGACACACACAGGTACTTCTAGGCTACTAAGCTTTATAATTATGCAAATCCAAATAGATAAATGCCTTTTACTAGAGTACATATAAGCTGCTTTTAAAGCTACTGGTTATTCAGGGTCTGCCAGAATTTGCTGAACTGCTTGTCAGAGCTATTGATGTCTCCTGGTGGAAATACTCTGATGAAAGGTCAGGGGAAGAAGCGTTTCTTGCTCAGCCCAGCACTGACATTTGCAGCCTTGTAGCCCACGGTAACAAAGGCACAAAGAGCCTCAGCCATTTAACAGTCTTCATATCTTACTTCCTTTGGGGAAGCCTGGTTTGTTGAAAAGACAGCAACCTCTGCTTCTGTAAAGTGAATACAATCATGCTGAGAGCATCGTTATGTGCTGCCTGTAGACGGACCTCAGCCTTATCCCCTACCAGGGCTCTGCTGCTGAGTGCGGACTGTGTCACCAGAAACCAGCAGTGACCTTGGGAATCAACCTCTTCTGAGAGGGCTCTTATTAGCTGCTCTCTGCTGATACAGGAAATTGGTATCAAAACATCTCTAATTTCAAATCAGAGGGTTACTCCTCAGCCGTAGGCAGTTCCTCCAGAGAAAATACCAGCTCTAGCTGCCACCAGGGGCTGGCTGCTCCATCAGTTACAGGAACCACAGGAGGCTTTTCAGTCCTGAGCATCCCGAAACAAGGTGACAAAAAACTTTCTCAGCATGCAGGAAGTCCAAAATTTCACACCAAAATATTTCTAGCTACTACCTGTCCAAGTTAGCACGTATGTAGCCACCCCAATACTGCAGCCCCCTCTGGATGAACTAACACTTTACAATGAATCAAGACCAACATTTTAAAGCTCCACCTCCTGAAAAAGCATTTTTAAGATTGTCTAATGTACTATACCATCTGTATAGATCAAAACCACATTCTTCTTCTCAAAGGACACAGCACTGTGTTCAGATTCAAAGCTGCAAAGATGTTCGTTTTCCAAAGTCAATGAAGACAGTGAGACAACAGATTTTACTTAAACTATATATTTTTACATAAAACAACTTTATGTTACAATAAAATCAGATAAAAATCACGAAGTTATATAATAAGTTCATAAAGAAAAAATCAAGTTTTCCTTTCATATATATAAAACCCAGCATTTACTGCTACCAGGAATCTAAATTTAACATTGACTGGCTATGGTCAGTTTGGAAAAAAAAAAACAAAATAAAAAGAAAAGAAAAAAAGAAGAGGAGAGTACTTTTTCACAGCAGACAAAATGACGAGGTAAGAGATGTTTGTATAACAACTGTAGTAAACACCCCAGTTTTCATTAAACCATAGACTAAATATAATAAACCCCCCAAAAATATACATTTAGAGCACTGCAGTGTTTTCCCACAGTTGTGTATCAACAAATTGTCAGTCATTCACTAAACTGTACTTGAAACAGTAAAAAGAGGGTGTATGTTTATCTTTAGTACTAAAACCTCATAATAATCTAAATATTTTGGTATAGCAGACCACACTAAAACACTCTCAGAACTTTCAACTACAAGGGCTACATTCATGTTAAAAACAATGTGCTTTGTTTTATCATTCATGATGAGTTTCATAGAACAGTAAGTTCATGATCACTATTAGGCAAGTAAATTAAAACATCTAAATGCTGCAAAATACTCTTTTATTGAGCATAGCTCCCTTTTCACAGATCCAAGTTAATCAATGTACTGCAAACTTAGAAGCTTAGTTCACAAATCTTACATTATCAGTCTTTTTATCTAGTATATGGCTAAAACAATTATTGCTGAACAGTGTTTAAAAAAAAACCCAACAAACCCAAAACCAAATCCAAACAAAAATATAACAGCAGAGAGATTTTTCTCAAGTGCCTTTCTTGTGTGTGTCATTATTATTAGGTAACAAAATTACTAGAAAGGAAAACAAAATCTATTTCAAAATGTGCATATAAAATTGTTGGAGGTATAGGCACCTTCATCCCAAGACTGTATGTTCAGGCTAGCTGTTAAATACCAACAAGGAAATTAAAAAAAAAAAAAAAAAAAAAAGAGCTAAGAAAAAAGACAGTAGAAAGTCAAACTGGTTAGACATCCAACATTCCCCAGGGACATAGGCAAAGCTCTCCCAGCCAGGACCAGCTCTGCCCACAGCCTGCAGGAGAGCCCTCGTTTGGGAAGCACCTTCATCACCTTTATCATTCACCTCCTCACTCTGTATTTCCCTTCAGGTGCTTTCTGGTTTACCACAGAGAACAGTATTTAAGACATGCAAATGTCATGCAACTGTCAAGTTTATCTTCTAGAAATGAGCCCAGAGCACTGCTGAGCTCCCAGGTACAGCACCCCCAGCCAGGCTGTGCTGGCCAGCCAGGGCTCTATGTCTGAGACTGTTGCCTTGTGGCTGTGTATTGCTTTGCTTGACACACAGGTGCTTGCTGACCACAGCCCATGGCAAGACAAATTACCCTGGGGTAGCTCTGTGCTTTACTGTTGCTAAATGGTGCCCACAGCAGCCCAGGGAGCCCCTCAGCCCCCAAGTGCTGGCCCTGCCCCTCTGCAGGGGCTCTGCTGCTGCTCAGACCCTCTGGGACACCAACAGCTGCCCCCATGTTTGATGGGAAGTGGTGCTCAGCTGTGAGTGTGGACATTTGCCTTCATCCCTCACCTTGCCACATCTGTGATGTGCTGAAGGCCTTCTGGTATTTCCAGGCTTGAGAAGCCCAGAACTGCCCAGACAAAGGTGAATAGGCTGACAGCTCAGTGTGGCCATCCTGTACCTTTGGCACATCCACAGCCTGTGGGCAGAGCACATCCTTCATTGAAGCTTCTGCTGAAACAATCCTCCAAATTATTCTGCTGTCCCAGTCCCCCTCCTACCCTTTCCCTTTGGGATTCAGCATCAACTCCTGTTGCTCAGTTGAAGCCAAACAGGGTGTTTCACCTGGACAGCAGGTTTATCTCTGCTAATCCATGGGCTCTGGAAGACAACACTATATTCCTCACAAGCCGTTGACACTTTGAAAGGTTTTGTAGAGATAATTATTCAGAAGAGCCTAACAAAGAGAGTCTCGTAGCTGAGAAACTCCCGCCACCAGGAGGCAGGGGCAGGAATGGGGGGGAATCTTCCTTCAACCATTCATGAAGCAGCCACATGTGGCAAGAAATTAATAAGGGAGAAGATGGATGCTTGGGAAATAAAACAGTGCAATGGCATAGTGCAGAAGCCTGTGGACAACTTGTGTCCTGCTGAGAGGGGCACAGGGGCTCCCAGAGAGCCACCCAGCAAACACAGGGTGAGCACCCACCTTAACACCACAAATGCCTTTGCTGATGTGCTTTGAAAGCGATGGCAGGAGGAACAGCAGAAACCCTTCCTGCTCTCCTTAACTCACTGAACAGCTTTAGAAAATGTTCACCCTAAATCTCCCACCTAAAAATAAAAAACAGAGATTTATCTAGAAAAAATGCATTGTCTAAATAACATTTGTTTTCTGGGTACAGATGCACCCAGTGAAAAACTATTTTTAAAAAGAGCATCTTTTGAACACTAGCATATAGGAAGTGGGAGGTGGCACTGAATTTCTTACAGAAAGACACTAAATAGACACAGACAGAAAAACACTGGAAAGTACTAATTTAGCTGAAAATGCACTTTTTAGGCCAAACAAAACTACTCGTGAAGTTGAGTCAAAATCAGCAAAGAGGCACCCAGATAGGAAAAAAGCAAAAGGTTAACCTGTTATATTTTGGGGTGTTAAACGACGTTTGTTTCAATTTTTAAAGGAATTATTTCCCAGGTGTGACTAAGGTAATTTTCAGAAACGTGAAACAACTTATCTAATGAAACACTCTGTCCCCTTGGAAACAATCATCTCAATATACTTCTGTGTCACTGACTATTTTTAGGTTTTGTGCTAATACCAAGTGGACCTCCTTAATTCTCATTTCGGCCATCAGAAAAAAAAAACCCTCACCATCATTCAGCAGCTCTAACACTAGGTCAAAGGAGCATCTCCCTGGAAACCCCACAAAATAGTAGGACATTCTCTAACCTGATGTGACAAGAGGCCAGCACAGATTTCTGCTCCCAGAGCCACCAGTTTGTTGCTGCTGCCGGGGCTGGCCCAACAAGATGGACAGTGTGGTGGGATCTGCAGTGGTGGGGCTGCAGGTATCAGCACAGGAAGTGCTAAGCACCAGACCTTTATTAACAAAAGACCATGTAACTGAAGTATGGTGGATTCTGTCATCAACCACGTGGAGGGAGAAAACCATGCTCAAAAAGGGAACCCAAGATTGGCCAAGGTAGGGTGCAGCCTTGTGTTAAGACACCTCTGCTCAGGATGGACAGAAACGGAGCGATGACTGATGGCACTGCTGAGGGCATGGGGAAGCCAGGGTTTGCCCAGCACTGTGAATTTATAACAAATAAAGCCAAGCTCTGCAGACTCTCTCTTGGGCAGAGATGAGCATTTCTTGGGCCCAGCAGTGTTTGGGGCTGTCCCTAAGCTGGTGGCTGCCAGCTGAGCCCAGCTTCTGGCATGAGCTGAATCCCCAACATGCAAGAAGGTGGGACAAATGCATCCGTAGGACGGTGCTGGCATTTTGGTGGGGGAGGGCTGGCTGCCCCTGTGCTCCCACCAGGAGGGAGAAGGTATTCCAATGCTGAGATGAGTTCCTGAGGAGCAGTGTGGTGCTCAAGGTTTGGCAGGCAGGGGTTATTGCTGGGCCACCACAAAGCCTCAAGGAATCAGCAGTGTGACACTACGGTTCCAGCTCAGCGGGTGCACAGGACTGCAGTCCCAGGGCAGGGATGGGGCAGGACAGAGAGGGGAGCTGCAGCTGGCATCCAAAAGCTTCTGAGAACATGCACTGCCTGTTCCTAGCAGGGTTTTGAAGAGGAAAAATAGACCAAAGGGAAGGAAAAGGTTAAAAGAGAGGGAATTTGGGGGAGGGTTTTAAGTGCTTTTATATGGAAGCTCTCAAATTCCTACTGTTGGGTAGGAAAAAGAGAGAGAAGGCAATTCTAGCAAGGCCTCAGATGCCTGAAGGATGGATTTAGTCAGTTTATAGCTGTGTGCAGGCATCCCTAAAACCTCAGCATCACAGCAAAAGCAGGTAAGGAAAACATACATTTGGGGCAAGACTAGAAGAGACCGAGCAGGGATTCACCTGAGGACACCCCATCGTTCCTCTGGTGGCCACAAAGCACTGAGAAATACCCACTGGTGTCAAGAGTCGTGCACTGGTTTAATGCACCAGCATTAAACTCCATCTGTTACACCAGTGCAATCCCATGGAAACACTTTTCTTGCCAATTGAAGAGTCGCTTAATACATTCCTAATGAACTGGATCTGAGACAGAGCTGACTAAAGTGGAAAAGAAATCTGGATTAACCCAATAAAATAATTCATTCACAGTCTTTTGCATCCCTCTAATCAGAATCATATTAAAAAGAGTATTTTATATTAAAACCAAGGAGGGAGCCCTAAGACTGCTTAACAGAAGATGTAGCAGGGTGCCACAGCAATCAACCACTGTGTCAAGGAGGGCCCTAACTACCTGTATTGCTTGCAGCTCTTAGCTATGCTACACCCTGGTTCCCAGCTGGTGCAGGAACTAGCTGCAATTTGGGAAGTCTAAAGCAGCATGGGAGGAGACAGGAAGCAGGATGAGCTGCCTGTTAAATCATGGTGTCCATCTGACTTGCTATCAAATAATAACTCTAAAAATGGAGATTACTTGTGCATAACCACACACAGTTTCTGACATCACTTTCAATTCTGAGCAGTCTGTTCTATCCCCACATTATGCAACCATTGAATCTTCCATGCTGGTAAAGTCTCATTCTCACACGCCTACATGCTATGTACCTGATTTTTATTTTAAATATCAACAGCCTACAGCAATTTTTTTAAGATAATTAATTGGTCAAAATGTTTATGAAAGGTCCCAGCTTCACATTCTGTTGTTTAAAATGAGTAAAAGCAAAAATACAAGAAGTCCAGTCTAAGAAGCAGGCAATGAAGGTAACCCAAGAGTAAAAGATAAAATGAAAATTCAAGGAACAATTGCAGATGGAACCTACCTCCAGCATGGAGATGATATATCCACATTCAAAAAGTATTCAACGCATATTTCATCTATAATCAACCTTTCTTTTAAAAGTCACTTTTATAATTGACATGTACCAAGAAAAGAAACAAATCCAAACCAAACATGGCTATTTCATATCACTGCTGGAATGCACTAGCACAGTGTTTAACCAAGCCTTCCTCTGGATTAAGCAGGTAAAAATGTCACACAAACAAAAGATTTTTCTTGAATTAATACATATCCTTCATAAACAAGACTTTCAAACCAAGTGACAGACAAAGAAGAGAAAGAAGTTGAAGGCAATCACAGGGGCAAGAGCAAAACTTGTGCTAAATTCTCCTTTCTGGCCCTTTTTACATCCCTGTCTATGATGATGTGAACTTCTCTCTCTCTGGAGCCCAGTGTATGACTTTGCATTTCTCAAAACACATTTAGAGCTGCTGAATAATCAGTTTGAGAGTATAACAACATTTTTGCCTTTTGGGTTGGGTTTTTTTTTTTGGACAGTCTAACCTGGTACCTGATTACTATCCCACTGCCAAAGATACACAAGGTGAGAATGCAGATATCCTATAGGTAAGGATTTTGATTTCCTGTGGTCGTGTCCCTGCTCAGCCTCCTGGGCAGAAACCTGCTTCTGAGCAACGCCTTCGAGTGACCTTATACTGCTTTTCAGATTAATCTCTCCTCCTTCACTACTGCAGAAGTTAATCAACAGCAATCAAGCTGCACAGAGGTGCATGTGCCCTGTGTACAAACCAGCAGCACACTGCTTTTAAAAATAAAGATCTGGTCCCAAGGCTTTGGTGGGCATTTTTCAGAGATGCACATAATGATGGAACTATATGGGTTCCAAACTGAAGACTAAAGAAAGATGACCTTGCTAGGCAAGGGAAGCTGTCCTCACCTATTGGTAAGATGCATGACTTGAAGAACTGAAATTCATTTCTACATCATTGGTTTTGCACTGTGTGGGCCCAGGCAAGCACATGCACCCTGTGCTGGAGGTTATCTGAAACCACTGGGGTTTTTTTGGTGAATCAGGCCTGATTGACATGGTCCCTAAAGATACTGGTGTTTGTGTGAAGTGATTCACTTGACTGCAGCTCATCACAGGCACATTTTGCAAACTGCAGGAGCTCCAGTTAATCTTCTCTCTGCTCCACTAAGGAATAAAAGTGGATGTTGCTAGGAGTGCTGATAGTCCAGACAAGAAAAGACTTGTTTTCTGTTTCTATGGTTGCAACAGCCCTTAAGAAAGAGATATATTTCCCTGCAACAACTAACTGCATATTCATTTTAAGGTAGATCTAGTTCCAGATTCCTGAGACAGAACCCTCTACCTGTTCCCAACTCCACGAAGCCACAGCAGCAATATAGAATTTCTAATCCCAACAGAATTCAGTGAGCAGCATGATTGGTTTGGAAAATAAACAAACAAACAAAAACCCCACAGCAAATTTTCAGCCTCTATGTACAAAAACAATGCAAACAAGTGGAACATTCTAGTTAGATTTTGTAAAACACACGTTTGGGATCAACAAAACATCAAACATCCAGACCCTAGATTACAAAAAAAATTAAAATCTATTGCGATCTAGTTGTCAACCCCAAGTTTAGACAGTCCTTGTCGGAAATCATGTAATTCATCTATCTTCCCATCTAGTACATCTAAAAAATTCTTTAATTCAGTTTTAAGGTTGGTCTGCCTATGTTTACTCTCTTCAACTTCTGTCCTTAGTGTTCTGACTTTCTCTTCAAGATCTTTGTTCTTTTTCTCAGCAGCCTTAAAGACAAGAGACAGCAAGATGAATTTAGAGAAGCAGGATGAACAACATTTCACAGGGTGAAGCAACAAATGACAGCTGGGTCATAGAAGTTTGCTTTGACTTCCACAAACTGATTAACTCAAGTACTTCTGAGAGCAAGTGATATGTGCTAGTCAGATTAAAAGGAAAGAAAGCCCACGCAGGAAAGGACACAGATTAACTGGAAAAGATGCTTTGCATCTGATTTTGTCATTTGGTTGGTATCTTAAAATTCAGCTGGATTTAAATAGTGCACTGTGCATATATTTCTGTCATCGCTACACTTGCAGAATTAAGACACTGCCACGAATTACATACAGAATTATCTATGGTGGTTTAACCTTGAAAAACAAGCTTAGCAAATACTGCCTGAGGAATAATATTGCTTTGTTCAGCACTTTTGCATTTATTATGTTTTTTTATAAAGTTCCACTTCATGTGAGCACTCAGACAAGGAAGAGGGCAGCCACGTAACACTTCCTCTGCGGCAGTTCATCCTGTCATTTTCCCCTCTTGTTAGTTCTTCTGCCTATTGTTCTCCACTTCGTGTGTGTAAGCACATGCTTATTCTCACCAAAAGCCATGGACAACACACTTTACCTTACTGATTCAAACAAAATTCATATTTCAATCATTTTCAGCATCTGCACTCCTCAGCAGCCTTCTGAATGATTTTAGATCATTTAGATTATCAGAGTGATGGCTTATTTCATTGACTGCATTTTATTTCACTGATGAGCCTGCTTATATTTGTTTCCTTTTGTGTATGCATTTATTGCATTTGCACAATCCTCAGCTTAAAAAAAATGATGCCCAAAGGTCAGGGGATGGATGGGGCAGGGCTCTGGCAGCCCCACGAGCTCTGATCCCAATGAGCACCTCCTGGCAGAGGAGCCATGCCTCACTGGACAGGAACGATGCAGCATCTAAATGCATCCCCATGTCAACCCTTTTCCCTGGAGGTGTGTACCTATGCTCATCTGCTTCTTCCCAAAAGCCTCCTCTGGGGCCACTGCAGCAAATAACTGCAGGTCTTGGGATGCTGCTCCACATGCATGGCTGCGGAGTCGAGAGAGCAGCAGAAATACGGGATACAGGATAGCCTGGGATCTGCAGGGAACAGCTGCAGCACAATCCTGGGAAAACTAATTTCTGCAAATAGCAAGGAAAAGAAATGGAACTATTTAATTACTCCTGTGCTGTGGAGGGCATGGAGTATTTGGAAGGCAATTACCACTTTTTGTTTTTGAAATTCGAGCTCTTTTGCCTTCAAACACTGAACAAGGGAAAGCATTTAGTTATGAGAGAGAAAGTAAATATATAAACTATTTAAAATTCATGTAATTCCTGGACCTTACCTCTAATTGTTGAGATACAGACTCACATTCTGACATCAGCTGTGGTATAACTTCACCCTGCTTTCGGAGCTCTTCCAGTTCCTTTGAAAACATAAAAGAGCAAAAATGAATGCAAGGTTCAATGTAAAACATAATGAAAACTTGAGACTATGAAATGACTTTGCATATTTTATTGTATTCTGTGCAGTATTTGGATGTAAAATAATCAAAATAGCAGGTCTGCCTTCCAAAACACATGCTAATTTTCTACTAGAATACATTTTTGCTCTCTATTTTTGACTTTGCATTTCTAAAACAGACAATATAATCCAATCTCTAGCATGAATGTCATTAATTATATTAATGAAATCTTAACCTAAAACACATACCTCTGCAAAATATGTACTCAATAAAGGCTGTAATGCTACAAGTAATTTATAGATGGTAGCAAAGAGCAAATTAGACATGAATTTTCAATGATATATAGCAGCAAAAGAAGGCCAATGGCATTATGAGCTGCATATATGAGGCATCATTACAGAGCACAGCTGTAATGGGCTCTCCTGCATCGTACAGCTCTGAGAACCCTCCCCCTGAAATCTGTATTCAGTTCTGGCATCACTATACTATACCACCACTGAGAGGACCAGCTGAAAGGAGTTCATGAAAAGAGCAACATGACTTGAGAGGAGACCATGTCTCTGTTGGAAATTAAGAGAGCTGGATACATGAACACCACAAGCAAACAGCACTTGTGTGGGTAGTCAAGAAAGACTGGAAGAAATCCTGTACATTTTACACAAGGATTATCAAAGATTCTGAAAAGCACGTTTGCAGGTCCAAGAGAAACTCTGTGACTTGAAGAGAGTGCAAGGTGCTCGCCTAGGAACTGCCCTTGTAGGTGACAGTCTCCAAGGTAAACAGGGTCTGTCCCCTCTGTGCTGTACAGACACAGGACAGCAACACCAACCCTGTCTGAAAGGGAAGTTTCTTAGCTAGGAAACACGATTTCTTCTCCAACAGGTGAACACACATCACAATGTGAGTGTAACAGAATCCAAAGTCAAGCCCTTCCACAGAGACTTAATGTTTTCTCCTCAAGGCCCCTAATTCCCTTGCTTTAAAGTACACCTAATATTCAGCACTTCCAGTCTCTCCTGAATTTCACAAGAATCCAGTGAATCCTGGAGAGCATTCTGCTTTCTTCTGAGGTTTGCCAAAAACACCATTACATCAATTTCTTTTTTTTTTTTAGAAATTCTGCAATTCCAGGACAACTCTTTTTTCAGTTTCCTCACAGTTTTTCAGCTTTACTTTACATTAATGTAAGAAGACAAATCAGATAATACCACAGATTTAATTTTTTTTTTGTGAATTCCACTGAAGAATTTCACTAATGTAAGAATAACTATATCAAGGCAATGTCCCAACTGCTGATACAGGGGAGAGAAAGGTTAACTCATTATTTGTTTTGAGATGTGAGCTTCAGTGCATATATATCTGCATATACACAAATAATGCTCAAGGGATCACATCTCAAAATATAAATATATTATACTAAATATAAATACATACTACTGTACTGTATATTTACTATATATAGTATAGTACAGTGTGTGTAAATATATGGCACATTGCATATGATATATATAAAAATAAAAGTATTTCATTAGATATATAGATATTTCACTTGATTCCCATGTATTTACAGTTCTCTCTCCTTGTTTCCCACGTGAAGAGGGTACGAGCATCTCCTACACAGCAACGTCCATGGGCAAGATCCATGCTGGTTTGAATTGCAAACCATGAAAAGGTTATTTACGGGTTGTTTAGGCCTAATGAAGAACCCTCTAATGTAAGAATGCAGCCTGAAAACAAGTTAAGATATTGTCAGTGGAAGTGGAAGATAGGCATGTAATATTTACAAGTCAATCCATTTTCTGGGTCATTTAGTACCATAAAAATGTGAATCTTGAGGAAATTGCTGACAGAGAATAAGGGTTATTATACATGCTATTATCACAGAAAGGTTGGGAAGAAAGCATGACATTTTCCTTTGAAATATGGGGCTGAAAAACATATTTATAACAGTACACCAAATCCATCTCCCTGAACTATTTCCTTGTGCCATCTTAAAACCCCTTAACAGGACTGCTTTTAAGAGCACCAGCAGAGATGCTGTAAATGCACATGGCAAACTTTACTGCACCTGCTGACAGCTTTTTCTCTTCAGCCAGCAAAGGACCCTCAGTCAACTGTAATAAAGGAAAAAAACAGGGATCCCATAATTTGCCCCACTGTTCAGGGGCTCCAAGCCATCAACATGATTCTCCATAGAAAAACATCCTTTATGTAAAAAACATGACAAACTGGAATCCTCTAAATGAATCCAAATTTCTCACTCTTGGCATTAGTCCTGAGATCAGAGGGAGACCATAAAACGGCCAAGCAGAGGACAAGCCATCCAGTGAAAGAAACAGGATTTGTTACTCAAATGCCAAGTTATTTTGTAAATTATGCCTTTTTAATGATGTTCCTGTTGCTTATGGGAATTCAGGACACAGGGACTGGCAACTGAATCTTTTATCAGGCTTTGGGCAACTTGTTACACCCCTCCAGCTCTTCTATTAGGAGTGAAGTGTTGTACACCTGAAAGTATCATGTTTGTTAACCACTGCCAAATTAAAGTGTATCACAGCACGTAAGACATCATTAAATTGAAACCTGAGGAACACTATCAAACCACTGCTGGAGTTCTACATAGGATATCTAGAAAGGGGTGACAACCTGAGACATTAGGCTTCTTCTAACTGTAGGTGAGCCAGTCCATAACTCTACATCCCAAGTGAGGAGGAGACAGATCCACTCAAACTCTGAAGTGGCCATTTCTGGGGTCAGGGAACTTACCAGCTCTTTGTCCTGAAGTTCTGTTTCCAGTTCCTGAAGACGTCTACTCAGCTGTGCGTTTCTTTCCTTCTCTTTATTTATTTCATTGCACTGTTCCTCCAGTTCTTCAATCTTTAAGAAATGTCAGACATGAAGCGAAATTTTTCAAATTTCTGAAAATCTGGGGCAGACCATGGCTGATGTAAAGGGGCACTGATTCACTGAGCAGAGGGAAGATGGGCAACTGTAGCTTCCCATGGATCTGTTTCTGGATCATAGTACTTAATTCACTGCAACAAAGTTAGTGCTCCTTTCCTTAAAAAGAGCAAATTGACAGATTCATTAAGAAGCCCTGGGACTGTGTTTATTCTCTCTCACACAGCATTTCATATAATTGCTCAAGAATGTGCTGCTAAAATAAGTGGGGCTGGGGAAAATCCACACTTCATTTCTATGAAACCAACACAAGACTGTAAGGGATAGTTTGTCTTAATGCAGCAAGGAGAATAAATCTCTCCACTACTCCCAGCTTTGCCTCCTCAGGGGTTGCTTATTATTTTAGCTGGAGTACAAGGGACACAACATCAGGAAGAATCAGTTCAGAGGAACATACACTGCTTTGTTCTCTCACCCAGGGACAAGCTTTCTCCATACCTCCTCCTCCAGTCCTCCTGGACTTAGTTCCCAGGAGATGCACATCCCACAGGCCGATGGGCCAGCTCATTAAAGGATGTACTTTAATTCTCAGCTTCATGTTGCTTTGGGATTATAACTTCCCACATTTGAAGGCAGAGCAATATACAAAGAATTCTGACCCAATTAAAAAAGGAGAAGGAGCTTCCCAGGGCTCTGCAGTGGTGCAGCGTGAGCACCAAGCAAGGAACCTACCTGGGAGAAAAGCTGAGAAAAACCTCTTTGCACAGAAAAAGACAGCACATTACCCAGACAGCAATGCTGCACAGTCTGGCTGGTCACTGGTAGGATGACTTTGCAGCTGTAGCAAGACTGTGTTTTTATAATCTCTTCATATCTAGGCTATAGGCACTGAGACGTGGCATGTTTCATTAGGCAATGTTAATAAAAACTACTTATTTCTTGTACAGAAAAGTAAAAAACTAGAATTTAGTAGTTAGTAATTAGTAGAAAATAGCAAATTATGCTATCTTCTTATATTGTCCTAGGTTCTCACTTCTCCCCTGTGCAACAGACTGGATATAGCAACCCAAATCATGTTACAATTAATATAAATTTGTTAAAATAACATCAGATCTGGTTTGAACTCTGAATTATCACTGTGCACACCTAAAACATATGTGAATAGATAGAAGGTATCTGCCTGGGGAAAAGGTTGCTCCATGTGGATTTCCAGTGTCAACAGGCAACCCAGACCACCTTCAATTCTGGAATATTATTTGCAGCCTACTGACATACAAAAAGACAGGAAATGCCTTCCCCTCTTCAAAAGCAAACACTTAACCAAAAAACAGTCCTCACCAGACTGATTCAATCTGAGCTCCACACCAAATGTCCCAGTGATCCATCTAAGTGAGTAGTGAAAGGGTCCAGCTTTTTCAAAGACATTTTAAGATGAGTAGAGTGAAATGATCCCTGCAAGCAGTGCTCATGGAAACCAGGCCCTCTGGTGCCCAGGCTGGGGCCAGCACTGTGTGGGGCTACTACCAGCTACTCAGAGAAAGCATGGTATTCTTTGATGGACAATACGAATGATTACTCTAAACTGAGGCTTTTAAAATGTTAAACTTCCCATTTGTTCTCTGCTGTAGCCACTGCTCACCCTGGGTGTTACACTACTAAGAAACACTGTGCTCAGTAACAGAGAGGAAAAGGATTCTGGGGATGCCCCTTGGCAGTTTTCTGGACGAGGTGGTCCCAATGTCAGCACTGGAGGAGCCAGCTCAAATCCCACAGTACTGAGGACACAACTCACATCCTCATTCCCCTGCCTGCCATCAGGATTTGCTTCTGATACTGACTGGTTCCAGGTGGTGTCCTGTGGGTAACCAGGCCATAACCTTGCCTTCTGCTCTTTCTGGCAGTATTTAAATGAACTCTGAAAGGTGTACATAATAGCAGTCCCACTTTTAAAACTTCTGGTTTATCACCTCTGCCAGTAGCCCTGGCCAACACTAACTCTCCCAAGTCAAACAGGGAGCTTCTCATGATGTGGCAGCACTGGTCCCATCCAGATCCCGTCCCTTTGAACTTCCCTGCCCGCTGGGTGCAGAGAAATTCATCTGCCTGAACGCCCTCTGCCCAGCTCCCTTTCAAAGACAAAAGCCATCTCCTAACGCACACAAAGATAAAGCAGCAGAAACGCAAGAGAAAGAGCAATGGCAGGAGCAGCTAACTGGAAGAGACAGCTTTCATGTGGGTACACTCTGCTACCTTGCTCCTGAGCTGGTCATTTTCCTCCTTGCAGGCTGAGAACTGCTTCTTCCAGTGCTCGATGCTGGCGGCCGACTCCTGCAGCGCCGTGGTCAGGCGGGCGTTGCTCTCCCGCAGCGTCTGCAGCTCTGTCTCCCATTTCTTCACGTTGGTTGAACTGAGGAAAACAGGGTGATATTAGGTGATATTCACCTTACCATCCTGCCTATCATTACTCCTTACCTGCCTGCAAACTCCCCCACCCATGGTACGTGGTTATCAATGACCTGTTGTTCCAAGATCAAGCACACACAGATGGATGTCACTGCCTTTAGCCATTGCCTGCCTAAGGAGATCACGAGCCTGAATCTGACTGCTCCTGCCAAAACAAAGGGCTCTATCAGCTCCAGCAAGACTGACCTGTGCTTCTGGAACAAACAGAAGATGTCAGGGGGTTGACACTACCTATACCTGACTTTCTTTTAATGCTCAGCCTTACGTATAAAACTGTTACAAAATGCTGAAGAACTAAACTACTCATTCCCCAAAGCCTCAGGCTGCAACACGAGCTGAGGGTGAATGGAAGGCAGGCTCTGAAGGGCCCCACACGCCAGCTGCTACTTGTCTGTGGAGGTGTCTTCAACAGGAGAACAAGCTAACATGATTTGAAATAGGTTATGCTCTTAAATTGTAAAGGAGATGATGTTCTGCAAATATAATACATGCAACCTTAGAAATTGCTCATTGGGTAATGCTGCATATGGTGCTGCCAATGTTTTAATTAGCTTTTCAAGAGTAGCTTGAGCCTGTTAGATTTTCTTTCCATTCACAGATATATTCACATGTAAGAAACAGACAAGGCAAGATCCCAGTAGAGAATTACTCTATTTTAGTGTCATAACTTTGCATATTCAGCAGGAGGAACAAGCTAACATGATTTGAAATAGGTTATGCTCTTAAATTGTAAAGGAGATGATGTTCTGCAAATATAATACATGCAACCTTAGAAATTGCTCATTGGGTAATGCTGCATATGGTGCTGCCAATGTTTTAATTAGCTTTTCAAGAGTAGCTTGAGCCTGTTAGATTTTCTTTCCATTCACAGATATATTCACATGTAAGAAACAGACAAGGCAAGATCCCAGTAGAGAATTACTCTATTTTAGTGTCATAACTTTGCATATTCCAATGCCTGTATTTTCACTACAGCTGCAAATTACTCTTGTCAGCATTTTCAAATAATTTATCAAAGCAAATAGCAGAAAAGTGACTTCAAGGTGCATTGTCCATAGCTTTAGACATATCCCCTAAGACTTCAAAGCAGCCCAGAGATTTCGTATTTCTCACTTCAACTTCTTATGATTGACTTCATTCCCTTTTTTAATTTTAAATATCCATATCTATTTTTATCAAAGTCTAGCAAACTCAAAGAGGAAGAAGGTATTCACATGTTATCAGTAGCAATTGCTCCCTTATGGCTTTAAAGTTATTTCTATAGCTCTAAAACTTAAAGTGGCTATAAGAGTTGGCATCAGAAGGGTAAAAAAGTTCTTATTTCATCACAAACTAGATCAGGAAAAAATTAAATGATAAGTATCTCTAAGCTGGATGCCAGAAGGCACTTGCTAAAACCTGCTCCTTCATCTATTCTGCTCCATAATTTTAAACTAATGCAATTACATTTAAATAATTTCTGTTAATACCATTAGCCATCAGATTATTACAGCATGCAATTCCAATGCAATTTAGGTATTTAAAGAAAGTCACCTTTGGGCTAGAGCAATTTTCAATTTATCATTCTCAGACTTGAGATGTGCCTCAGCAGGACCACCATGAGATGCCTTCTCATCGTCTGTCCCGTTCACACTAGATGCTTGAGTGGAAGATGGTGTTTCACGTCCAGATTCCTGCAGCACATCACACAAGGGAACACTGGGCATCTCCTGCAACACCACAACACCCATTTCTTTGTAATCTTGATCCCACCCCACCCTGCTGAGACTTAGGCTGCATCCACTCACCTAGTAAAACAATGCTAACAAACATATACCCTTTACATCTTGGCTGCAAAGTTGGTCTATTTAAAAAGAATGAAAAAATTATAATGATACATAAAAGGGAAGTTTAAAGTGTTAAAAAAAGAATGTTTTCTAAAGGTTGTTTGTTGTTTTTTGTGTTGGTTTTTTTTTTTTAAGATAATGAAACAACACAGTGGAAGTACACAAAGTCCAAACCAAAAATAATAATAAAAAAAGAAGATACTGGTGCTCCAGAGACACCTTTCATAGACTGTTTGGTGCTGATCACTACAGAGGACAAAGTCTGACCATGACTAGAGTCTTAAAAATATTAATACCCTCTCAGATTTGTATTTGTGGACCCCACAAAGGGAATTAGTTGCAAGACTAAGAGCATTCAGCAGCATTTTTCTGATCATGCATCTGAACTTCTCTCTGACCAAATTCATCTAAATCTCTTCCAAACATCAGACCATGCCAAGAACAGCTGCTGAAAGGGGTTCACTCTTAACTAACACAATGTGTATGAAATGACGAATGTACAGAGACTGGGACAACACTATTTCCTCAATCCAGATCTCCCTGGACACGAAGGCACTTGGCTATGTCAAGGTCTGCTGTCTATAAGAGTGTATCCTACAGATGCTACACAAGCTGCTGCTATCCACTTCCTCAAGCACTGCCTCTCTTCCCACACCCCAGCTTTCCCTCAGTCCCACCTAGGCCATGCAGCATCATGGTCACAAAGTCAGTCTCTCCACTGGCAGAGTGAACTCCTACAAAAGCAGACCAGACAGATGACAAGGAGCATCCAGATGAAGCTCATTTACTGTCTGCTTAAGCACTACACTGACTTACTTTCCAGTGACCTGAACTATCTGTAACAGTACCAATAAGATGTTGTGCATAGCTTTCCTTGTTATTAAAAAACTTTTAACAGCCCAAGAACTGCTGAAAAAATAGATATAAATGAAGTCAATGGATGGATAGATGGAAAATATTCCTCTGACAATGTTAATGTCCAGCAGCTGACAAATACCTTCACCAATCCTAATTTTATAGGCTTTCAGCTTGCTGCCAGAAGCTGGTATGGTCCATTAGAAAATTTAAATTATTTATTCTGTATGCACACAGGTATTAAAGCTAAATTACAAACCTGGGAATGATTGCTTGAGGTCTCAATTTTCTCTTGAGATCTGTCTCTTGCTAGTTTGGCAGCTTCTTTTACTTCTTGGAATTTCTCTGCAAACTAGAAAAAGCAGGAAAGATTTTTATTAAAATGACTGATTATCTATTAAACTGTTCTGATTACTGTATTTATATGGTTCACACATCTCTAAAAGGGAGCAACTAATTTTGATAATTTAAAAATTTTTGCAATAAAAAACATTTAAATTCTTTGGCAGGGAGGTTATTCTAAAAGGAATAGGGATGTTTCTAAAAGAGGGACATATTTGTAGCTCTGTCTGATTACAGTAAAAACCCATGGAGAAAAGGAGCTATCAGTGGGTTTTGGTTTGATTTGGTTTTATTTCCTCTCCCTCCTCTGTTTCATTGGATGCTGACAGTCCATTAAATTTGAAAGTATAAAAGATGTTTGGATAAAAAAATTATCAGTCTTCTATTTCTAAGAGCAATTACATTAAATTAAAGGATGTAAATGAGCTCATGAGACATCTGCAGGATGGAAGCAAGGGATTATAAAAACACAGAAAAAAGGAGAAAAAGGTAGATCTGAATGTACGACAGGGCTATATGAAAATACAGCTTTTCTGGTCAACTTTTCTTATTACTGACAAATATAAAGGTAGAAGACTTCAGGAGGAGGCTTGAATGTTTCCTGTAAGAGGGTTATATCAGGCTGGGGGAGGCAGGGGAAAGGAAAGATGAAAAGCAATGATCCCAAACCCTACAAGTTGCTGTAGGACATTGGCTGTGAAGCCAGTCTGGCACTTTTGAAATACAAGTATCACAGCCAGTCAGGGTTGCAGGGCTTAAACACTTTAAACAGTGTTTAATGTTTTAAAAGGAGGATTGCAAAGATCAAAGAAAAGGTGTATTTTTTTTCTTTTTTTTTTATTTAATTAAGATGTACCCTGTATAAGAATGGGCAACTTTGTCTTCCTGCTAAAGCAGCTAGGTCTTGGTTGCCTGTGTTTTGAGAAACTTGAAATGCTAGAAAGAGACATTAAAAGTGTATGTAAATAAATGTAATTTATTGTACAGTTTATGAATAAAAAGAGTGTCATTGTATACTCAGATAATTCAGAACACTTATGACAAAATTGTAAATAAAAGCATGGACATCATATTTCATAGTCAAAGAATGGGAAGAATCATTCATTATCCACTTACTAATCTTATCTTCTAACTTTTAGATTTACAGCAGGCATTTAGCACACTCTCTCTCAGTAAAATACTGGCACTATAGAGATGGATTAAACAAACCTTCTCCCACTTGTCTATGAGAAAACTGGATTTATATGTGGAAGCACCTGTCTTTTGTATAAAGACACATAAATGGAAACTTCCCACCAAAACACACACATCACTTGTGAATCCCCACGATGAGCACATTCTCAAAGCAGAGTGAAATTTTGGGTGTGACTAGAATCTGTGACAATGCTTATGAATGAAGATTGAGCTTTCAAATCCAGCTGTTTTCTATACAGTGACTGAAACTGCATATGCAGAGTGTGTGCTCTTGGATAGCATTTGCTATCTGCTGTCATGTGCAGTCACTACACACACAAATTACTTGATTACCTTTGTAGCACTATACAGATCATTAGGAAGAACTAAATTACATCTTCACCTTAACTGTTTTAACTCCAACTTTACACAAAATGTATCTCCTCCTGTGACAACAGCTACAAGAAACTCTCTAAAATATTGTAACAACAGGAAGTTCTACACTCGGCTTTCTCGCAAACAGTAAAGGGCTGTTTGAGTCTTTTGCAATAAATCTTTATGGGCAAGAATGAAAAATGTGTGAGGGTTCTTCATGAACCATATGAAATATTAAAAGACAAAAAGAATTGGAAGTCATCTATCAATTTTTATTTATGCAGCTATCTTCATAAAGCCCACAGGACACTGCTGTGAAAAATTATGTGAACTGAGAAGAAAATTATCTTTTTCCACATTTCCACTACAAAAAAACATTTATGTGACTGAGCAAAGTTAATCTTCAACATAACACTGACCATGATCTCATCACATGGTAGATTTTAGTCATGTCTCTAGTTTACTAACACATGTATTTAACATATTTGCTTTTAGAAACAAGTACAAGTAACTAAATTTTTCACCATCTTAGCTACAGATCTTAGGCTTTAAAAAATATTACCCTTCATTCTTACAGTTGTTAAAACATAAAGAGGGCTGTAACAGAAATGATGGTGAAAGACTCTGTTTTTTGTTTACCCCCCACACTTGGAAACAGTCAGTCCATAAAGAGTTCTGCTGCAGCTTCTTTTTCATTCTTGGCTAATTAACATCTACCAGATTTTACTAAAAGTCAATTTTTGAAAGCTGCAGAGGATCGCTTGGCTTGTTATGACATTCAAGCCTTTCACTTGATTACTCTTCTGAGTGCAGCAACACGGTGGTGAGAGCCCAACTTGCACAGCATTCCTAGCGCCAATCGCCACCAGAGCAGCTCAGGTGTTGCTGAAACTGATCCCAAGAGATCTCTGGGAGTGACTGGCATGGCCATAGTGTCCAATCACTATCAGAAGTTATTGCAGTGCTTTCCCTGCAGTAACTGATTTCTTCTGTCCCAAACATAAGTAATTGGCAGATTACTGATACTACAAAATCACGTGTCACCTCCAAGATCTAAGTTGACTTTGAGCTATCAAACCATTGCAGTGATAAGAAGTGCTTCTTAAACATGAAATTCCTAGCTAAAAAGTGAAATAATCATATTTTTAGGAAATGAAAACTTGGTAAATGTGGTCTCAGGGGGGCAATGCATGTATAACTACCCAAAATCAACTTAAGATCATCATGCATCTCCTCCTTCCATCTTTCACCCCTTTCATCTTCCCTTTCCTACACCCTTGTCCTTAGGCAGACCAAGTTCTCCAAAATAAAATAAGAAAAAAACCAAACAACTAAAGTAGGAGAAATGCCAACTAAACACTAATCCAATAGTCATGGATTATATGATGTGTCTTCCTGTGCCCCAGGAAGCTGTGAGACTAAGCTTCAATATGGAAAAGATTTGCTGCTACCAACATTTCTGAAGCCTCTCAGTCTAAGGCCACTGGAGCCCATGAGCCCCATTTGATTATGAGTCTTGGCCAGTGAAATGTAATTGGGACTCAAGGATGCTACTGTGCATTGCACAAATTATTTAAGGGCTGTTCAAATCTGCAGTCTGCTTGTCACCTGGAGAAATATATGCATATTTAAATAGACATTCTTAACATTTATACATTAAAAAGCATTACTTTGTATGTGTACATTTTAAGCTGCTGACCTGGCATAATATTTAATGTCTCCTACTGAGAAACTGTGCCAGTGTCAGGTAGGTGAAACAGCTGCTGCCACCCAAAGCAGCCTCATAAATATTTCATTGCCCTCTCGGTTTGCAGGAGGTTGGGGATGTGATGGTCCCATTGGGGAGCACTGCTGTGCCCTGACCCACAAGGCTTGTGTCACTTTGCCCATGGTTTTCCCTGGATGAGCCCTTAGGACTGGGCAGATGTAGAGCAAACAAGACTGTTTATCCCTCAAAGTGGCCAGCACTCTGCTCCAGCACAGCCACTGGCTGGGGTCTGTGCTGCAGGCTGGGGGCAGGGGCAGGCTCTGCGACGAGCCCACTCTCCAGTGCCTGGCAAATACCACACACATCATGTGCATGCTGGCATAGAAATAAAGTCCATTGCTTCTCAGATGCTGGGTGAAACTGCTTTATGATGTGCGAAGTCTGGGTTTACTGAGTTTCTCACCTATATAAATTTTTGTCCCTATGCCCTTCACTACCTACAGCTCCTCAGACAGCATGTCTGTGTTGCAGCATCCTGAATGAGAGCAGAAATATCACTTAACTGCTTCATGTGCAAAACACATCACCACCTTTATAGCACCAGCCTAGCCTCTTCATCACACCCAGGCACACCATCGATTCTCAACTATTTCAATTTGGCTGTAGCAATGCCTGAATAATGTCTTGAAACCTTTGTGAGGCACAGGGCAGGAAAGAGGGAAAGGACGGTCAGCGAGTCCTGCAAGAGGGGAAAAGGACCCTGAGTAGGACATCAACTTTAAGCCCTCCAATCAATGTGAATGGTAATTAGGTTACTAGGTCACTGAATGCAGTTTTCATTAAGAGCTCATGTTTAATTTGAACTGCTTTTCCCTATAGGTATGGATTAATACTTAATTATCTCAAGAGAGGAAATGCATTAGAAAAAGGCAGTATCTCTTATTAGGCCAACCAATATACTTAAAAATGCAGACATTTTTTGGCATGTTAACCTCTTCTTATGCCTCATTATTATTCATTGTTTTCAGCATTCATTTTTTCAGCTTTATTTATTTATTTTAAACCAGTGCTATTGATCTCTGATCTAGTGGAACTTTAGTGTGTCCTTCCAATTCCTGACTAAAAGCTTTGATTCTTTCCAGTAAAACCAGCAAGCTTAAATTGATATATTTTATAAGAATATATTCTTACATTAATATACAGTATGTTCAATATATTCTCTGATTCTCTAAGTATATCAACATAAAATGAAACTTAACTTTACTGTTCCAAATACATGTGTCATCTCTCCACCATCTCTGATCTTTTGTACTAATGGTTTAATAATTAAACTGAGGAGCATGGATGATAAAGGTTATCTTTGTCCCATTGCTTTGTATGGTGGCAATAAAACAGGTTTTCTGACATTTTCCAGACAGATAACTATCAGCTTTATTTATTTATTTTAAATAGATCACCTCAAGCCATTTCCAGAAATGCTCCCCTTAAGCTCCCCTTCAATACTCTGACCAGAAGAAGCTTTTCTACTGATTTGGAAAGCTGTTCCTGCAAGTAGAAGGCTGCATTATTGGCAGTGGGCTCTTCAGCAGATCCTGCAGAGCAAACAGATGTGCCAACCAATCTGCAGAGAAACACAGCTGGTGCTGAGGCCCCCATGCCCACATGGTGTGTTTTTCAGATTGGCTCTAGTCTGTATCATGCTTTACCTGCTACTCAAAACAAACTATTCCCCTAGGGCCACTTTCATCCTCCCATCTTCACATACTGCTCACTTAGCTACTATGAACACCTCTTCACTACAGGAGTGGAGAATACGCACAGGTGAAATCAGCAATCCTCTACACTTGAGTAAGCATCATAAAACATAACCAGCACCTCATTTAAAAAAAAAAACAGTTTTCCATGTGATTTGTTGAGTGGCCTTAATGTCCCAGAAGGGCAGATTGTTGCCATGGCACCTTTATGGACATCCCAACTCTAAAAATAATTTAAAGTGAAAAGTAAAATATGCTGTACCTTTAGGAAATACTTGCAAATAATTCAATTCTCTGGAAATTGCACTAGCTCAGTAAGAAAGACTTAGTAAAAAAAATCCTGTAACAATTCAGATGACAGAAAGGCCCTCTTATTGCAATGGTCTGCCTTTGCTATTTTAGACACAGGAAACATCTTGTTCTCCTGATTGTTTTCATACCAAAGCACACAAGAGGACAGCAGCACGAGAGGCTGTGTGCCATGCCCAAGGACACAATGTTAAGTTAACTGACAAAACCCAGTGCCAAGTAGTCATGCTTAAAGTGTCAACTACATGTTAGATAAGTAGGGGGTTTTACTGCATGAACAAACACACATCTCAGCTGCTTGATGGGCACTTGGTGAGACCACTTGTCTAATGACAGAGGATATATTTTACACTGCTGGTTATTCATTTCAAAAGGCAGCTCTAGACTTAACAAGCCTGCTATTGTAGCCAGTCCTTGGTCCAGGGAAGTGTCACATTAATACCAAACCCATGTTCAGGGTGCAGTTCTGAGATACAACTCTGCCAGCAAACCCGGAGTCAGACCTCCCCAGCTACTCACTCCGCCACAACTGTCACCTCCACAGGTCTGTGATAAAACCACTTTGGGTGAGGGCTGCAAACCACGCCACTGAGCTGAAATGCTGAAAATGCAGCAGGATATTAACCCAGATCAGTTTTCTGAGCCTCCCTGAGAGCACAGCCCCACCAGCAGTGCTGCCTGCACACCCAGGGCACCAGCGAGCCCTTAGCCACCAACAGCAGCAGGTCACCAAAACACGCATTTCTGAGGCCGGGATAACAACTCTCTTTCCTCAGAGTCATCACCCTGCCCTACTGCCAACAGTCCTGGCGTATCAGGGCTTCCCTTTGCTTTTGCTGCAGCTTTCAGCAGAAATGAGCGCAGGGGGCATGGAGATGCCAAAAAAATACTTTAGAGTTCATCTTGTTCCTGTAAACATCTGAAACCACAAATGCTTTCATCTCCTTTTCAGTGTTGAGGACACTTCACTAGTGCTATCGTCAGCGGTCAGATTTAATTGACAGTTTTGACCATAAGGTTTGTAATACTACCTGCTTCTGTAAATACAGGCACTGGGTTATTACAGGACATGGGCAGAGGTTGGGTGGGTATGTGCAATTCTTCATTAATAAGAAACAAGACACTCTGCAGAAATGCAATGAGCCCAGGTACCTTTGTCAGCTGCTGCTCAGAGGGAAAGCCCAAGCCAAAGACAGTGTTTGCTCTGCTGTCCGCCCACTGGCCAAACTTCTGCGATGTTTTGGTGAAGGTCATGTTAGGTGTGATTGTGCTGTTTATGATCACCTGTTTAAACACAGATAAAAAAGAATTTAAAAGTAGAATCCACATGGGAAATGCATATCCTAGCAACAGTATCTTCCAAAGCAATTAGTGGTCTAAATTGGGAAATTGCTGTATTCGGATTTTTTCCCCAAACAAAACAGTTTCTATCTTCTCCTACTTCATGCAGGAATTTTGATGTTTTGTCTTCTTTTTCCACAGCAGTGTCATAGTTCAGCACTTATACACTGCTGCAGG